>NW_012118488.1:2567805-2581233 GCF_000951035.1 Colobus angolensis palliatus
TGAGAGCGGGCCAAGTTGCCAGGCGAGAGGAGCCGCGACTGACAGGGGAACGACGAGGCGTGGGGAGCGCCGGGGGCGCCATGGCGGAAGGCGGGCACACCGGCGGCTCTTCAATGTCACCAGCGAAATGGGTTCCATATGTCCGACCCGGCAGAGAAGGGAGGGGAAGGGAGAGAGTTCTGGGCAAGACAGGAGTGGGGACAGGGAGGGGGGCAATGGAGGCAACAGAGCAATGGCGAGGGGCCAATGGGAAGGATCAGAGGGGCGAGAAAGGTTTGCATCTCCCCTTTTCCCTCGAGTTTTCTAAAGCTGCTTAGGCTGGTAGGAACTTTCTTTCCCTTTTTCCTTTTCTTGTTCTTTCCTGTAAGGTGGGGGAGGAAGGAGATTAGTAGGGGAAGCATCCGCTTGTTAAGGCTGGGAGTTTGAGGGAGATGTGGAATGGAGGTGAAAGTTCTTAGGCGGCTGGAAGATCAACAACTTCTCCATGTCCCTAGAGAAAAAAGAGACCAAACCCACAAAGGGGAAGAAGAGCCAAGAAAGGATTGCAGGGTCCAGGTGTCAAAGACTGGTCCCAACTCCCCCACCCCCATGATGAAATTCTGTTTGGGGAGGTCCCAATGATTAAGTTACTGATGCTGGCGATGGTGGTGGAGGCTGAAGTGTCCTGGTCATCTTGGCCATTCCCTGGCACTTCAGATCCTGCCACAGCTGCCTCACATCTGATTTAGCACCCCCAAGGGCCTACTTTAGAGTTAGTTGTTTCTGAGATGGCCTGGGCTTTGGGCAGCTTCCTGTAAAGAAGGCTACTAGGGACCAGGGAGCCTGGAGGAGCTTCCCTCTGTGCCTGCTCCCCAAGGTTTTGGGCTCTTTTTCTGTGTTGGGTCTCTCTGTCTTTTCTACCCATCTCTGTTGTCTCGGTTCCTTTCTCACAGCCCCTTTGTCTTTTTCAAACTCTGCCTCTCTCACTGTCTTTCGTGAATTTGAATTGAGCCTTGCAAAGGATTTAGGAGTGTCTCCAGAAGCCACTTCTGGGCTCACTCATTAGGTTGAGTCTCTTCTTCCCTTTCCTCTGTGGGGGAACCCACCCTCTGTCCAGAGAAATTATCTTCTAGAGAGAAGGGGACAAAGGGAGTAGTTTCCTTCCCACTTCCCTTCTCACTTAACTGTGTGTGTACGTCCCCTTGTGAGTTGTGGGGCTCCTTGCTCCAGGACAGCCTCCCTTCCCCTCTGACTGGCCTTTGTTTCCACTCTCCCTGTCATCCCCTCCTTGGGCTCAGCCTTGACTTTCCACCCCAGAAAGGGATCCTGCTGCTTGTTCTCTCTCTGGGTCCCTCTCTTCCTCTCCTCACTCTTCATCTTTCTATACAATTCCTCTGGTCACTAAAGCAAGCGTTAGCAGCCTGGCTTCTTAAAGGCACAGAGATAAACACTGCAATTATATAGAGAGGATACCAGCAGAGAATTACGGGAGAAGACAGAGTCAGCGGCTATCCCAGAGCTCTGTCTCCCAGATGCATTCTACCCCAACCCCTGAACAACACAAAAGCAAATCAATGGGGTGGAGGGTGCAGGACTTGTAAGAAGGTGTTTCATAGCTAAACGAAGCAAATGTATATATAAACAACAAAGTCCTTTCAAACTTGCTGATTTGGGGTAGGCCCACATGCCTGGATGGAAGACATTAAGCATCACATGAGGGGATTTACCAGAAAATGGTGGCAAGGGATGGTCCCCTTGCTTTGTCTCCTGGGGAAGAGTCTGTGCATGTCGGAGAGAGGGAGGGGGAGGGGGTGTCAGTGTCATCTCCCCTCCTCTGGGCCAGAGGAGACAAAGACCTGAAGAGGGCTGAAAGAATAAAGAGGAAAAGCTGGTGGAGTTGGGGGGGGGGGTTGGTCGGACTTCCACGTCACAGGCAAAGGTAGCAGCAGGAGGGGAGATGGAAAAGGGTTGGGGAGGAGGAGTTGCAACCGCAGGCAGGGGGAAGGGGGCCTGTGGGACTGGCTCTCCACGCTAGCTATGGGCTGGCCCAAAGAGCAGATCTTTCCCATCTTTCAAAGCATGCTGAATTCAGAAGCTAATACAAATGATTCTACCCTCTTCCTTCTCTTTCATGTTCCTCCTCCTCCTCATGGATGAGGTGATCCTTCCCTGCTCTCTCAAAAACTCCAAGACTTTGCCCTATTGTGGACCACCAGTTTGAGGGAGAACTCACCCTCTTCACAGTTCCACCACCCCACACTTTCCAGGTGAGGGAGAAGTAGAAATGCTTGCCTCCCACACTGAATGTGTGGGGGATTCTCCAACACTCAAGGAGTGGGTAGGGAATGGGACTGAAAGGTTTAGAGCCCCTATGCCCCAGGTCTCTTTGCTGCCTCTGCCGGCCCTTCCCACCTCCTCACAATCTCCAGTGCTGTCAAAGCTGCCCCTGAATCCAGACTTTCCTCAGTTCCTTTTATCCAGGTCAGGAGGTGCCTCTACCCACCCCAGCCTTGGGTCCTGGCCTTCTCTTTCTCCTCAAACCCTTTTCAACAGAGACTCCCGAATTGGGAGGCTTCACCCACCACCCACTGAGAATCCCTTGTTAACATGGATGAGACTCAGTGTGTTAACTCCCTTGTTAACGTGGATGAGACTTGGAGGAGAGTGTGGGAGCGAGCTCCTGGATGCTGCAGGGACTGGGGCCCGAGCTGCCACTCCACGTAGCTAGCGGATGCCATGAATAATTAACACCTGGGTGCGGCGTTGCTCTAACTTCCCTGCTCAAAGGTTTACACTAGCAGGCAGAGTTAAATATCACAGATAATCATGGCTATAAAGTCAGTTGGCCTGGCTCCAGTCAGGGAATGAGCAGCCAACAGCTGGGACTGGAGTTGGCGAAGGCTCTGGCCCTCTGCACCTCATCCATCACAACTTTGGGGCACGGTGTAGAACATTCCCCAAAGCCACCTCTGGCTTTGCTCTTGACCAGCAGCCTCTCCCCTAGTAGGAAGGAACTGTGACCTCCACATGAAACTATAGGGGAAAGTTAACAGCTCTTCCCCTCCCTCTCCAATCTGCACCCCGTTTGCTCCCTTTTTGGATGGGGACTTAGTTAAAAGAACACACTTGACATCCTCCAACACTCCAACTTTCTGGGACCACCTGATTCCCAGAACATTTCTAGAAAAACTTCGAAGAACTTCTCCCCACTTTAGCCCCAAACAGAGTCCCTCACTGCTGAGGAAACTTTTCTTTGTTTCAGCAGGTCAAAGGAAGGCTCCTGGGGTATGAATTCATTTCCTTGTTTTGTTAGCCAGGAGGGTGGGGAGCCAAAGCTTTCAGCTTCTCCCCCTGCCCTTCACCCTCTGCTTGCCTCCATTGTCTCCCCCAATTTGGGTAACTCCTTTTCCACCTTCAACCACCCCCAGACACATCAGTCCTATAAATTAAGCTTTAATAACGTAACGGAACCCCTCCCATCTCTTTCCAATTGCGCAGAACTTTGATTTGGTCTCCATTGATCACAAAAATCTTTGCCTTCAACTCCAGTAATTTATCTCTCCACTTCCACCTCTCTTACTCTTAAGGCCCCTTCTGCCTTCAGAGTTGGGTTTGTTCACTCAGGGCTGGAGTTGGAGAAGCCAAACTCCTGGAGGGGAGCCGCTAAAAAATAGAGCTGTGTCTGCTGCTGCAGGAATGTTGGCTCTATCAGGCTCACAAATATAATTTTTATATTAGACTGTGGTCTTTGACTGGGTTTGTATGCCAATGAGGCATTTCTGGTTTACCAAATTCATACAAATCTCGCTTTAATTGATAATCGCAGATGCTGTAATTTAAGACCTCCAGCTATAGAGCTTTCATATTAACTGCTGATATATTACTGTAAATCGTCTGAAATAACCAACTCCTGGGAGCAGAGCAGAGAGGGAGGAAGTGCCTCCGAGAGTGACTCTCTCCCAGCCGGCCGCAGAAACAGCCCAGCTTCCACATCATTTTCCGTGAAAAATGATTTATCGAAGACATGGCCATAAACAACACAACTCGCTCACAAACACACACAGACGCAAGCGCGCACACACACGCACACACACACACACAATGGCTGGCATGCCGGCCGAGAAGCTGACACCCATATTGCTATAAATCAAGAAAAAGGTTGGAGGAGAGAGGGAGAGGGAGGGAGGGAGGGAGATAGAGGGAGAGAGAGAGGGAGAGAGAGAGAGAAAGAGAAAGAGAGAGAGAGACAGAGAGAGAGAAAAGAAGAATATTCCTAAAATCTCTATGCAATGCCTCAATGGGTATAAACACACAGAGCACCGTGTGAAGAGAAATGGCAGGAAATGAAGACGGCTATTTGTCACATTTTACGACAATAACATTAATAACAAACAATAAATTTACATGGACATATAAGACGCGGTAGGTAGTGAGAAATCCCTTCTACTTACAATACCCCAGCCCGCGGTGTGGCTCCGGCTGCGGGGCTGTTTTATTGCTGTCTCCCTTTCTTTTTCTCTCTCTCTCCCTCTCTCTCCCCCTCTCTCTTTTTTTTCTCGGGGTACAGGCTTGTTTTTCAAAGGACAGTTGAATTGCACGTCAGAAACAGGGAGACCGAGCCTGTGATTTTCCTGACGAATACATATCTATTCTGCAACCTCGGCATTAATTATTTAATGAATCACGTGACCGGGAGGGGGAAGGGGGTCTTTCGATTTCAGGCTCAAAGGACCACTATGACCTTCCCCTTCAGGAGGAGAAATTTTCCTGCAAAATAAGTTCCCCCCGAACCCACCAATGGAACAGTAGTGAGGTCTCCGTCTGTCTCCCACACTCACATTCATACCTACTACATCTGCAGCTCCTCAACCCCTCTGGACACACACTTACCCACAGCCCACCTCTCCTCTCTCCCTTCTCCTCTTGCTTCTGCTTAGTTCGTGGAGGTGCAGAAATAGTCTGCAGGGGCGTCTTGGGGGTGGGGGTGGGGTGGGCACAGAGCCCTTCTCCAAGCCCCTGGATTTCTCAGCTGCCAGTTCTTCTCTCTGCATCCTTTAGGGTTAAGATTTCCTCCCCAACTGCATTTTCTCCCCAACTCCTGGGGGTATTTATTTGAGTGGGACTTCCTAAATAACGGACAAAATTTCTGAAGGAGCCACTTTGAAAATAAACACTTCATAAGTCCATGGTATAAGTGGATAAAGAATGGGACTTCTGGCTTTATTCTCATTTTGATCTTTTCTGGTACCTTTTGAAGGGGCAAAAAAGGGACAGAGTGAAGAGATTACTCTGGAGCTTTTAGAGTTGAGAATAACCGCAAGGGGGATTTTTTTTCCCTGTTGTGTTGTTACTACTATAGGAAACCAAATGTGACTGACCGTTTGAAAATAGATTCTGGAGACAAAGACTGGGACTAAGGTTTCTACACAAAAGAATCGGACTGTCAGCCTCTCCCTACCTATGTCACACCCTGTCTCATTCCCCCCCCCTTCCCAAACCCACCAGTGAAGACAGCTGGAGATTTGAACAGGAGAGGAGGGAAAAGAGAAGAAAAGCTTTGAAGTCAGCCTGACAGCCCCAGGATCCCTATTTCCCAGGTGTTAGCACCCCGAGCTTCCAATCAACAAACAATGGAGGCTGATCAATGGGAAAAAGATGGGGAACGGCTGTGCCTGTTAAAGGGTTAAATATCAGGGACTATCTATTCCCTAGGCCTAAAGAGAGAGACACACAGACCCCTTCACCTCAAATATAAACAAAATAAAACAAAAGCAATCCCCCGCCCAAACTTGACCAGTTACGTGCAACTAGAATCAGAGTTCTCGGCCGGGGCATGGGGTGGGGGTGGGGATGCAAAGGGAAGCAGAAAAGACATTCCTGAAGAAGCCGCAGCCTTATCTGTCCTCAGCAGCTCTTGAGGCAGCCAGGACCACAGCCTCCAGGGCAGGCGGGGAATCCAGGAAGAATGAGCTTTAGGGTAGGGGAGCAGGGGTCTGAGGGGCCTCCCCAGCTTGTTTGAAGGGGTCTAAACCAAAAGCAACTCTGGAGAGAAAGTTGAGGACCTGGTTGTCTTAACAAACCCCAAAGAAACAGCCACCCCGTCTCAGCCTCGGAGGTTCCAGCTACAGTGGCAGCCGCACAGCTTCTGCCCCAGCCAAAAGCACTGGAATCTGCTCTGGCCTCATGGGATGGGGGCGCCGGCCAGGCCTGGACTCTGTAGGGGAGGTGGTCAGCTTTGATTGTCCAGATACAAAACACAGACTGGTATTGAATTCAGCCTGATCCCGATGTGGGCCCTGCTCCTGGCTCCAGCGAGAGCAACTCCCTGAAAGGTTCTGGCCACAAATCCATTAAAAATGGTCCTCCAAAGAAAAACACTCTGCTAAAGTCTAAAATAAAAATAAAGAGCAGAGAGAGAGAGGAGAGAGAAATGCTGGATGTGGGAAGACAGCAATCTCTAAAATGGAGAAATAATTTTTAAGGACAAGAAAAAGAACAGCAAAATGACACGAAGGCACGCCGGCAGGTTCTGTTAAAATGACCACACTCTTTTTGGATCCTGGGAATGTCCACGTTCAAATAAACAAGCGCCTGATCGCGAGCCGAGCACTTTCTTGCTGCCGATAAAGTGAACGTTTACACTGTGAGAAAGGCGAGATTGATTTACGAATCTGAACGCGCCAGTTTTATGGCTGATCACAAATCCGTCAGCGCTCAACTCACGCTGGGAAACTTCCCAACTCCGTTTTCCAACCAGACCCCCTCCCCAGCCGCCACTTCCCAGGGAGACCCACCGCCAGCGCTGGGGCCGCCTCCGAGGGCTCTGGCAGGACTGGGCAACCCCCTCTGCCCAGGACAAGCGGGTGGAAGTAGGAGAGAGAATGGGGTGGGCCGAGGGAACTGGGGAGAAAGAGGGAAAGAAATCAAAAGGTTGGGAGAACTGGAGTGGCACTAGGATTGTCTGGAGTGAAGGAAATGGGAGATCTGGCAGTTCTCCTTCGTGAACCCCAGACTTCCCTGACTATGGTCTCTCTGTTTTTCCCTTTGATGGGCCCTAATCCTCACATTGCAGAAAGCACTTTGTAAAGTCCCTGCGACTAGGTCTTTGTCACTTGAGCCTATAGAGGGCCCACAACCGGCTATCTGCCCTTATAGGTAAAGAATGCACATCTCCCTGAGCCCCAAATATTTTTGGTCCAGGAGCAGCCTAGCTTGCTTTGTGCTCATCCTCTTTCCTTCCTGAGGCCTCCAGCCCCTCTACTCATGCCACCCAGGGATAAAGGAGAGACTATCAACCACTCCAGCTATTTATTGCCTGAGATAGAGTCCCCAGATTTCAAGAAACCATTTACAAAATGCAAACCAACAACCCACATATCCCAGCAAGGTTCTGTCTCTCCTAGTCTTAACTGAAGGGGAACGTTTCGTCCTCCCAGCCAGCGTCTGTCTGTGTCTGTCTCTTTCTCTTTGTCTCTGTCTCTCCCTAAGAGGGTGGCTGCTGGTATGGATTTTTAAGATACAGCAAACAGAATACAGTTTTTGGAAAGGCTCTATGTTCAGGGCTCACTGTTTGGCAAATCCTCCACCTATTTCTTAAAAGTTTCTGGAAACTTTGGCTAAGCTGGGACAGCAGGCCCTGGAAAGTACTCAGAATAGTCTGCACTGATCCTCCTCCCATTTCTCTTGCTCCTCTGGTGGGTGAGGCACTCCAAGGGCTTTTTTTTTGGTTATTGGGGAGATTGAGAATTAGGGGAAAGAGGTAAAGGTGATTGTAGAAATAGCTTCCTAAACAAAGGAACTTCAGAAAATTGGTTGACAGGCTGTGGGTTTGGATGTCAGCCCTCAGAGAGATGACAGCCTCTGAAACAATGTTCATGGCAGAAGCCCTTTCTCTTCGCAGCTCAAGAGTTTATTCCTCTGGCCCTCTGAAGCCTTGTGGATTAGACCCCTCCAACCTCTCATATCTTCTCCCTTTGTCTTTCTTCCCTCAGTTCCCTCCAAGTGAAACAGTAAAGAGATGAACTGGATCTGGGAGTGCTGCGGGGAGGATGGCTGGAGTCTGGACTGCTGAAGATGCTGTGTACAGAGAGACAGATTAGCACCCTACTTTCCTACCCCGACTGGACCCTTGGGCTAAAAATCCTTATGTCTTTTCCCCCAGTGGACAGTAATAGAAAAATAATCCAAAAGTTCCAAAATAGCAAAGATGGGTTTGGGGCCTAGAGGGGGTTGGAGAAGATGGGACATATGACGGGCCAAGGACCTCTCCCTGCAGAGGTGTGACTCTCCCTCCTGGGCAGGAGGCAAAAGCCAACACAATGTCTAGTCTCAGCGAGGTCAAGGGGCTTCCGAGGTCATTTTGTGGCTCTAATACTGAGCTAATCGCCTAGAAAACGTGGCCTCTCCATGAACTCTCTCTCCTGCCAGCCTCCCGCCTCCAAACCCTAAGTCAGGCCTCAGGGAAAAAGGGCCAACACATTCAGGTCGGCTGCAGAGCCCACTGACTCCCTCAGCCTAAGAAACAGGGCTGCAGAGGAGAGAACAGAGACCTCAAATTAGGAGAGCAAAGGGAAACCAAATCAACATTGCTCCTTCAGGAAGAAGGCTGGGGGGACAGAGCAGAAGAGAGATATTTCTGCATCAATGCACCTCGCCTGTGAACTGAGCAGTTTCCTGCTCCAGAGAGTAGCACATATTTGTCTAGAATCCCAAGCTAGACACAAGAAAAAAACAAGAACATATGTCCATTTATACCCGCTCTAAAGCTGGAACATTCCATTCAAGCACTGGATTTGATTTTTCCAAGAGGCAGCAGTGACAGCATCGCACCGGTAAACAGGCATAGGGGATACCAGTCCCCAGTGTAGACAAGCAGAGTCACAGGAACACACCGACCACATGTGGACCTCACTAGACGCACCCACGCACACATGCTGGGGCTCGCTGTGCCTGCCTGCATTTTCCAAAACCAGAAAAGTGCTTCTGAACTGCCTCACAGAACAATCTTCTTCTCTGGGGCTTTTCATGGGCCCTGACACCTCAGTCCAAACCAATTCAAACACTCTCCAGGTGTCAAGGCCCCTCTCTCTCTCCCTCTGACCCAAGCATCAGTCATCATAAAAGGGAGCAAACCTGCCCAAGCATCCACCGTAAAAACCCAGCCAAGAGAGTTAAAAAAGAAAAAGGAGGAGGCGAGAGAGTGTTTCTTCTTTCACTTGTGAAAAGAGCTCATAAAACGATCAAAACACGCCAGCCTGGGCCGGGGCTTTGTTACCTTTGCGCCTCTCGCCTCCTCTCGCCCGAACTCCGCCGATCCCATTCATGACGAAGGGTTTCTTCCAAACTGAGAGAAAAAAGTTTTCAACTTTATGGTTCCAAATTTTTTCCCCCTTGCAGATCCGGGAGAGACGGCTAACACTTTTTTCCCCCAACAGCCGGTCTGAGGAGATTTGCTGTTGAATAATAACAAAGGAGAGAGGATACGTATTTAAAGAAAAGAAGTGATTAATGGTTTTCTGTATAATTCTCACATTTTTCTTAGCTCTTGTCTACACAGAATGGCTGTGAACTTTAAGCTCCATAGAAATCTTTTTTTTTTTTAATTCTATTCATACCTTCCAAAGAGCAGCTTTGATTTGGTTCTTTAGAGACATTCCTTGGGGGCGCATATGCGTTTTTAAGAACTATTTTCCCCCTCAACTCGGGGCTTCGGCATCCCCTTGCAACTGAAACACCACACCGCAATCCGACCGAAATAAAGCTCGCCCCTCTCATCCTCCAGGTCCACGACGATTTTTTACGAGTCTCCCAGCAGCATTTAAACGGACAGTTCAGCAGCCCTTTTGCGGCTGGGGACACCAGCCTGTTGGTTCCCCCTGCCCTACCCAGCCTCCAACTACCAGAGCTGCAAGCTGGAGGAATGTGAAATAAATAACAATAAAATGCGCCGGGGAGGGGGTGGTTCTTTTTATTTTCTGAAAGGAAATGGAACTGAAAAAACGACTTTTAATTGCATATACTCTCCTGAGCCCCGAGCTTTTTGGAGGTGGGGTGGTTGCACCCTGGATGACCAATGGACCAGAGACCCTGAGGCTGGAGCTCCCAGACCTTAGAACTTCTAAGCAGTGCTGCACAAAAGCAATTCTAGCCTGACAGAACTTCTGAGGGTCACCTGCACCCCTTTCCCCTACCCCCACTCCATTCTAGGGGTGACTGGGACCTCAGAGACAGAAAGCTATTTGGTCCCCAGTCATACTTTCGATACTTTCTATGAGAAAGAAAATGAAAATTAATACTGGAGCAAGGCTTCACAAAAGAGGCCATTTGTCTTCTTGATTATCTATTTGCTTGTCAGAGTTTGAGCTATGGCACTGGCTAGCTCTTTTGCAATATAAAAATACTCTGAAAACCTGCAAACACCCAGAAACATCTGTGCAAAAAATTAGACTCATTAAAGCCTTAAACACCTCAGAGGAAAGCGATACCTTCTTATGCTGCGAGGAAAGAGGCCAGCCTCATGGAATCCTCTCTCGGAACTTTAATAACCAAAGAGCCGTCTGTCTAGAAGGAGACAGCTTAACCGCATTTTATTTGCTTATGACAAATAAATCACGATATGAAAGGCTTTGCCATACTTAAGCCTCTTGTGTCCTACAATGAAACATTTTCCCCCATTAGGGACTGGAATCAGCCCTCCCAGTCCTTTCAATCCATTTTTGGACCGAAGGGAAAAAATTAAAAGCCCCAAAACAAAACACACCCACCTTAAAAGGAAAACAAACCAGCCACCACAATTTGGAGTCCTCTGAGATAAAAATTCCCATCAGACTCTTTGACAAAAAATCTTCAATCACACACAGTGTGAGGCTGAACCCACTAGGGTGCTTAAAATATACACTGGGTGGCATTTGTCCATATCTTTACGCCAATGTTTCAACAAAAACACGCTATGCTGGTCACAAGAAACCAAACATTTATTTCTATTGTCACTCTGTACAGCACACAGATATTCACACATACGAAGGGTTCTAAACTCAAGCAGCCCCAGAGGTAGGAAAGGGCCTGGTTTTGGAATGTCAGAAAGAGAAAAGGAGAGAGGACGCACATGACACAAAAAAATAGTAATAATAATATTATCAATACTAATAATAAACGATGCAACATGATAAACTATGGGAGAGGGCTCTGCAACATCCTCCTCCCAGACTGGGAGGGGCACATTTTATTTCCTAGTTTCACATTCATTTTCAGTCTAGGAGAGAGGCCTCTGCTGTACAACTCTGGACTGGCAGAGTAGTGCCCAACTCCCAGAACTGAACTGGCCCCTCACCCTGCCAGGCATGGCTTGGCTTGGCCTTCCAGAGGAAGGCCCTCCCGGGTCTCTGAGTCTCTCTTTTTCCTTGGACTCAATTTCCCTCCTCACTCCTGAGTTTTCAAGGCCACCCGCTTCCCTACTTGCTCCCCTCCTCTGTTCCCCACCCCCCAACCCCACGGTGGAAGTGGGTGAGCAGTCATTCTGGCCCTCCGTGAACGGGCACGGAGGATGAGGGCAAGTGTGTGTGCGTTTGTTACCGTGGCCAAAACACTGCACTATCTGGCAGTCAGAGGGTGCTTTCGCTGGGTATCGGGAGTGGGGGACAAAGAAAGGAAATCCAGGCTGTCTTCCAGCAAGGCAGCAGCAGAGGCGGAGGCGGCCGAGCTAGGCCTCATTTGTTAGCGGGTGTCGAGGTAATGGTCGCCACCGAGGCCCGTCCTCTCCTCGGCAGAGTAAACAAGACAGATGGGCCTGGGCCTGGCGTGATTAAAGATGAAACGTGGATCCATCTTCGCCAAAGCTGAAAACGAGGAGCTGCAGCCTCCTCCTATTTCTCTTTCTGTCTTTTTCTTTCTTCCTTCTTCTTTTTCTTTTTTTTTTTTTTTCTTTTTAAGGAAGAAAGCAAGAGATTTGAATCTTGCTTCTGGGGGGGCCTCCCCGTGGCCCTCTATTGTCATTTCTATAAATAAAGCTTCCCCTCCCCCTCTTCTGCGTTTATTCGCATATAAAGTGTGGGGGAGGGCAGATAGATTTTTCCGGGGCCCAGGCCCCAGGGCCCCCTCCTGTCCCCCCACCCCATCCCCTGCACTCACTGCCCACCCCCACCCCGAGGTTCGTGGCTTCCGCGTGTGGGGGCACTAGAGCGCGGGGGGTCCTCCATTGGGCCGGCCAGGGGTCCCTCCGGCTGAGCCTGCCGCACCACCCGAACGGATCTTGGTGTTGGGCAACTTGTGGTCTTTTTTCCACTTCATGCGCCGGTTCTGGAACCAGATCTTGATCTGGCGCTCGGAGAGGCAGAGCGCGTGGGCGATCTCCACCCTCCGGCGCCGTGTCAGGTAGCGGTTGTAGTGAAATTCCTTCTCCAGCTCCAAGACCTGCTGGCGAGTGTAGGCGGTCCGAGAGCGCTTGGGCTCCCCGCCGGCGTAATTGGGGTTTACTGGACACACACGGAGAGAAGGAGAAAGAGAAAGTTTTATTGCCCCCGAAAGGAAGAGCCCTTTCTTCCAGCGAACACAGTGTTTCCCTCCCTCCCTCTCCCGCCACCTCTTCTTCCTTCTGAGGGAGAGAGGGAAAAACGAAAAGGGAAGAATACAAGACCCAAGAATGAGAGAGACCTCCAAGTTTTGGAGAGCTGTGCTGTGTCCTTGTTGTTTGGGTGTCTGGTGGGGAGGGGGGGCGTGTGAGAACTCCCCCAAGGTTTTAATTGCTCCTCTCTCTCCCTCAGCTTGGGGCCCCCAGAATGGGAGAATGAGGGTGTGGAAGAGGGAGGGGAGGTTTCCCTAAACCTTTTCTCTGTTTAGTTCCCACCCTTGCTGCTCAGATTCCAAGCAGTGCCTGCCCCTACTGAAAACTTTTACCCACTTCTCCAGCCAAGGAGTCAGACTGGAAGAAAGGAAAAAATAAATACTGGGAGTTGACTCAACTCTCTGCTTAAATACGGATTACCTCCTCCTCCTTCTCCTCCTCCATCTCCTACACCCCTCCCCAACTTCCAACTTCACTGAGACTGTATCTCCCTGGCGAAAAAGTCGCTGGTGAGAATGGTGAAGAGGATAGGGAACCTACTTCAAAGGCGCAGGGCCCACCAGGCCATAAAAATTTATGGGGGATGTAATTATGTGGCTCTGAAAACAGGCGACCGTAAATCTCCGGCAATGGCGAGTTTATAGCAGGGACAATTGGCTTCCCCAGCTCACCCCCCCCCCACCCATGCCTCCGAGGTCCCTTTGGTGTAAAGCTCCAGGGGTGGGAGGGGGAAAGGGTGCCCACGCACTCACCCGTGCTCACGTGAACTTTGCGCATCCAGGGGTAGACGACGGGCTCTTTGCAAGCGGAGTGGGACGGGCTGGGGTGCAGGGGGTTCTGGGCGCAGGGAGGCGGCGGGGGGCTGCTGCTGACCGCCTCGCAGCGCTGGC
>NW_012118488.1:2581383-2588133 GCF_000951035.1 Colobus angolensis palliatus
GAAGCCCGCCTCCGGCTGGAAGCTGCTCTCTCGCCTCTGGCCGCCGGCGTAGTACCCGGGCGAGTGGTCGCTGGGTAGGTAATCGCTCTGTGAATATTCCTCGCATGGAGGGAACTTGGGGTCGACATAGTTTGAGTTGATCAAAAAAGAACTCATAGCCATTAATTTCTGGGAATTGCCCACAAAATATACTAAAATTTATTCCGACCCCTGACTCGTTTTCCTGTTTCCGAAAGCCCTCCTACTTACTGTCAAGTGAACAAAGTTAGGCGCCCACGTGATCCTCCGAGCCAATGGCCGACCCGCCTGCGATTCCCGGATAAGGAAATCTGCTCACCCGGACCCCACTCCAGCCAAAGAGGTTTATTTCCCCTTCTTCTCTTCCCCCTCCCCCCCCACCCACCCAACACCAGGATTTACATAGGGCTCCTGCGGGGCGACCCCCTCCTTGCCTCGCTCTCTCCGAGATCAGAGAGAGAGAGAGCGCGCAGGTTGCGACTGGAGGCCCTTTTGGGGCGCTGGGCAGAGCGCAAACCCTAGATCCCTTAAGAAGTTGGGGCTCCCGGTGTAACCCCTCCTGTTCTGCCTCACCTCTGCCCAGCATTCTCTACCTTCTATAGGCCCCAGTCTCCTCCCCTCGGCGGGAGGGAGCCCTAGCACCCTGCGTCTCTATGGGGAGTTAGGTTACTGGCGGGCTGGGGGCTCCGTCTCGAAAGGGGAACCCATACGGGGGCCAGAGCACAGAGCTTGGGGCTTTTCTCTGCAGCCGGATGGGGAGGGGTAGGGGTGAGAGAGGAGGCGTCCAGAGCCTAGAGGGCGGGTGCGCAGAGGGAGTTGTCAGAGATGAATGGAACCGCGGGCGGATCGATAGGAAATTCATGCACTAATTCGGGGAGACCTCGCCTTCCAAATCGCATTTAGCTCCGCAGTTAGCTAGACTGTATCAGTCAGTTCGTCTGTCCCCCTTTTCCTATCCACTCCTCCCTTTAATCCACGCGGCTCAAGCCCGGAGAAACGACTTGGTTTCCCACACTATGGATAGAGCGCTGGGGTAAAAAACCTGCAACTTTTGAGAGCAAAATTGATTAGCAATTTGCTAATTCCATAACCACCCGAGCAATACTAACCATGGCTCCGAGACGTTCTAATTGTCGCTAATGCCGCCGCCTCCGCGGCGAATAGAAATCTCACATCCCTGTGATACTGGGAATACAGCCATAGAGGTTGTATTATGTGTGTACCCCCACACGTAATAACACCCCTTGGTAATCGAGTATTTCCAGGTCGTCTTGTTCTGAACTGAAACGGAAAGGCTACCTCAGTATCCGTTTGTTAAGCAAATTTCCTTTGCCTTCTTCGCACACCGAAGATGAGTCATTTTTTTCGAAATTTCTAGTAAAGCCTCCCTGAGCCCAGAACGGAAAGTGGGTGCGTTTGGGACGAGAATATAAATTTAAAACTTCAACAACAATAACATTAACCTCTTAAAGAGAGGTGAAAAAGGACCAAGGCTCCCAGGGGCAGGCGTGGGGAGAATTCAGGTGGATGATTTCTCCATCTCTAATCAGTTGAAGAAGGAAAAGAAAGAGGAATAAAGAGGAAGGAGTCTTCGTGTGGCCAGTCACCAGATTGTCCTCATTCAGAAAAATAATACATATATATATATATATTTTTTTTTCTTCTGGGAAAATACGAGCGGAGTGTTTATGTCAACTACATATTCCCCTAGATACGAATTTGTGACCACAAAATTCCTTACACAAATTCGGATCTACAGGGTATATACAGAAGACAGACAGATCTTCTTGGCCCAGAAATTTTCCAGTTCTACTTTCCGCGCCTTCTTCGTTTGGGGTGTGGTTTGAGTGCTTTGGTTTTATTTCGTTTTGTTCTAGTTTTGAGCGCTGGGAACAGAAAAAGGCACTGCGAGTCCGTTCTTGGAATTACAAGGTTTTCAATTCTCTTCTATTAGAATTACAAGTAGTAGCTAGTTCGGAAAGGGACGGGAACCTTGCCGCCGCCGCCGCCGCGCAACTCTCGGTGGCGCATGAATTATGAGATGTAAACATTAGCTAAGCACAAAAGGAGGAAGGGTCATTCTGAGGCTGCCGCGAAGTCAGATTCAGGCCTTTCTGGGTGCCTTCGCGCCCCTCCCCTCCCCCCAGGACTTTTTTTTTTTTTTTTTTAGGAAAAACAAAACCCCAATCGGCTCCTCCCTGCCCCTCCAAGCCTTTAGTTTGTGATCAAACGAATATCTAGATATTTTCCAAAGCGCCTCTCAGCGAAGGGAGGAGGAAGAGGCGATTGGGTGTGAAGGAGGTGTAATAAAAGTCCTTTTGGAAAAATTCAGTGGTAAAAAGAGAGAGAAACAGCTGTAAAGAAAAATGCTGGGAGACCAAGCAGATGGGGCCCCGATATTTAATGACGGGCAATTCCGTTTACAACCTGAGAAAAGATCAAAGGCGTTTCATTTCCGAATGAAGGGCAATGAGGAACCATAAAAGATGCAGCCAGATGATATAGGTCCCTCCCAGCCTCTCACACATCCTGGGAGCCAGGAGAAGGGGTCTATTCTGGGGAAGTGTGGGGAGGAACCCCATTTCCCCAGCTTCCTAGCCCCAGGTGGGTCCTTTCCATCTAAACACATAGGAACTCGCTTAGCCACCTGCTTAGGTTGCTAGTGGTAGGACCAAAATGGGCATCTGGGGTTTCCGAACCAACTTTCTGAGGCTCCCAGAAGTCGTGAATTTGAATTTACTAAGCTGAGAGTCTGGGGATTGGGCTGGAGGGAACTGAGACTGTGAAAGCTGTGACAGAGTAAGGGAAAATATGCATAGAAAAAGCCTCCACCCCACCCAGACTCCCTACTCAACTCCCTAGGTCTGAGAAATATTTGCATCTCTAGTGAGGAAGTCAAAATAATATCAATTTCATTAACGAATACAGGAACAACACAAAAACAACCCTCTAACTGCAAAACTCCAGAGATCTCTGCCTATCCCCAGTCCTGGGACCTTGCAGGTGGGTAGGAGGAGAGTTCCCATCTGCCCACAACTAGGTCCAGAGACCCTCTGATTTTCTTTTCATCTTAGATCTAGGAATTGCCAATGTTGGCTTCTGGGCCTGATTTCTAACATCAACATTCTCCCAGACAGGCTGAACTCACACATATTTGGGAGAAAAAAGCAAACTATTACACCACTGTTGTCTTTGCCAAGAGAGGGTCCAATAGGTAATCTCAGACCCCCATCTGGGCAGTCAGGGAGACCAGAGTCTGGCCCAGAGCCCACAGACAAAATGCGCTGCTAGGATCCCCACCAGCTCCCTAGCGTCAACCAGGGACCTTTTACAAATCTTGTCAAAGGCCACTTAGGGTCTCCAGGACCCACTGCAACCGTCCAGGCCCCTCCCCCACCCCATACCTCCTGTCCTTCTCAACTCGCCAGCTCTCGGAAACCCTTCCAACCGGTCCGCATTTCGGAAGTGTGGGAGGGCCTCTGGGCCGGCTGCCGGGCCTCTCTGCTGCTCTACACTTCACAAGGGATGCGGCCCAGGTGCCCCAACACCCCAAGAGAGAGGAACAGGGGGCAGAGCCACCGTGGGTTTGGGTATCCTTGATACTGGAGCCCGAGAGCAAAGATTTTTCTCCTCTGTGCGCTGGAAGCCGCCACCTGCCAGTCGCACCAAGGCGCCGCACCCCCCACACGCCTCTAGCCGCCTGAGACGGAGAACAGGGTTTATGGGCGACTCCCAGGACGGGTTTCATCCGAGCGGGAGGCTGCCTCTCCCCTCCACCGCCCAGAAGGATACGAACAGCAACACGCAAAATAATAAAATAAGAGCAGGGGCTGCGCGCTATCGGAGCCACCTCCCCTGCGCTCCCGGGTCTTTCCGCGGCTTCCCGGCCGCCTTCTCCTGGCAGCCACAGGTTGCTAGCATGACCTCGCGCCGCCCAGCCACCCTCCGCCGTCCGGGCGTGCCCAGCCCGCGAGGAATCACCTTTTGTCGGAGGGGAGAAGGGACTCAGCGAGGGAGTGAAACCGAAGGCCCGAGCGGAGGCGAGTCCCCAGCCGGCCTGCGCACCGGCGGCGGCGGCGCGGAGAGAAAGGCCCAGAGCCGGCGCGGGCGAGGGTACTCACCGGGAGGCTCCCCAGCCCCGCCGGCCGCCGAGCCGCCCGCAGACGCACTGGGCAACAGCTGAGCTCGCTCTTGTCCACTATTGTGTGTCCGGAAAACCGGACCGCGGCGGCGGGCAGAGCCACGGGCTCCCTCAGAAGCCGGAACATGACTTTTTTTTTTTTTTTTGGTGTGTTTTTGTTTTGGAAGCGCAAGTTTTCGTATTAATCTCATACTTTGGCAGTCTTTGTTAAACAGGCGCGTCACGAGGCTCTCAAACATTTTAATAATTTTTAGACGCCGTGACCTGCGGTTCACCCCTCTCCCGACCTCCCCCACCAGCAGGCAGTTACTATAATACGCTCGCGCAGTTCGCTGGGTCATATTGAATTTTGCGTAGGTCATTACTTGGGAGAAAAATGACAGAGCAGAAATTTGATTCAGCTCATCCTCTCCAGCTCGACTTTTCGCCAGAGGCTTCTCTTCTCTTCACCCAACCCCCACCCCAAAAAAGTCCCATTCGGGTAAGAGTCAGTCGGCCACGCCCCTGTTTTGATTTTCCATCATTCCCATATTTTTGTCACTCCAGAGAGAGTGTGGGGTTTCACGTGGGATCCTTTTGAGGCCTGAGAAGGAGGCTGGCACGGGGAAAACTGAAAGCGTGGCTTTGGGCATCTGGGCCCCAGAGAGCAGGCCTGAGCAAGAGGCCCCTTCCCTGAACCTTACCCCTAAATGCCTGTATGGCCAGGGCCCGGATCCCCACCCCATTGCACACTCCATCTGCTTTGTTGGCTCCCCTAAGTGTCAGAGATACCCTCATTTCTACAAAAGCTTTTGAAGCTCCAGGGCCTAGAAATGACCACTCCACCTCTTGGGGCCAAGATTTTGGTCCACACAACCCAGCAGTTTCGAGGAAGATAGAACCCTGAGAGAGGTGCTGGGCTGGGCTGGTCAAAGCTGGGGACATAACTTTCAGAGCTTTAACTGTCCTTTAAATACAAAACAATAGCTTCCCCCTCCCCCCAAAGAATCGTTCTCATCAATACAGTAACACTTTTGCCTACCCCCATCAACCACACAAAGAGGTTCAGGAGCAGATCAAGAAGGCATTTAAAATAGTGAGATTTTCTTGGGTTTGTCTCTCCAGGATTAGAATCTGGTGGATTGCCTACAACACACTTCTCCAGTTCTCCAGCCTCCTAGGGACCTGCAGAGGTGAGTCAGGTGACTCCCCTTCCTCCCAGTTCAAGTCTACAGACTGAGACAGGGCTCCAGCCTAGTTGGTCGGATGGTAGCCTCCTAGTACGGAGAGGTCAAGAAAGAACTCCCCAAGGTGCCCAGCTTGGTCTAGAATGGCAGAGGCCACTTCTTCCCCATCCTAGGTCCCTCTATCCCAGGACCTTGAGCTGCTCCACTCTATACCGAAATTTGCTAACGTTCTGTCCTGGAACAGAAGGAGATGGATTCTTCAGTTCAGGCTTTGACGTTTGTCTCTTCAGGACTCCAGGAATTTCTTCCTGGTCTGACACTGCAGAGAAACTCGCCTAAGGACCAAGCAGAAATAGGGTCCTACACCCAATTGGTTTAGTCAAAACCCTGGGTTAAATCTATTTGAAATTTGATATTAAACCTTTGTCTCTTCTGGCCATGTTTCAAAAAGGCATCTTTACAGAAACTCTCAGGTTATCTTCATCCTAGAAGGAAAAATGCCCACAGTGTACCTCCTATAGTAAATGCTTGGAAGAGAATATAATGACATCTCATAATACAACAGTCATTTAAAGACCCAAAATAGGCATATGCCCCAGTGTTGTAATTACTGAGTCTCTCTAGGCATTTACTTATGAGCTAAGCTCAATGCATGGATTCAAAGTTCATTTCAGGTCGCCTGTTTCAACTGCAGTAAAAAAGATCTCTGTGAGGCCATTTGGTACTTTTCCTTTGCATTTCTCCTCCCTCATCCAAATAGGAAGAGAAGGAGTCAAGATGAACACAAAAATGGAGGCTTGGGAGAGAGTGAGAGAATTAACAAGCTAATCTTTCAATAGGTAAGTTCTTAAACTGGAGCAATTTGGAGAGACAAATGAGAGTTTGGAAAGGCTCCAATGTTGGCCCATTCTCATGGACCCTACCTTCCTGACAGCCTGGGGGTTAAGGGTGCTGGCAAACAGGCCTGCCTCTCCCAAGACTGGGGGATTGAAAGAGTCAGTAGTTTGACCCTTTTAGGGCAGGCAGGGTGAGTTGATGTTGGTGAAAATCAAACCTTCACATTGGAAGTATTCTTTGGCCCTGCCAGAAGTCCTACAAAGATGTGGGGGTAATTTAATTGAATTTCTCAAATGTGTGTGGCTAGGAAGGCTTAATTAAATTTAATATGGTGACTGAAAGATTATCTTTGGAAGAGAAAATTGCTCAGAGGGTTCACCACACCCTAAGCGCTGTCTTTTCTACAACTCACCACCACCACCCACCAGTCTCGCCCTTTTTGGAGAAGGGATTTTTCCTCCCTCAGTTTCCCCTCCCCAGATATCTGCCTCTTCGCTGCCCAATTCTGCTCCCCCACTTCTGCAACCCACAAATCTTCCTTACCTCCAGCATCCCTGGCTCCCAGATCCATCTTCACACACATACAGC
>NW_012118488.1:2588298-2614796 GCF_000951035.1 Colobus angolensis palliatus
GTCGGCCGCAGAAACCCCAGGGCAAAACGCTTTCCTTACCCCTCCCCCTTTCGCCAATGTCCCCACTCCCCCAGGGCCTTAGACCTGGGCAAGATGAGTCTTTTGACTATTAAATAACTCCTTGGAAAAAGACGCGGAACCCACTTCACGCATTTTCAACGGTCTCTTCTATTGGGATGCCTGGAAGGGCTTTTGACCACTCACCCTTCTTCATTTTTGACCCCCGAGTGGGGCCGAGGTTGCTGGAGGAGGAGACCTATGGCGAGCAGTAGAATGGGCTGACCTGGAGAAGGGCATTTTTGGGGTGAAGGGTGGAAAGAGCTTGGATTAGGGGCTCCTCGGGAGCAGAGGGGGCCACTGTGCTCACAGAGCTGGAGGGAGAGCTCAGTGTCCCAACAATGCGGGGCCCGGGGCCACCTTGCGCGGCCGTTCGCTGGCGCCTCGGAGGCCCCAGCCTGGCTGTGAACTTGGTCTAAGGCGGACTCTACTGGCAGCTCCGGGATGTTACAGCCTCTGCCTCTAGTCCAAAGCAGCGGCCGTGCGGACAACCCGCGCGCTTTCGGTTTCCCCTCAGCCCAAATATCGCCTCCCAGACCGCCACCTCTCACTGGGAAGGATTTCCTTTCTCCTTCCTTAGGATCCTTTGGGATTCAGAAAACAGAAAAGAAAACGAATTAGAGATGCACGCACCTAAGGACAAGCCTGCAGAAGCCCCGAAATAGGGTATCCTCCGTGATGCCTCCAAATCCCCCAAGAGGCGACGCCCCACACAGGTTGGCACTTTCCCTCCACTTCTCCCCTAAGTGTGTCTTTCCATGCTGACTCCCCACCTTTCCAACTGTCCTGGGTCATCTTTTGGTAGGGCAAAATGGTCTGGGGCCTGCGAGGTACCTTTCCTCCCTGGATGCATTCAGCCCTAACCCACTGGGCTCCGAGGTCAGGGATCGCTGCGACCAAAATCAGCCTCTGTGCTCCGAAGCCGCAAGGCTCAGCCCGGATCCACTCGGGGAGAGGCAGGCCAGAGGGCGGCCTTGCAGCCTGGGAACCGTTTCCAGGGAGGAGAAGCTAGAGGATACTGCAGAGAGTGCATTTTTCTCTCCAAGAGGAACTTTAGGGGGAGAAGAGACAAAAGAGGAGACGCCTAAATCACCGAGAAAAGGAAAAAGGAGGGAAGAGAAACGTTAGAAGTTGGGGAAAAGGTGCTTTTTGGGATCCGACAGGTTCCCGAATTGTCGGAAGTCCAATCGTCTCCAGGCTCCCAAATTTCCCCTCTTCCTCTTGGAGCCTGCAATCAGTAAATTCGCCAAAAGAAAGAACGAAAAGATCCTCCTAAACCTGCCGGCGTGCCCCCACCCCAGGTCTGCAGCGGTGGAGGTGACTGCGGCGGTGTGGCCGGCGGCGCGTAATGTATGCTGCAGCGGCTCGGAGCCCCACGTAGGCCGGCGCTGCTGCCCCCGTCTGCTGACCTCTCCATGATCCCGGACTCTATGAATTATTGATGAGATATGAGCGTTGATTTCCCCTTTCAGGATGCAAACTCCATTATATTGTTAAAATGGCGATTTAATCGTTGAGAATAGCTTTGGTGTGGGTTTTTTCCCCCAACTCATTTGCGCCTCCTTCCTTTTCATTTAACTCTCTTAATTAAATCCTCTAACAGATTTTAATCACTTTTTGGAGGGAGGGGTAGGAGAAAGGAGAAGGCCATAAGACCATCACTACCAACAACAACGGGACGCTAAAGCAAAATAAAACAAACCAAAGTCAAAAACCATCATAAGCCTCTACCTTTGAGAAGTTGAAAGGAAGGTGAAGAGGGGGAGGTTAACCCCTCTAGAAAGGATGTGTTAACCTCTGCTGGAGACAGACCTTTAGAGGGCTGGGGAAACCCACCAGAGACAAGGAAGAGTGGGGTGGGGCCTGCAGGAACGACCTGAGGGGTATTTAATCCACTCCTCCCCCGCACCCACAACCATCACCACCAGGAGACTTGTGTGTGAAGCTGACTGTAGAGACTAAGTCATTCTCGCCCTTGCTGAGAACTCCAGGGGCCTCAAGCCTGGGGAGGGCCACAGGATTCATGTGGAGAGGGTCCTCCAATCTCAACCTCAGAGTCACTTAGGGAGAAATATCCATTCTGCTTCAGGAACCCCCATTTCTCCCTTCCCCTCCCCAAACAGCTCGGTTTCCAGGCGGTGTTAATTAATATGGATGTGTAACCGTGCTGCAGCGATCGATAAATCTCACTGTGGGTAGATCTCAGCCTCAAAATCTGATTACTCTGAGAAACTCCAAAAATGGGGAGGGTTACCAGTATCCCCTCCCTTAAAAGAGGGGAGCTCATTCTTGCTAGCCCTGTCTTCCAAGATTGACCAGGTTGGTCCCCCAAGCTGAGAAGTCCATGCTGGGGAGACTAGTCCTGGGAAGGGACTGAGTTTTGGGGGTTGTGCTGAGCTTCTGTCTTCTCCATTGCTCTGAATCCTTGGTATGCAAATGCCAGGGATAAAGGAACCAGGCAAGGAAAGGAGCTTCCTCTTGGATATTCCCATTCTGCTCACCAGCCCTCAGAGAATAACTTCTCACAGCCAGGGAAGGGTTAAGTGTCCCTGCCACAGTTATGGAGAGGAAGCCGATGAAATATGGGCAATTGGAACTCCAGGCCCGGCTGGCTTTCCTGTTTACACTTCTTTATACTTCCTCCCACCCATTGGCCTCAGAGAAACAAAACAAATAACCAAATAAAACAAAACAAAAAAAAATCAAAATTGAATTGTCCACTGAGTGGTGGCCAGGCTGGCCTCAGAGGGAAAAGAGAAACTGCAGCCTTAATCTCCAGCTGTCACCTCCTGGGGCCTGCCCCAGGTTGAAGATTTGGCCAGAGGGTATCGGCCTGGCTTGTAGCTCAAGAGGCTGAAGCCTGGACTGGCAGAGAGAAAAAGCGGGTGGGAGAGGAGGGAGAGCAAAGCTCTGGAGAGAGTAGAGCTGCTCTCTTAGAGGGAGATAGCCTGAGGAGGGCAGGAGGAGATGACAGAGGTCTGGGGCAGAGGAGAGAGTTCTTGGCACCAGAAATCCCTTCACACCTCTCATTGCCTCCCCCAACTTGTCCTGGTTGGGGTTCAGACCAGACTGGGGTCCAGCTTAGAGAGCCTGAAGTGGAGAAACGGAAAGCCCAGCCTAGGCGTCTTCTCCAGGACCTGCTTAGAGCTGGAGGAGACCCTTTAAGGATTTGGTCACTGAGGTGGAAGTGGGCACCCCAAGTTGCTCTTTGCCATCCTGCAAAATCCAACCAGATATGCTTAGTAGATGTCAGAGCCTGCAGAACTGACATGAGAGGGGGCGAAGAAACAATTTTTCAGCAGCAGGCCTTGCTATCTGGGATTCTAGCTTCCAGGAGGGCTTTAAGAAAGGGAAGTGTATTAGAGTGAAGCCAGGGGCACAGTAGGAATGGGGTTCCCCTGGAGACCCAGGTCAGACTCTCCCTTGCGGAACTCTTTCTCTGCATGTCTGTCAACTCCATTGCCTTGTACAGTGGAAGATTGTGGAAGCTGTGCCTCTGGCACTTCTTTATATTTTCAATGGTTCTGGGGATCCTTTGGGAGTTGACCTGTGTCTCCTTTCTAAGGGATACAAATGCCCTCATCATTCTTGGGATGATGTGTCTTCAAACGAGGGTGACTCTGCTCTTAAAGCCTGTTAAGGATCTCCTGTAAGTCAGGCTTGGGCAGTGGATAGAGGGCTCAGGGAATAGAGAGTGGCTTCAGGAGAAAGAGGAGAGGGGGAGAATTCCAATGTCCCTTAATGGGAAAAAGGGAGTCTTATGACCCCATCCTTGTCCCAAAGATCAGAAGCCCCTTGAGGTGCCACATATCCAATCCCAGAAACTACCTATGGCAGTTGGTGAGGTGAATCAAGGGATGGCAGGCTGGTGAAAGCAGGAGTGACAGGGTAGTTAGCCCCATGGGTCTTAAATTGGAAGGGGGTCAATTTGGTGGGGAAGAGGCCTCTGACTTTTAGAAGGGTGACTTTTCCCTAGAATATAACAGAACCCCTGGGGATCAAATCCTGAAGTCTCTCTGGTTTATGGTGCCACAAAACAAAGGGGCCTTTGAGGGTGTGCCTGGAAGAGAAGAGGGAAAAAGAGCACCTTTCCTATTTTCTCTTCCAGCTCCTGAATCTATTTCCTCCTGACAGTTGAGGGATTTGTATTCTTGAGCTAATTTTATTTATGGAGGGTGTGCCAGAATTCTACTTAAACACCTAACACCTCTAGACAAGAGAAGAAGCTCTTCCCTTCCCCCATTCCTGGTTCAGGAATTAGGTTTTGAACTGGGGGGATTGCCCACTCTGTCTGCTCCCTAGTCTGACTTCAGGATCACTTTGAGCCAAGAAGAAAGATTAGCTTGAGACCAACAGGCTGAAGGTGGAAGCAAAAGCAGCGCTGTGCTCCCCATCCCAGAGAAGCCTGATGAAGCCAAAGATAACCGGAGGGACCCCAGCTTCAAAGATCTGAAAGCCAGCGAGCACCCCAGAGCAAGGCAGCCCACAGCAGCCACCTACCCGGTGCTTTTTCTCAGCTCACATGTATCCGGATAAAAGTGCCCAGAGGTGCACCCCCCCCACCCCCGCACACCCCTGACAAATGAACGTCATAAAGTTTCTTTACTGAGGGTGGAGAGATAGCTATCTGAAGATATCCAGCAGTGAAGTGGCCCCCCACAATGGCCCCTTCTTTCAGCAATACACACCCCTCTTTCTTGGTCCCTAAATTTCCACTGGCACTGAGGGAGCATAGATCCCCCACACAAACCCTTTTCCCCACAAAGTCAGACACTCCTGCTAGTAAAAATCAGGCACCCCCGACCCATGAGGCCTTATGAAACTGAGAGCACTCATTTCAGGCACACAGTCCCTTAGAACTGGGTTCATAAAACAGGCTAAATTTCCCCTACATCACCCCACAGCCCCAGCTGGAAACAAGTTTTCTTCCTCCAGTCCCAAGTCCCAGAATTGTAAGGGGTAAAAGCGAAAGCTGAAAGCGACTTACTGTGGGAATGCTGGCCTGGGCCGCTGCTGCCTTCTGGGCTGGTCCGGCTGCTCCAGGCTGGGAGAGTGCTCACCTACTTCTGCCCCCTTCCCCATCACAGCAAGCAGTTAAAGTGTCACTTAACATTCTGGAGAATGTGAAATATACTGCGCGGTGTCAACTCCCCAAAACCATAAAACTAACTTTATGGACCTCACGTGACTTTCTCGAGCCAGTGAGGGGTATCTGTCTGACTTCTCGGCGATTTTTACGATCTAACTTCGAGATAAAACCCCTATCCATTTGACATCTAAATGTCATAGCGACTTTTGGGATAGTTTGCTATCGACAAAGGGGGACAAAGTCAAGGGGTGAAGGGAAAGGAGGGCCAAGTAGAGCCTCCACGACCCTCGGCTGCCTCCTCACCAGCTCCCCCTCCCCCCAAGTCCACTAAGAAGTTGGGCCAAGCTGGAAGGGATTGACCGGGTAAGTGTCCAGACTTGACTCTTGCAATCAGGGTGGAGGCTGACTTGGATGGAGGTGGACTGGGCCCTGGCCCTGGGCCAGGCTGAAGGGGGAACCAGGGGTCTTTCTGAAAGGACCCTAACTCCTAATCAAGAGGGAAGATCAGTTGGACCCTTGGAGAGAAGGAGCCCTTGAGAAGGGTAGGGAAGGCTGAGGATGAGTGAAATCCTTCGAAATTCAACTGATTTTTTTTTTTTTTTTTTTTTTTTTGCTTTAGTTGGTGGCAGAGCTGAATTGGGACTTGGAGTAGGAGACAGGGGGCTGGGCAGGCCTCTACCACTCCCAAAAGGCTAGGAGCCTCCTGCTGAGGACTTAGGCCCAAATTACTTTCCCAGAAGAGTTTTCCAGAGGCTTCCTTGGCCAGCTAATGGAAGACCAGGATAGAGTCTAGTTCAGCCTTTCCCCTGCCCCAGCCCCACATGGGGTTTCTGGGCCTTGGAGTTCCCCAGGCACGAAGGTCTGTTCTCTAGCCCAAGCACTGTTGACCAAGCCAGGGACTTACATGGCTGAGAAGAGCTGTTGGGGAGCAGCCTACTTTTTCTTCCCTGCACCCCAGATCTATTGAGAATGGTGCAGGGTGTGCCTGGGATGGAAGAGGCAGACCCCTCAGAGAAAAGACAAGTGGAAGGGCAATGGAGTGGGGGAAACATTTATTTGACTTCCAGGAAAGCTACAAACAAATACCAAAAGCGAATCACTGAGACAGGCCCCGCAAAGACAGATTTCACACGTAGCACAGCATCCACTCACTCACTACAAATGGTCTTGGAAGCAAAATAGGTAAAGGAGAGATGGGTCTGACCCAGACTATCCTCATATTTACAAGCTTTGGGCCCTCTAGCCGGACCCACGGATTCACAGAGAAATACACAAGACATTTTGCACTGAGGATCATTTTTGTTTCCGTATACTCCCAGACCAGGCCTTGCGGGGCCTACCCAGGCAGCAGGAACTTAAATCTCACTATCTTCTTTCTCTCTTCTCAATATTATCCCTTTGGTCCTCCCTAGTCCCTTCCCACCCTAGGACCAAGCCCCTAGGAGACTTGGGCCTGGGGAGTGGGGAGAGAGGAAGAGGACAATGAAAAGAGACTCCATCTCCGAGGCCAGCTCAGCTTGGCCCCACTGCGGCACTACCCCACCTCAACTGCTGCCCCTTACAGAAGTTTCCAGCTGAAACTCAAAATACAGCGATCATCTTTTTATAAATAAGTTAGAACACAGATGGGGAGGGGAGAGTTCACATTAAACATGCGAATTTCTTTTCTTTTTTTTTTTTTCCTGGGGGAAGGACTGCAATCACAGACACAAACATTCAGAAACGCTGGCGGATTTGGGGCAAGCAGAAGGGAGTTGGGAGCATGGAAGGAAAATAATAATTATTATTATTAACAATAATAACAAGATAACCAGTCCAGGAGAGAGGGAGCCACAGGAAGACCTAAGACCAAACGAAATATCGTAACACAAGGCCGGGGCGAGGCAGGCTTGTGGGAACCGGTCCCCAGCGGGCGGCGGCAGCGCGGGGAGGATTGGAGGGGCCAGGGCTGGGGGTGACATGGGCTCTTGGGCCGCTGGGCTCCTCTGGGCGGGCTCAGGGCTGGAAGGCGCTGCCGGCTGTAGCCAGGCTCATACTTTTCAGTTTGTTGTCCTTCTTCCACTTCATGCGCCGGTTCTGGAACCAGATCTTGATCTGGCGCTCGGACAGGCAGAGTGCGTGGGCGATCTCGATGCGCCGTCGCCGGGTCAGGTAGCGGTTGAAGTGGAACTCCTTTTCCAGCTCCAGGGTCTGGTAGCGGGTATACGCGGTCCGGGCCCTTTTCCCGTCCGGCCCGGTCATATCTGGAGCAGACAGAGGAAAGCCGCAAGGCAACGTTATTCCGGTTAAGGGAGGGGGCACTGGGTGGGAGGGGGCGGGGGAGCAGGACCCAGGCGTCCCGGCACCCAGCTCACCACAGCTCCAATCCTCTCTACTCCAGATGCCCACATTCAAGCTCGATTTCTGCACCCCTTTCTCCTGCATCCCCCACTTCTGCCGGCAGCCAGTGCGCCCGGCTTTGTCTTTTGCTCGCTCCTAGTGCCTCACCCTTGGCTGGGCTCAGGCGGCCGCTCGCCCCGGGAGGGAGGAGAGCGGTTGCACTTTTGCCCTGGAAAGCTCCTTTTACTGCTCACCCCTTCTTTGCTAGCGGCAGTCTCAAAATTTCAGGGGTAAGGAGGACCCTTCCCCACAATACATGAACCCCATCCTTTATTCTAAAGCTGGTACAGCTGCGCTAATAAAAACCTAAGCCGAAGCTGAAACAAATTATTAAAAATACCCCCTCTAACAGAGAGACCCTGTTTGGCTCTGTCTACCAAGCTATGAGGCCCCTCTTAGAGACTTCTCCCCCTTGGAAAAATGAATCTATATTTAGGGTAAAGCCAAGCTCTCCTTGTTCCCCCATCCCACCCCAAAACGCAGAGAAGGAAAGCTGAGAATACAAAAAAGAGAGAGAGAATTACCATGGCTGATGTGAAGCTTCCTCATCCAGGGGAATATCTGCGGAGTCTGCCCCTCGGGCGCGGCTGTGGAGGTGGCCATGGGCTCTGGCTGCGCCCGAGCTAGGCTGGGGCTGCTTAGCTGGCTCGCCGCTTCCTCAGGCTCCGAGGACGCACTGGCCTCGTCTATTTCGGTGAAATTGGCGCTGGAACTGGCTGAGGTCGCCTGGTCGGAGGGGGACGAAGCAGAGGGCTTGGCGCCGTGGCTGTCGCCGTTGGTGCAGGGCAGGGACTCAGGCGAGGACAGGGAGCAGCTCGAAGCCGCTTGCCTGAAGCGGGGCTCCTGGGCGGGCGCGGGGAAGGCGCGCGAGCTCTCGCCCACCGCCCCAAAGTGGCTGGAGGAGGCCGAGGAGCGGTTGACGCTGAGGTCCATCCCATTGTAATTGTAGCCGTAAGAGCCGGTGTGCATGGCAGCGGGATCCCTGTAAGAGCCGCTCAGAGAGCTGCCACTGCCATAATTTAGCAACTGATAGTCCGGGCCATTTGGATAACGCCCCGAGAAGGAGTTTACAAAGTACGAGCTCATTTGGGTGATTTTGGAGGGCTTGATTTGTGGATCGTGGTCGTTATAACCCTGTGCTTCACGATTTATGATGTATTAATGAATTATAGCGATGCACTGTACTTCGTTTTGCTATGTATGCGGCCAAATATGGGGGGGGTTGGAAGGGGGGTGGGGGGGCGTTAGGGAATCACGTGCTTTTGTTGACCAGTCGTAAATTCTCGCTGATGACCTCAAGAGGTAATTCATGCTCTATGGTTACAAATAATGACGATCCGAGAATCGTTAGGGCCGATTCAATGCGAGCCTCCGAGAGAGGGGGAAAAAGGAGAAGGGGGAGAAACAGGGAGAAGGTTGGCGTTGGCCTCTGAGCAGAGCGCGCCACCTCCCGGCGATCGACGGGAGCGCGAGCGGGAGACCGCCATGGCGGCGGCGGCTGCCTCCCTGCCGGCTCCCTGCAGCCGCCGGGAGAGAAAGAAACCCGGCCAAGGCTCAGCCACAGGGTTGAGCCTTTTCGAGCAGGGGTTGGGCTTTTTACCCACTTTCTTGTGGGTGGGGTTAGCCTCTCTATTTGGTTCCTTCTCCCTACATCATCATTGTCGTTATTATTTTAACTTTGGATGAGAAGATCAAAGATTGAGTTGCTTTTCCCTTTCTCGGGCTTTGCAAGTCTCCGAGTTGGAGGCGGAAATGGGGGAAGGGTTGGAAGTTGTGTGTGAAAAACAGTTATTGTAACGGGTTTTCCCCGGGAGCTTAGCCCTGCCTGCATCCTGGTGGGGCTGCTGTTGCCGGTCCACAGCGCCCAGGCCGAGCCGGCAGGACTGGACGGGAGGTTTGAAAAACAAGCAAGAGAAGCGTTCACTTCTCCTGGGCCACTTGGAAGTTCGAAATCCCCTTCCTGACCTCCTTGGTGGTCCTTAACCCAGGCGTGGGAAGTGACAGAGCAGGACAGGGACCCCAGAAGCCGAACACAGCTGGGGCTAAGTGGCCTAGTTGCCGAAAAGACCGCAGCGGCCACCGCGTCTGCTGCTTGGGTTTGAGTAGTAACATTTGTCTGAGAGTTTGTAAAGCGGAGCCCCTTCCCCTCGTCCTAGGCTACTGCATTTGGAGGCCCCACTCCAGGGCCCTCACTCGCAGCTGGGCAGTTTGAGAATTTGCCTGGTGTCAGCCGCCTTCCCGGAAAAGGGGTTCCAAGGACCCGCATGCTTTGCTGAGCACCCTGGGCGGCCAGAGACCGCCCGCAGCTGGTCCCCTATTAGGAGGGGATTATTTTCTTTAAAAATAATAAAGGAAGCCAGAGGGCGGAGGAATAAAGGAAAACAGTGGCCGCAACTTGCCCTCTGGGTGCCGGTGCAAGCAGAGAGAGAATGGGCCATTCCCGGTTGAGAGGATGACACTAAATGCCCCATCACCTGGCCTCCTGCCCTGGGGTCTCCAAGGAGCAAGGGAAAGTTGTGCCCTTCGGCCTGTGCCTGGCTGGTGGCTTTACATTCCCCTGCTTGAGGCTGATCTCCTACTTGAGGCTGACCTCCTACTTGAGGTGGGAAGGGGCACCTGGAGCCTTCAGCTACAGGGCGAGAGATATCCAGTAGCCCCATTTTTTAGTCTCCGGAGCCACAGGCCAGGAGCAGAGCCAAGGCTGGCGAAAAAACCTGGCCATGTGGACGGGCCAAAGGCCAGGGGTATCTGCGACAGAAAAGTGCTGCAGAGGCCCCCAGACTCGATGGCTCCGTCTCCGCAAGAGAGCTTTAGGGGCCTCAGTGGCTCCCTTAGTGCTGTGGACACAGGAGGAGAGGCTAGAGAATGAGAGGGAAACAGCCCCTCTCCATCCCTCAAGTCTGCACGGGGAGAGGCGGCTGTGAGCCTCAGCACCAGGGAAACGCAGCGCTGGGGCCTGGGCAGGACTGATCGCTCCAGCCTTTATCTCAGCTGTAACTTCCCAGTCGAACAGGGCTCGCTTCAGCGGGCCAGGGCTCTCGCTTTTGCTGAAGAATTCTGGCTCAAGACAGATGGAGAGGCTGGGGGTTGAGGGGAGAGGGAAAAACGGCAGGGGAGGATCGGAGGTGACCCAGCGTCGAGTTTTCACATCTTTATTATTGTTATTATTATTATTATTATCATCATCGAAGTATTTCACGTCCCGAGCTAAGACAAGACTACAAACACAACACATAGAAAATTAATAAAATAGAACTTTGTTTTCTTCTGAGGCTCCTCTTCTTACTTCTAGGTAGTATGTGCTCCTTCCAGTGGCTTTGGGGAGGGGGTGGGAGAGACGACAGGTCTGGGATCAGGGAGTCTTCAAGGCCTCCGCTGAGGGGACAGCGAATCTACCATTGAACCGTGCATGGGGGACGTGGACAAAATGAGACGCGACAGGGACAAGAGCATTTTGCTCTGCTTCCAGGAAACATCAAGTGAGTCCGATCCTCAGTTCTCACCAGGAAGCCTGATCAGGCTGAGGCGAGTTCCTCGGGAAGGAAGGGCGCGCGGGGTGCTGGGTGGGCTTGAGTAGTGAGGCCTCAGAGCACCCACCGGGAGCTGTGCGGGCGGGGGCGTGGAGGAGAGAGCTGGGCTCCGCCTGTCGTGCGCTGGAGAGCAGGTCTCCTGGCTCCCCCACCCGAGAGCCTTCCTTCCCGGGTCTCTCCGACGCCCTCGGCTCCCCACAGGTCTTTCCCCTCGCGTCCTCCCTCCCTTTCCAGCACCTTCACTCGGCCGGTTTTTCTTCCTCCTCTTCGGCACTGAGCTGAGACGCGCTGAGCAGTTTGCTCTCCTTTTTCCACTTCATGCGTCGGTTCTGGAACCATATCTTGATCTGCCGCTCAGTCAGGCACAGGGCGTGCGCGATCTCGATGCGCCGCCGCCGCGTCAGGTAGCGATTGTAGTGAAATTCCTTCTCCAGCTCCAGCGTCTGGTAACGCGTGTATGTCTGGCGGCCTCGCCGGCCACTGGGCCCAAAGGAGGAACCTGTTACGCAGAGTGGAGATGCTGAGGCCTGGGGTCACCGGGCCCAGGGCCCCCTCCCCTAGTCGACCCTCGAACACAGACTCCAGCCAGTACAGGGATACCCTCCACTCTGCCGGTTCCCTTCCCCACTTTCGCACTCCTCCAGCGCCCCCTCCAGATTCCCTCCTGGTCTCCTAGGCCTGTGCCGTCTGTCTAGATGGGGGAGGGGAGGAGCAGTTTGAACTCCCACCTGAGCCTGGGGGGAGGGGCTGGTCAGGTGTGTCTCTTCCTAGTTGCATCTTGTCTTTCCCTTGCTTTCCATCCACCTTTCTCCCCCACCCCCATTCCGCCAACCCAGTGATAAATCCAGGCCCTTAATCCGTAATGACGTAGATCGATCCATAGTCCACATTAACGGCTCCGCACTTTCGAGTCCGGCTAATGGACATCAGTTGGGACTTAAGGCCAACAAATAATCCAACCTGAGACCCCGCGCCTGTTTCTTCCTCTCTCGCTCCGCCTGCTCCCTCTCTCTTCCTTCCCCTTATTCCTCCTCCCTCCTCTGATTACCACCCCTTTCCTGGTGCCTCATCTTGCCCCAGCCCCCCACCCTCAGGGAAACACAGTCCCAGTCAGACTCAACTCTTCCTCTTCAGCGTCACCTCCTACCCCCTTGCATGACGCACTCCGTTTTTAATGGAGCCGTCTTTGGTTGGGGAACCCTACCAGGGCTGGGAGAAGGGGGCTGGGGGCGCAAAGTAAAGCCAAGCCCGTGTCTGCGGGCCCCTGCTCCCTTTCCTGTCCTGGAACCCCGGCTCTGGCCAGGGGTCCCAGCAGAGCACACTCGCTCCCCATTACTCCCAGTGCGGCTGGGACTTTGCAAACTTTGTAACTCCTGCCTAATAGGAGACACAGCGAGAGACCCCGGGCAGGCACCCAATCTTCTTCTATCTCCTAACTGAGATGCCCACCCAACACCCTGTGGGAGATTGGGGCAGGGGGCGCTCACTAGTTCTGCATCCCGGGGTGGGGGCCCAGGGGAGCCAGGGCGACGGCGACGGCGACGGGAAGTCTCACTCACTGTTACACGAATTCATCCGCTGCATCCACGGATAGACCGGAGTAGAGCACTTCTGCTCTTCTGTCTCGCCGAACACGCTCTTGTCCTGCGCGCAGTCCGACTTCCGCGGCTCGGGGTGGAACGGGGGCGGCTCTTCGGCGCCGGAGAGTGCGCAGGCCGACTCCTTCTCGCGGTAGAAGGCCGGCGCCGGCCCGTAGTCGCAGGGCGCCGCTCGGCCGTAGCCACCGCCCGCCGGCGGGTAATAGGAGGAAGTGGCAAAGCCCTTGTCCTGGCCCGGCCCTGGCCCATAGGGCGCGGGGTAATGCCTCAGCGGGTCCGCATAGCCCGACGAGTAGAGCGGTAGCTGGCCCAGGAAGGACTCCTGCCCGCTGGCCAGAGTGACGGGGAAGGTGGAGTTCACGAAATAGGAACTCATTGGGAGGGGAGGCGCGCGCGGCCGCTGCTGCTCCGCCGGGTTTATGATTTGTTGTGTTTTATAGTCCGAGCGCCGCGCCTATTAGTAGTATATCCGAGATTGGGTTTTAGCTGAGGGGGGATGGCGAGGTGCCAGTGAGGGCCAGAAGGAAATACAACCATCTGATCCAACACTGACCAATGGCAGAGGCAGGAATTGTCAAATAGCACCCAGGAGGAGCGCAGCCCGCACGAGGGACCCGCGCACAAACCTATCAACCTTTTTTTTCCTCCTTCTCCTTCGCCTTTCTCTCTCTCTCTCCCCAACAACACAGCGCGTCCTGTTCCACCTACGTAGGATCTGTGAAACAGGCTCTGTGCCTTTGAGGGAGGAGGGAGCGTTTAGATTGAGACTACCCCACTCCCGGGTGATTAAGTAAATATATCTCTCTCCTACCCCACGCAGGATTGGAAAAAGTTAATTGTGTTTTCAGAAAAGTTAACCCCTGCGTTGCTTGGGCCCCTTCTCTCCAGGGAGGGGTGGGTAAATGTCTCTGAATCTCCTTGAGAGAGAACTAAAGAAGAAGATTTGTTTCTAGGGTTTTGTGTCGGTGGAAGGTGAGAAGAGTTCTCCGCTAAGACAAGCAAAGAAGAAACACCCTCCTCCCCAGGTTTTGAACATCGTTCTTCCTGTTTATCAGATCTGATCTCTCTCCTCCAAGCCTGGGGTTATTGTTCCTGCTTCTCCACAACCCTTCTTTTCTGAGGGGGCAGGCCAGATCCCACTGCCTAGAAGACCCAGAAGAGAAGGAGCTGGCAGGAGGGACTGAGCCCAAGCTTCCCCTTCTGGCTCTGTGGCTAGACTAGGAGCTTCTTGGAAGGTGGCGATGGGGGCGGCTACCCAAAACATTCTGCCTGGTTCTAGTATGCAGCTTCTCACTCTTGACAGGGGAAGGGGCACTGGGGAAAGTGACTAACCCTCTCCTCACTTGGCGATATGGAGTGAGGAGCATCCCTCAGCCTAGGCGGCTTTATTTGTCTGATCCCTATCCTGCCTGCAACCCTCACTCCGGTACCCTCTGCAATCCCAAAAGACTTAAGAATAGCCTGGGCTGTAGGATTTTCAGAAATCAAGTATGTCCCTGTAAATCTGGGGACAAGGAAGAAATCATTCTTCTTCCAGTTGTGGGCTTCAAACCCTCCTGATAGTTGAGGCAGTCAGAGACCACTGGGAAGAAAGGCACCCTCACTCTTCTTCCAAGTCTCTGTAGGAGCTGCCTGTTCTTTTTGAAATTAATTCTTTCCCAAGACTTGGTTTTTGCTTTAGTTTGATAGGGAGAGAAGGGCATTTGTGTTCTCTTGGGGACTCAGCAGGCAGCTTCCAGCCATCAGCCAGCATTCCCTCTCCCTTCTGTCTGTGTCTCAGCATCGCTACAATTCCCTCCCACACCCCATGTTCATATCATCAGCTTTGCTGCCTTACAAATTTGGGTGTGTGAGAGAATGTATATCTCTGGCTCTTTCATCCAAGGAAAGTGAGCATTGAGCCCAGGCTGGGAAACAGGGCCACAGAGCATTTCCAACATTCTAATATGCATCCACAGGCCACATAGTGAAGGGTGACAACCTTCACACCTGGGGACAAGAAGGGGCCAGGGCATGGAACAAAGTCAGATGTCAGGCCAGGCTGACCCTCCTCTGCCTTGTCCTTCCTTTGGGCTCCTTTTTCTGGCCAAGTTCTCCCCACTGAAGATGGTAAAAGACACTAGGGAAGGTGGTAGAGGACTGAGCTTAGATGACCAAGGGTGGGAACTTATTTGGTTGCAACATGGTCTCCAAGGCTCTCTGAACTCAGGGCAACTTCTAGGCTGCACCTTAATGGCAAAATGGCCATCCCTGGATGTCCCTCCAATCACTTCCTAACCTGACTCTATGGGAGTTTTTGATAAGCATTTAAGAAAACAAATTTAAACCCCCTGATAATGAAGAAGGATAAATATTCCAAACCTAGCTATGGTTGGGCTCGCTTCTAGAGAGGACTAGGGGCCATTTGAACAGGGGGGAAAAAGTGGGAGAGAGGGCTTGCATGCACCTCCCTCCCTGCTGCTGAGGCTGAACCCTGGGCCTCAGCCTTCCGTGCCTCCTCCCGGCCCAACAATGTCCCCATCCTAACACTAAATAGTGTGGTTTTCTCAGTGGAGTCTGAACAAAATAAGATCTCGTGAGGAAGGGAGCATTTCCCTGTGTCAGAAGCAGGAAAATAATTGCCCTATCTTTAGAATCACAGCCCCCACATTTACCTCACCTCTGCAGGTTGCTTGTCTGGAGATGGAGCCACTACGGGCAGGGCCTGGGCGCCTGGAGTCGGGCATGAAAGGAAATAGCGCCTCATCGCTCTTATCTAAGCCCAGAGGTATTTATGAGCGTTTATTCGTCTGATCCGTTTGTTTGGGAAAAAGAGCAGGCGGGCAGGGCGGGCCAGAGACCGACTCCTTTCTGGAGCCAGATCCCTACGAATCTGTCTGTGGTTCGGTCCACTGCCCTCTGTCTGTCTCCATGGGGGAATATGTAAATACACAGCGGGCTCAGCCATCCGCCAGTCTGGGGTGTCTCTCCCTGCCTCAACGAGGAAGTGTGTGTTCAGAGAGATGGATAGAAGTGTGTACCAATTCTTGAGTACATAACAGAGGGATTACACAGATACCCCACAGGCAGGATTTATAATTGTAATTTTCTATACTGTTAGTCTGCAGTCCTGTGGGCAAGCTAACACATTCTAGTTCCCAGGAAAATGTTTCCTAAGTTGTGTTCAGTTCAGGAGAAAAATTCTTGATAGGTAACCTCAGGAGGGATATTTACCTCTTTGTGTGTGTGTGTGTGTGTGTGTGTGTGTGTGTGTGTGTGCGCGCGCGCGCGGTGTGTGTGGGGGGTGCTGAGACGTTGTCCAGGCTTCTGATTTCCTCTCAGCTATAAGGCCCTCTCCCTCAGCTCTTTGGGGGTGATGAGCACCTTCCCCCACTACTCCCAACTTTGGCTGGGGTGGGGTGGGATGAAAATATTTCAACTCAATTCTCACTCTGGACTCTGTTTCTCTGGGTTTGGGGAACATAAATAAATGTTCCCAGGGGTACTGAGTGATCACTCCCATAGGTTGAGGGAGGCTCTTTAGATGAGACACTTTGCCCTAAAATTGGTCCGTCCAAATCAAAGTACAAAGACTTCATTTTCATTATGCAAATGAGCGGCATCCTCTTTGATCTTTAAGGGGAGTGAGCAGTAGCACTGAGCCCACTCTCCCAGTTTCCTACCCTCACCCAGGGCACAACCTAAAGGCCCTGAAGTGTTTCAGTACCATGTACCAGCTTAACTTCTCTACATGTCTTTTGGATTGTCCAAAAGTAAAACAATCTCCGAGGGGCCAAGGACCTTCTAGGGCTGGCTCCCTCGGGGCCTCCTATAGAGCACCTCGCTGAGCCGGGCCATACAGCCACCAGAAAGTCACTCTCGCTGCAGAAAAGCTGAAAAGAGCTGCTCCAGAAGCGCCAAAAGCGGGTGGGGGCCGCAGCCACAGTGTTTGTCCCCAGCACCACCAGGCACCTTAACCTCATCAGCTCCTCTAGCCCTGGGCCAGACTCTGAAAACACCTTGGTCTGACTGGCACCGCAGGCAATTTCCTGGAACCCCACCCCCACCCAGGAATGGGACCACAGCACCTTTAAAGGAACTGCCAGAGCTTCCTCCTATGGCTTGAAAGTCCAAGCTAATCCGTAACCCATGAGACAGGGGCCAATATCCAAACGCTGCAGCAGAGGCGCATAGCCTAGCCCTGGCCACCCCCTCTTGGGAAGGTGGTCGAGTTAAGCCGGTGTGAAGGGTCCAACAGGAACGGAAATTACGACGGTGTGATTCCTTAATGATTTGGCCCCAGTCCACTTCCAAATTTTTCCCAAATCATATTTAGGTCCACTTCGCTTGAAAAGATCGAGAATGGGGGAGGGGATTGACACTCACTTGCAGACATCAACAGTTTCCAGAAAACTCCGTTCAATTCCTTCACCACGAACCCACCAACCAAGGAACTGGCGAGACCCACCAGCCAACCAGAAGAACACAGACCCGGTTTGTCTTTTGACAATCGAGTGGAACTGCCGGGGCCGGCGCCTGCCCTGCGGGTCCCCTCCCTTGGCAGAGAAGAAAACCAAATAAACCTTGAACAGACTTGGCTTCGGATGTCTCAAGCTGCCTCATCCTCTCCCGCACCTTGGTGGGGTGGGGGTGGGGTGGGGATGGCGGTGGGGGTCTTGTCTCTGATCCCTCTACTCTTTGATTCAGGGTCCCTGCCCGCTGGAAGCAGAATTAGACATTTTAAAATATGCCCTAGAGGAAGCCGCTTCCCCTGCCAGCCGCCAGGTTTGGGGCTGGGATGGGCGGAGACTGGGGGAGTGGGAAATTGGGGATGATGGGTGAAGGAGAGACTTCTCTAACCCACACCGGGGAACCAAGATCCAGCTGAGAGAGTCGGCGTGGGCCCGAAATCCCCCGAATCCCGTGAATCCTGCGCGACCGGGTCTCCGGGCGTCGGGGGCACCGCTGGACAGTGTCGCGGGGCTTGCGGCGCCTAAGCCGCTTGTCTCTGAACGGACGGTAGATGGCAGCAAACCGCATAATTTGGGTCACCGCGCACTGTCTAAGGGAGGATTTATAACCCTCCAAGACTACAGGAGAAAAAGACCTTTAGTATGGGTGGGTTTGGGAAATTTTTCCCTTGAGAATAGGCCCTGAGTGCCGTGGGTGCTGGCGGAGAACTCTCGCTACGAAGCCCAGCGGTCCCTCCGGGCTCTCAGGCCGGGCCTGAACCTAGGGCATCTACCTGGGGCCACAGAGCTGCCTCTTTCGTGCCACAAGTGGCCGCGTCGTCCCTCTCCTAGCTTAGGACTGGGATAATAAATATATCCCCACTTCCAAAACGCCCCAGACCCTGTAACTCCGGGACAACCAGAGGCCCGAGGCTGAACGCCCTGCATCTGGTCTTAAGAAAGAGAAAAGCAATTACATGTTCGTGCAAACCTAACTAAAAATCGCAATCTCTCCTGCCCTGCACAGCCAACATCACTTATCTCTTGGCTGGAAGCTTCCCCAGAAACTCCCTTACCCCATTTTAAAGTACTTGCCTCAAGGCTGGCACCTACTTCCACCCCACCAGCTACTTTAGGAATCTCTGTCTCCTGCCCAATGGTTCTCTGCCCTCCCCACCCTCTAGAAGGCCTGACTGAGGGATAAAATTGGACACCCGAGGGACGGGACTGTCTGAGCTCAGTGCCAGTTAGCTTTTCAGTTTAGACGCCGCTAGGTCCCATAATTGGATTTTCTTTTTATTTTCTTCTTTCATTTCTTTCTTTTTTATTTTTATTTACAAGCCTAAAACAAAAATGCACTTAACAGCTTCTTCACAATCACCATGTCTGGACCCAGTAAAGTTTGAAATGTTATCATATCAGACACACACATGACAATTTTTTCCTCCACCGAAATCCACACATCCCATACCAATACAACGCAAGTAATAGAAGCAATATCGTGCAGAAACCAACAGCTGCAACCTACCGCATTAAAACCACAAAACTGTCTCCCTGCAGAGCGAGGCTCCCTCCTGCGGGAGTGGCGAGATACTTGGGCATTCTCAGGCAGGCTTCCTGGTGGGTGTGTGTGGGGGGGGTCTCCCTCGTTTTTGGTGTCTCCACCCATAGCCCTTTAATTTCAAAAATGTCTCCGAAGGGAGATAGTGAACATTTCTCTGTGAATTGTCTTTTCTGTGTTTCTCTAGCCATTTCCTCTCCCTCGCCGGCCTCGGCGGAGATTCCAGGCCCTATAGAGACCAGGACGTCCCTTAACGCCACCGCCCCACATGCCAATGCTTCTGGGAACCCAGAGATATCCGCACCAGGCAAGATAACTGCGCGGGGGCAATAGCCAGAGGCCGGGACAAGGGAGGGGTGGCAGGAGGGGGAGGGGGCAAGCCCACGGAGGCCATAACGACTGGCTTCTTTAGGTGCCACTGAAGTCCAGATATCCCCCCATCCTCTCTTTCGCTGCCCCCTTGCTTGAGTCTCTCCTCCAAGCTTAAGAAGGCGACTTAGAGCTGGTCTCCTGGCCCTCTTTTGATTCCTCTTCCCGCTTTCCCTGCCTTGGCTCCCCCTCCAGGAAGCAGCCACCCCTCTCTCCACCTCCGAATTTCCTGGGAAGCTTTTCCCTGCAGCGCCCAGAGATGGGGTTCAGCCCCATCTTGGAGCGGGGGAGGAGGGGAAAACCCCAAGCCCCACCCCCCCACACACACAAAAGCGATGCAAAAGAACAAGAAAATTGTAGAATCTCCCTTACCTTTGCAGACCTTGGGATTTTTTTCCCCCCTCCGGATTGAAAGGAATGGGTAGGGAGGAAAGAAGGAGTATTCAGTTTCTTCTTCAGCTTCCAGATAATATTGTCCCAACGTGAGAGCCGTTGCTTCCCCTTCTCTGACTTGGGAGAGAGGGTGTTTCATTTATCTGACATTTGCATAGAAAACGGAGTAAGTTCTGGCTTTGAAAAACAGTATCGGGCTGCGGTCCTGGGCAGATTGTCCATTTACCTTCCATGGTGACTAAAATCCCAGATCAGTGAGAAAATTAACTTAGGAATCAAAATTATTTTTGGTTCTCTCTTTGTGTAATTCCCACCCCTCCTTCTCTCCCTCTCCCTCTTGCGCGCTCTCTCTCTCTTTTCTCCTCACCCCCCTCTCTCGTCCTCTCTCTCTTTTGCTCTATCGAGCTGATACTGAAGTATAAAAATATCAAGAGGCTGGAGCCCTGAAGGACGACAGTGCTCCGACCTAGGTGTGGTGTCCAAAAGAATGCTGCATTATAACCACCAGGGAAATGATAAAAAGTTCATGTTCACGATCGCCCGGCCACATGACCGGCGCCGGCCAATCGCTGGATTCAACCACTCATAAACTTCTATCACAAAGTTGTAAATTTTCATAAAACAACAAGGAATTTATTGCATTTCTTCATGGCTGCTCCACCAGCAACCCTTTTCTCAGTCGCCATCTTCTTTTCTTCTCCTTCTCTCTTTTTGGGGAAACCCCAATCTGAGAAGGGGTGAGATTTGGGGGGGCAGGGAATCAGAGTGGAGAAGCCATAACCGTACAGCTGGGAAGGGGGTTCTTTTCCAAACCTCCCTATTTTCCACAGAAGCTCTGCTCCCTCTTCTAGTAAAAGTCTACCCCAAATCCTCTCCATAGGGACTGTTCTGAGACAATTTGGGGGTGAGGCAGGAGCAGGAGCCGGTGCCTAGAGTTGCCACCTTCATAAGGGCAAAATGAAAGCTTCAGTGTCCCCTCTCCCCCTCTGAACTGGCCCCCTCATTGCTAGCCCTGTAGATGGCAGGACCCCCACCTGTGAGGCTTGCAGCATTGCAGACATGGGGGCCTTAAATCCCCTAGGGCTTAGTGTTTGCCCCAGGAGGAGAAGTGGCCTGGATGGGGGCCAAGGCAGATAGTCAGATTCTCGCCTCCGCAACCCAGAAACTGGGGGAGGGTAAAGCCGGATCCTGGCTTCTCCCTCCCAATTGCAGGCAAGTCCAGGTTCCCTTTGACAGCCCATCCACTCTGCAGGGCGTTACGTGGTCATTAATGGGGGAAACTGCAGGTTTAGAAGCATTTTACATACAAATTCAAACTCAACAGATTATCCTAAAACCAACCCCCCTCCCTTTTTCTGTCCAAAGTCTGTTTAAATTTAAACCATCCAGGGTTTATAATCGAATAAATGCTAAAAATCAGTTCAGCGGATCTAGCTGCATAGACACCATCCTCTAAGTTTTGGTCCTGCAATCAGCGGCTGTTTGGAAGCAAAAAACAAAATAAAAATTCAGCCCGGGTTTCTCAGGTCCCCTGAAATAACCCGTCTTTCAAGTTGACCTACCAATGCCCAAATTGAGGAAACGAAATAACCTCCCCCCACGTATTTTTCCCCCTCTCTCTATGTGCTGCGGAGATGGTTCCAGGCTGCTAGCGGCGGCTGGGAGAGCTGGCGGAGAGGCGCGGAGGAAGCCCCGGGCGTGGCGCGGCCAAGCTCCGAGAGCGGCCGGGATGCGGCCACACCAGTCTGGTAAACTCGCGCCGCTCAGGATCTTGCTCCCGGACTCATTCCCTTCCCCAACCCCCATTTTAAAGTTTTATTTGGGTCGTCTGTGTCAATTTAGAACGAGATAAATTAAGACAAAGGAAAGTAAAATAAATCGAAATAAAATAAAAGAATAGCTCTTGCCGAAAATGTTTGCCGTGCAAGCAAGAAGCCGTGAGCGCCCTAGCTGGAGGCTGCTCTGCGCCGACTGAGAGGCCTCTACTCCAGGGCCTGGCCTCTACCCAACGCCACCCAAGAAGCCAGAGTGGATTTGGGTGTTCATTTTCCCTTTCCTTCCACTATTCCTTCATATGGGGCCTAGCAGCTTGGATTTCAGCTCCGTCTTTGTGCCTGGGCTGCAGCCCAGATCCAGATCCCGCAGCTTGGTTTCCAGGTCTGAATGAGGAAGCGCGTTTGTGAAATTGTGAGGTTTTTGTTTTGTTGTTTTGTGAGCATGTGTGACTAAGCATGTGGGCTCTTGAATGCGTTTACTTGGGGGCAAATGTGAATCTGTGTTTATAAGCCAGTGTGTGAACGTACGTTGGTATCAATGTGTCTGCAAGTGTGAATGTGTGTTTACTTGTGAGCGTGTGGGAACATGAATGCATATGTTCTGGACGTGGATTTGGTATTATGTGAATGCCTGTATGTTTATTTGTTAACATATGGATAGGAGTGTTTGTGACTGTGACAGTGCGTGTCTGATGTCAGCCTGTAACACATGTGACTGTGCAACATGTATGTCAATGTGTGTAAAAGCGTGTAAAGGGAATGCATGAGTACAATATCGGGGTTCACTAGTTGGCAGCCCCCAGAGCAGGAGGCACCACCAAGAAAAAGAACAAACTCAGCACAGAAATGAACCTGTATCACAAGTCAGAGCCAAAGGGCTCTGGGAAGCTTGCTCATCGCTAACGCTGAACCCCTTCCCAGCTTTAGGAAGACACAGAAAATAGGGCATCTCTTTATTTTTAATTGGGTTTTATTTTTCCATCCTTTAGATACACACAGAATGTAAAAAGGAGCACGGGGCCGGGGGATCGGGAGCAAGGAGCAGCAGCCAGGAGCTTGGGGAACACGCGAGTGGTAGGTTTTGGGGCTCCCTAAGGCCCCTTGGTGCCACTACTGGGAAGGCGGAGGCTCAGGAGGGCAGGCAACCACAGGGTTAGTCCAGACCCACAGTCCACAGACAGCATTAAAGAGGGCTTACAAAACAGCAAGATTTTACAAAGACCTTACAATAGCAACATAGAAAAGGGGAGGTAAATTCCAGAAAGCTACAGAACAGGTAGATAATGTCCTTCTCATATTTTACAAAAAAACCAAACCTGACAGACTTTCCTATAGGTAGTATTTTTTCAGTGTTGAAAAACCAAAATTTCACCTTTCTCCTTAAAAAATGTTTTTAAACTCCTTTCATTTAAATAGTTTTTTTTTTTTAACTTCCCTATTTGATTTGAATTTCCTGATTCAGCTCCCAGAGCTGGGCTTCTATTCCTCTCCCTTTCTCAGGTCTCTTCCTCTGCCCTTTCTCTGTCCCTCACTCTTCCTCTTCCTCCTCTGCTTCAGCCTTGTCCTGGCCGGTGGTCCCGGGACCAGCGATCTTGTTCTCCTTTTTCCACTTCATGCGCCGGTTCTGAAACCAAATCTTGATCTGTCTTTCCGTGAGGCAGAGCGCGTGCGCGATCTCGATGCGCCGCCGCCGAGTCAGGTAGCGATTGTAGTGAAATTCTTTCTCCAGCTCCAGGGTCTGGTAGCGGGTGTAGGTCTGGCGGCCTCGTTTGCGGTCGGTTCCTGTGCACAGTATTTAGAGGAAAATCAGTGAATAAAATCATACAGAATACGCCAAGAGAGTGTCCACCTCTCTTTTAGACCCTATATGTAATCTGAAGTCGAAGGGTGAAGAAGCCCATTTTCCCACTAAACCAAATTCTGGCTTTCCATACCCCAGCCCTTACTCCAGCTGCAGTTTCCCCTAATTGCAGAATTTTCTACAGGCTTCTCAAGGCAAACATTCCTATTTTCCATCCAAGAAGTCTTTTTCAGCCTGGAGCTTCTGAACCCAGGAAAGTAACCTGCTGGCTTTTAAAATCCTCTGCTCCTAAGGGGTGCAAGTGGGATGAGGGGAGGTTAAACCTCCTTTCACTCTCTGGGATCAAGGACCCTAAACCCCCTCTTTTGAAAGCTGATCTGATCGTCTTTCAAGTAGAGACCAACAGAACCATGCAAGTGACCCTGGAGTGGGGTGCCAGGCCTGGCTTGAGAGCATTTCCCAAGAAGAAAAGGAGACAAAGGGGCCCCAAAGGCCCAGTCCCCCCAACTCATCCCCAGCATGTTGTGGAATGAGAAGGTAAGAATTTGCAGATTTCGTTGGAGCAGAGTTGGTCTGACAGCAGTGACCCTCTGATGATTATTTTCCAGTGAGTGGCTAAGCTTCAGCCAGGGCCAGGCTGTCCTGCTTGCCTGCTTGCCTAGACAGCCCAGCTCTCTAAAGCAATCTTTGGTCCTCCAGGAAGGCACAGGGGAAGAGGAGAGACAGCAGTCTGGGATAGGATGGAACATGGAATATCTGGGTGGTGGAGGCTGAAGGGTAGAGGGGAACTTCTGCATTAGGCCCAGAACCCTGAGGAGACTGAAAGAGGTGCTGATGTCAGCCCTCCTGGGAAGGAGACAGGGGAGGAGGGGCTAGGGGCCCTAGTTTCAAGTTAGATAAAAGCCAAGCTGAAATGCTTGTGAGCAGAAAAAGTGGGGCTTTGATAAATCAACTGGAAAGGCAGTTAAACTATGGAGCAGGTAAAGGGATCTATAACCACCAATACTGATGGTGTGAGAGCCGGGCTCCTTCTGGCCCCTGATCATCACTGGGTTGGGTGCCTCTGACCATGAGTCTTGGGTCTTCTGGACTTTGGGGCTAGCTCCCACGTTCATCTGCTTTGAAACAGTGCAGAAAAGGACGTCTGGATCAGACTTGGCAGGGACTCCATGGAACTCAGCCTCTTGGGGTTCCTGTAGCAGCTGGCTGGGTGAACTGCACTCCCTAAGTTTTTATTTGGCTCCAGAGAGTCCTAGCCCCTCCCCCAAGAAGAGAGCCACTTATCTGGATTGACACCTCCAAACTTGGCCAGTTCTTTAGGGGTTCCTAGGAGCCCTAGGAAGAGCACCTGAGGAAACCAGCTGCACTCCCATGAAGCCTCTGCCCCTTTCTAGCTCTTCTGTTCCACTCCCCCACCCAAGTTCACTGGGATCAGGAGGCTTATCTCCCTTGGCCTCAGCCCCCTCCCTCCACCTGCCTCTCTAGCTCTGTGTCCCCGGTTGGGTCCTTTTCTCCTCCCGCCAGACCTCTAGAGCCCACCTCTAATTGTCCTGATGGGAATAATGGGGGAGCGGGGTTGGCTGGAAGGGAAGGGGGAGGGGAGAATTGCTTAACACTATGGCACCCTCCCCCATACCTTATCCGAGCTGGGGCAGTGGGACACACCCAGGGCTGAGAGCCTTAGCTGGGAAGGGGGGAGAAGGGGGGAGACCCTAATAGCTATTCTCTGCAAACACCGGCCTTCCTCCGCAAGACAAACGGCCTCGTCTCCAGCCCGTGCCGGCACTGCTGATAAATATTTAAAGCTAAAAGGCCGAGAGGAAGGGTGGGGGCGGGCTGGGGGCTCGCAGCGCCGTGGTGTCGGCGAAGAGAGATCCGCCGGGAAGCAGAGCGAGCCTGAGAGCACCGAGCAAATATGGGGGCGGGGACGGCCTGCTGGGTCGCGGCCCAGTGGGTGCAGCCTTCCAGGCCGACCTCTGGCTGGGGAGCACTCTGGACGCGGAAAGGGGCGCCCTGCCGGGAAGGGGGCGCCTTCCGGGTAATGTGCCCCGGTCCCTGGGGCTCGGGACAGCTCGGTGCGCGGCGTTACCTGAGCTTCGCATCCAGGGGTAGATCCGGAAGTTACTCTCGGCCGCCAAGTCCGAGTCCCTCTGCTCCTTGGCGCCCGCCGCCTTGGCGGAGTCGCCGGGACACACCCCGGAGAGGTTCTGCTCAAAGGGCGCGCAGTGCATGTTGAAGGAACTCGGCTCGAGCCCGTAGCCGGCCGCGTAGACGCCGGCCGCGCTCTGGCCCGCCATGCCCCCCCCGCCGGGGTACAAGCCCTGCATCGAGGCGGCGAAGGAAGCGCCCGAACCCGCTCCATAGCCCGGGCGCTGGGGGTTGGAAGCAAACGCACAAGAAGTTTGTTCGGGGAAGGCTCCGGTAGCGAAAACCGAACTTGAGGCTGGATATTTAGAAAATAAAGCATTCGCATAATACAATGAACTCATAATTTGGCCGGATGATTTGTAGGCAGGGACGTTTTAGTGTCGGTTTTACGAGATTCCTTGATATATTACAGAATTAGAGTCCAGATTTACACCAAAAAGGACCCCCTTTTTCCTCTCCGGACCACGTGACCCCGCCCACGTGACGTCCCCTCCGCCAATGGCCGGGCCGCCTTCCCACGGCTCCCGGTAATACGGAAAAAATTGTGTGGCGTTGGATTTATAAAATATGATCAATAATGAATGGGTTAGCCGAACCCTGTGGATTGGGGCTAGGGGCTCAAGGGCCGCTGCCGACTCCTGCGGGCTGGAGGCAGCTTGCAGGCGAGATTTGGGGCGGAAGAGATTGAGTGCAAGGGAAAATAACCTCGGGGCGATCCGTGTTGTCACCCCCCCCATCCTCTTCAGCCCGTTACCGAGCGAGAGACAAACGCAGGGATTGAATGCACGCAACTGGGTGGGTGGGTGCTTGGGGCAGGTCTGTTCTTTATTAATCCGGGCCAATTGTGCTCGGCAAGGCCTTTTGGGGAAGGTGGTCCGGTTCTCCCAAGACGAGGAATGAAGCGAGCCTGGCTCACGGCTCTGTCTCTCTTGGTGCCCCAGATATGCAGGCGGAGATGGAGCAAGGCTTCCTAGGTGCTCCTAGGGCACAGGATCCAGCCCACGGGCCTTGAACGCTGCAGTTTCTGGTGGCAAAAAAAAAAAAAAAAAGGTTTGAAAGTAAAAGAAAGAAAGGGGTTGGGTGGGTGGGGAGAGAAAGGAAGGGTGGAGGGTGGACCGGGCGCGCTGCTCTCCCGGTTCCCGGAGGCGGATGCCTCAGTGGAGCGTGACTACCAGAGAAGCAGAGGCAGCCAAGGAAGGAAGGCAGCCAGCCATGGCCTCAGAACAGAGCGAAGGTGGCCAAGCCCCAGAGAGGGAGAGGCAGGGAAGAGCGGTCTCCCTTCTCCTGCTCCCCCAACAACAAGAATCCAAGGGGAAAAAAAGTATGCTCAGCAGGCCTGCACTCCACCTTTATGCCTGCCACCCACCC
>NW_012118488.1:2617566-2629156 GCF_000951035.1 Colobus angolensis palliatus
AGAAAAAAAAACGCGGATTCGCCGGCTCCTAGTCACCCTCGCCAGGAAAGGAGAGGGAAAGAGAGGAGGAAAAAAAAAAAAAGAAAAGAAAGAAAAGGCGAAGAAGATCTCGAAGTCGACACAGTTTTTGTGATTTCCAGGAATAGAAAAGGACAGAGAAGCCTCCAAAAGTCTAAGCTTGCATGGCAGCCGCGGCTCGCTCGCCCTCCCCCCACCCCCCACCCCCCAAACAAAAATATACCGCCACTTAAAGAGGTCCTCGCTTTACATTTCGAAGAAGGGATGCCAGTTCATAAACAGTTTTCGGTGATTTACTTCCCTGCAAATGAGTTGTTTCATATTTTGCACTGTCTTTTCATGATCATTTGCATCCATTAGAGACCCCGCATCCTATTGGCTTCTTCGTACTCCTCCCGGACAGAACGCAGAGCGAGGGTGAGAGCGAGAGAGAGCGAGCGAGAGAGAGAGCTAGAGCGAGAGAGCGCCAGGGAGTGAGGAGAGAGTGGAAAAAAAAAAGGAGGGGAAGAAAAAAACACCCAGGGAGAGAGAAGGGGAGAGGGGGAGAGAGGGGGAGAGGGAGAGGGGGTGAGAGAGAATGAATACGGATTAAATCTGTTTAACTACCTACATTAATGAGATATCTCTCGCCTCACAACAAATCAAATACCTTCGCAGACCACCCCCAAAGACTGATGTGGGGGAGTCACGGAAAAAAACACGCACACACACATACACAACGCGCCAGGCGTAGGCACGCTGTTAATTTCGCGATTTTAACGAGGCAATTGGAGTCTTTCTAAATGTCAGGGTCGCTTCGGAAAAATGTAAAAGAACACGGTTTAATTGCGCCGAGTTTTAAAAGGTCCTATAAATGTAATTGGTATTTTAATACAAGTTATCAAATCATACAGCTTCCTCTCCTAAACATATTTTCAAACAAACGAGGTAGTCATATTTAAAGCTTTAATGATCAATTTCCTTATTATTGATAAAGGTTTAACTATCGTGTGGAGGGAATTGGCTGGGTAACCGGCCCCCCAAAAAACGGCTGTAAACTCTTTAACAAACTATAAAACGCAATAAAGCCGGAGTCTGTTGTTGTTTATGCCGCAGCGCATAAAAGCTGTTAGCATTTTACGAGTTCTTTCCTCTACAGCTATAAAACTGCAGCTTCGATCGCCCCCGCCGCCTGACTGCAGCTCGGTGGGGGTGACGAAGCCGAAATGAGAATGATTATGGGGATTCTTTTCGGCACAAACGGTGACTTTTCTGAGATTTTCACCTCCTTCCATCCTGGCAAGCACCTGCCCCCACCCCTTCTCTGGAGCCCCCAAAAGGTCCCCTCTCTGCCCTGCCCTCTCTGCCCCGCCCTGGCCAGTCACAAAACTTCCTCTCATTAAACAAATAAGCAAAGATTTTCTGTGAAACAGGGATCTGAGAGATCTTAAGAAGGGAACGGGAGGGAAGAAGAAACTTTCTGGTTAATGAGCAGTGGTTGAAGCACAGAGCAAAGTTCGAGCTGCCACTGCCGATTCTGCAGGTTTGTGCAATCTCTGCTTGCTGAAAAGGGGGTCTCCTGAAGGCCCTTCAGCCCAGTCAGCACTTCTGAGGGCAGACTTTGCATGAGGGGAGAGGGCCTGACGCCATCAGAGGGATGAAGCCCCACTGGGCTACCCCACAAATGCACCTCAGGACCCAGTAACCAAGCCCAACTATTAGCAGCTCCCAACCTTCTCAGGCCTACCCCCACACCGTCTGCAGTGCCCTAGGGTGAGAGGGCACCACTGAGCCCATCAACGCATCAAAAGAAAAGAAGGTTGGGTATCAGACCCTGGCACCTGGCCTTGGTGTCTGCTGTCTTATGCTCTCAGCCGCCCTAGGCAGTGCCTGCAGAGTATGTGTTTGGGAGGCATCTATTAGTCCTCAGTGTCCCCAAGACCTTTTGAGCCAGTCACCACTTAAACTGACTTGGGTTTGGGATTCAGATAGAGTAAGGTTGCTAAGTCCCCCATTTTCTCTCCTTTCCCCTTGGGGAGCTTCTTGTTAAACCTGGCTCTCCCTGCAGACCTGGGGACCAGAGGCCTGAACACGGAAAGCTGGAACAAGCTGACTGGGTGCCACACTCTGTGGCCACTGCATTCCCTGCCTACCCGGCCTCACGATGGTGGTGGCCAGGCTTTAGAAGGCCCCAGTCTGAGGGTCAGAACCAATAGCCTCCTGTAGCAGTAGATTGGTAAGGGAGAGGAAGGAGAGAAAGAAAGAAAATTTTGAGCAACAGAAGTGGAGGCTTTATAAATACATTCAATCCATTGTTTATTCAGGAAACAGTGGTTTGTTTTTCGACGGGCACCTTTTGGGGACCCCATACACCCCAACATTTGTAAAAATGAAACTCACTTTTCCAAAGGGAACCTTACCAGTGAGGTCATTTAGTTCTTCAAAAGTGAACCCAGAGAATGAGAGAGGGGCTAGAAGGGGGAGAGAGGTAAAGGAAAGGAGGAGCGGAGAGAACCAGGGCTTTGAATTTTCAGCGCGTGGCTGAGGGGACCGTGAGGCAACGGAGGGCCGAGTTAAGTTGTTGCCGAAGCAAACATTTTTATCAAGTGCAGAGGATTTTATGGTCATTATTTGAAAACTCACCGGCGAGATACAAATTCAATGGCTTGTTCTAAATCATCTCTACACCGTGCCAGAAATTCCTGATGGCAGGAAAATATTTCTATTATGGGGGGGGGGACAAGAAAGAGCGAGGAGACAATTTATAAACACCCAGCGGAGGGCAGATTTATTAGAGAAATTCAAGTTGAGGAGAAACTCCGCTTACCTCCTTACACTGAGTCCTGGTGGGGGAGAGGAGATGTTGCAGCTGGGGTGATTTTGAAGGGGAGGGTGTATCTATTGCTGGCGCAGGTTTGTCGGATGGAAGGCAGGGATCTGGTGGGGCCGGGAGGACACAGGAGATTTGGAATGCAAGGGGCTGTGGACAGTCACCAAGGTGCGGGTCTCAAAACGAAAGTGCCCGGAGTCCAGACCTCCAGCTGCTCAATGAGGAAAGGACCGGCGCCCCCAGGTTTGCCTGCGGCCAGGGCCAAGGCGCGCGGAAGCCGCAACTCTCACCTGGAAGCCGAGGAACCCAGGGAGAACCGAGCTCCAGCGTCCTGATGCCGCGCCCGCCTTCGCGCCCATGGGAAAACGCGCATTCTTTGGGGCCGCGCAAAGCATCCAGAGGCGATATCCGAGCTTTCCCGCACCCCGCTGCCCTGGGGAGCCCCTGCCCCGTGCCTAGGTCGCCCTGCGCGCGCCCAGCCCAGCCCCGGACTCATACAAAGGCACCAGAGCTTGCGCCGGTGCGAAGCCGCCCTGCCGGCTCTGAGCACCTCCGAATCCCCACAAAAGCTATGGCTCCATTCCCCCACACAAATTGGGGGGTCTTGGGCTGGCTTATGCGATTGATTTTCTCTCCAGTTGGTGGGCAGCCCGCCTCAGGGCAGCTTCCTCTCCATCCTACCTTCTTTTGCCGACTCGCCCCTCTCACCTGACCTGCTCACCCGCATCCAAGGACATTCCTTTCGCCTCCCTTCACGGAAAATCTCCTTTTTTCGAATCAATTCTCCTTTTGGATTTGGACCCATTATTCCTATTATTACTATTATTCCCCGTTTTCACTCATTTGTTGCCCCACGGAACACAGCAACTGAATGAGAAGCACTGAGCCCTCCTCGTGGGGAAAATTCAGAAATTGACCATTTGAGAAGATGGGGGAACACTACTACAACAGAAATCTATAAAATGGGGGTAACGCCATAAAGAGTCTTTTTTTTTTTTTTTATTGGGGGCAAATTATTCATGACTTTTGGTAGCACTCAGTTTCTGGATTCACGGCCGACCAAGGCGCGGTGCGGGGCACAGACATCCTGAGCCGCCGCTCCCGGGAGTTTCACATGGAGCAAGGGTGCCATCTAGCGGTTCCTTTGCGAAAAGGCGCCGCAGCCACCGGCTCCACCAGTTTTCTGGGAGAGTAGCCGCAGAAGCGGCCGGCAGGAAAAACTTTCATAAGTAGCAGGAAAGGGGGAGGGATAGGGAGCGGGCGTCGAAATCAGGAAATGGCGCATGAAATTGTGTAGATAAGCTAAAAAACAGAAAAAAAGAAAAAGAAAAAGAAAAAACACCACACAGAGAAGAAAAAAAAAGCCCTAAGCTTTTTTCTTTCTACGTACACCTTCCACCCCTGCCCCTAATTTCTAGTGGAGACCGCAAACCAGTGCGTCCTTTGTGGCCTGTAAAAAGGGGGACCGCGCACTTTTCAAACTTCACACGACTGTTTCAAATTCTGAAGAGAAACAATTGGGCTTTTTGTCGTCGGGGGAGAGGAGGCCTGACAGGATGGGATGAGACTGTAAAAGAATCAAGAGGCTGCCCGCGCCCAGACGTCTGGCCCCGCCGGACCTGCGCGCGCGCGTGTGTGTGTGTGTGCGCGCGCGCGCGCAGGAGACTCCTCGTTTCGGACGCCTGATTTTGGTGGGGGTGTGAAGAACAAAGACAAAAGTCCCAATTGCAATCTCTGAAGCATTTGCGACAACAGAGTGTTCTTCCCTGGCTTCTCTCTTCTCCCTCTCTGCCCCCAGCCCCCCCACCCCCCGCCCCGGAAACCCGGAGTCCAGCGTTTTGGGCGTGTGAGGGTGAAGGCTGCCGGAGCGCGGCCCTCCCATTCCCCCGCCCGGCCGGCAGCCCCGGCCCAGCTGCGGCTCTCTCAGCTCCGGAAAGTTTCCCCTCGCTGTTTGCTTTGCTGCTGTTTAGTTTCTTAACCTTCAGAAATTTATACGCTATAAACTTTTATAGCGGTCATATTCTTTTATTGCTGCGCACACGGCATTGAATTCCTCTCCCGGCTTCTCTCTGCCTCGCACTCTGGCGGTCTCCCTCTCTGAATCTCTCTTTTATGACAACTGATTTCCCCATCTCCAGCTTCCGAGCCTCCGCATCTTCGCCTTTGTTTGTCTTTAAAGAAGCAGCCCTGGGCTGGGGACCCAGACGCTGCCGGCAGAGGCCTCTCCAAGCGCCCTCGCCCCTACCACGCAGCACTCCTCTCTGTTCCCCTCTGTTCCAGCCTCGCTGAGCGTTTGCTTTAGGCAGAAACCGACGTTCTGTGTTCGCTGTCAGCACTGGCTGGGCCTGGGTAGCCCAGGATGGGGCAGGAGCCTGGTCTACACCAGCAGTAAAGTTAGATTCATTTTGTATCCCCAATGAAACCCTCCTTGGAGGGTGCCTGTCCGGGCCTGCCTGACGCCGAGTTCCTCTTTCTCCTGCCTCCCGCCCTTTCTCGGATCAGTTCGTCCTTTCGTTGGAGGAGGGTAGGCCTGGCCTTTTCACTTGCAGGCTCCCTTCACTCGGGCCATGCTTTGTTCCCAACTCTACTCCAACCCGCAGGGTCTCCGCGGGCCGCAGTGTTGTCGGCTTAGGTTGGGGAGAGGCTCCTGCGGAAGGCCGGCTTGGGAGCGCCGGCCCGGCGGAAGTGGAATCCCAAGGCCTGGATGAGAAGCGCAGGCTGCCCAAAACTGCGGGCTTCATGAGAGACTCTGGCGAAATCCCTCAGTCTGAGAGGGACAAAAAGGTGCCTCTTGAAACTGAGTTTAATTCTGGGGTCCTTTTGGGAGGTGAATTTTTCTACTAACACATTTCTGCTTCACACTCAATGCCCTCTCCACCCTTTGCAGAGGTGCTTAACCAGGTCTCAGCCCCTACCAACCCAACCCAGCTCAGACCAAGGCTGCTACCCTGTGGCTCAAACTGGAGCCTCCAACCCCAGCTGGGGGCCGAGAACCCTAAGGGTTTGGCTCCCTTTGAATGGAAGGAAGGAGAGTCCAGCCCTCGGGAGGCCTCTGTCTAGACCTAGGCACCCTGCTGCAGGGAAGAACAGAGGGAAATTACTGTGTTCCTCCCCTGCATCATATTTTAAAATGGCCAAACTAAGGTGGCATTCTCAGGAGCTGCAGGAAAACCTACCTTCCCTCCTATTCTCAAGTCAGTGAGGAGGTCTCAGGACCTCATTGCTCTCCAGACCCTGTCCCCTCTCCAGACAACCCACATTTCCTTCCCCCCCACCCCACCTCCAGTTTTCCAGTTTTCCTGTTGGAAGGCTCTTGATCAGTTTAACCAGTAGTCTTGGGACCTGGGGTCTGGGACTGGCTCTCAGCTCCACCTCTAGAGAGCTCTGCAGGGGACCTTGCCCTGCAGGGTCTAAGGAGAAACCTCCTGAACTCAGCTATCTTTTTTTTTTTTTTTTTTCAAGCCTTTCTCCTGACAACTGGGATCTCTACCTATGGTCAGGCCCAGAGAGCCAACACAGAATAAGACACAGGAGAGATTTATTTTCTATAGTGATATATATTTTTTGTTCTTTTTCTTTTTTTCTTCCAAAACAAACAATTAGAGCTCTAGGCCCCTAGCCCTCCCCACTCCCACCCAGAACCCTCCCATATAATCGACAACTGAAAACAAGCGAGACAATCACCCCCAAAGAAATCACGAAACACAAGCACAATTTCACGACAGCCACCGACAAAGCAAAAAACTTCTACTGGAATGTCCCCTTGCAGGATCAGGAGAAGCAGGAGCAAGAGTCTACAAATTGAAGGGGATTGAGAAGTAGGGGAGCAGGGGGAGGAGGGGAAGCAGAGAGTAAGCTTCCATCTGATGCTTAGGTGCGATTTTGCCTCTTTCATTTGCACGCGGGACTGTTCCCCAGAAGCGCGCGCACGCACCAGCCGCGCAGATCGGCATCCAGGCCCATGAAGCAGGAGGCAAAGCCCGGCCCTGGGGCGGGTTTCCTTTGGCGCTGGGGCTGCAGCCGCCAGGCCCGGGGCTCCTCCGCGTGGGTCGAGAAGCCGACGGGATTCGGAGGAACGCGCAGAGCTTTGCGCGCTGGGGCCATTGCTCCTCCCTGTCCCAGACCACTTGTCCCGGAAGGGAGCTTGGGAATCGATTCACAATAAATTTTCATTCGGACTCTCCTGGCCTGGCTTTCCTGTCTACAGTGGGGTTTGACCTAGCGGGGAATGGAGGGTGGAGGGGGTTTTCTACAAGGGGCGGCTTTACTCGCGGGTGCAAGGTGGATTCGAGAGCTGATTTCAGAGCTAGGGAGGACGCGGAAGAATGCAGGGCCGGTCGAGAGTAAGAGAAGCTACAGTCTGTCAAGTGGTGCACAGATGAACAGGACAACATTGTCAAGGCTCTACGACCCACAGTCTGACCTTCTTTTGTTGGAAGGAGAGGGAAACATCATGCAGAATTGAACATTTCCTGCAACAAAATGTACATGTTGGTGGGAGGCGGCGAGTAGTTCCACCTAAGATACCTTCATAAAACCAAGTGCTGCCTTTTCTTGTACTTTCTAGCCCACCAGCTTGGGGGCTAGGTTTGCCCCATCTTCCCCATGGCCCTTGGCCTGAGAATAGTTGGCAACTCCATGGGGATAGTATGGCAATGCTGCAGCCTTTGGGCTGCAACACCTCACTCAGGAGTCTGCCTCTAGACATCTCCCCAGTGGGTATTTGCATCAGGGGTAGAATCCGGGCTTGCCTGATGATCTGAGGGCTGTTTTGCCAAATTTGGTGTGCGATGGTCTGCATCTGGAGCGTCACTTCACTTGACTGAAGGGTGGTTGTGAGCTTGCCCCATTATTACTGTGTGGGTGTCTGCTGAGCTGTGTGGAGTTGGAGTGTCCCTGGGTGACTTTTGGGTGGGTGTAGAGAAGAAACAGGCAAGCTGGAAGTGAGGGGCTAGGACTTCCCAGAAAAATTACAGGGCATACTAGGAGCTTGACTAGGGTCTCTCTTTCCTTGTGGCCAATCACATTCTTAGGAACCAGCTACTTCTATCTTCTAAATCAACAAAACTTTCTCCTGACACCCAGGGAGAAGAGAGAGAAAGGTAAGGGCAAAGGAAAGGAGAGAGGCTCTAGGTGCAGATAAAGGACTTGGAAGAGAGACTCCCTTCCCCATTCACTTGAATACATCCCAGACAACGCTGGCTTTGCAGTCGTCACATAAATAAGAGTGAGATGGGGAAGAGCTGGGGAGGACTGGGGGTAATCTTTAATCTTTACTCTTTGCCCTGCTCCTTATTCATTTTCTTCATTTTCATCCGCCGGTTCTGAAACCAGATTTTGACTTGTCTCTCACTCAGATTGAGGAGTCTGGCCACTTCGTGCCTACGGTCCCTGGTGAGGTACATATTGAACAGAAACTCCTTCTCTAGCTCCAGCGTCTGGTATTTGGTGTAGGGACAGCGCTTTTTCCGGGAGGAGCGAGCGTGCAGCCAGTTGGCGGAGGGGTTGGCTGAAAGAGAAGCAGCGATAGAATCAAAGAAAGGAAAGGGGTTGAAGGGCCCCAGACCAAGAGGGCACACCCTTGGTCTCCACTCCCCATCTTGCATTGGAGATGAGGCCACCTGGGCCTTCAAGTTCTCAGGAAGGGTGTCACAGATGGGCCAGCCACTGCTATAGACACCTCCAGGTGAGCGGCTATGTGGAAAGGATGGAGCCAAACGTGGGCCCAGGCTTCTTCAACATTTCCAAAGCTCTGCCTACATCAAGTTCCCTCTCAATTTTTCTCCACTTGGGTCCAAACTGCTTAGGACTCTGGTCAGAGTTCAGCATGGTTGAAGCCCCACCAGCAGCACCCCCAGGCTGGCTAGGGGTGGGTATCTGACTTGAAGAGTCCTGGCTCTAGGAGGTGAGAGGAGGATTTGAGTGGGAAAGTGAGATGTCTGTTCAGTTACCACATTTAGGGTGTCACTTCACCCCAAGAGACCTTTCAGCCCTTCAGTCCAGTCCCAGTACACCCTGCCTTGATCACAAGCTTGTGTCTCTAGACCACATGGCAGCAGGCATGTGTGTCTGTGTAGAAATCTCCCCCTCTGTTACCACCACACACCACAAATATGGGGCTGCACTTAGAGCCACAAACAGGCAGCACACTCCAATTCACACGCAACGCAATTGCAACCATTTATCAACTCCAGCCTATGGACAGGGGAGCGCCGGGGGCTCACTGATAACTTATGGTTGCAATAGTCTCTCTCCTTTTCAGCTCCTGCTCAGCTCACAGTTTGGCTAACACAAGTTCAGGGAAGTTGGGGAGTAAAATTGCTCCAGTCCCAAGGTGGGGAGCCAGGGGTGATGTGGAGGTAAAAGGAAGCCCTTCACAGCACACCTAGCCTTAACTGGTCCTGTGTGAGGGTTGGAGGGGAGAAGAGGGTAACTGAGTGGAAGAGAGGAAACAAAAATATATACAGGCTTCTCTTCTTCTTACCCTCTCTCCCCCTACTCTGGAACTCAAAAAAGTTGCCAAATAAAGCTAAGCCAATTAAAAATAACAGCCACCAGCTACTAGCTTCCTTCTCCCCAAGTGAAAAACACTGGATTTTTTTTATATATAAAAAATTTGGTTCATCCTACGCTAAGTACCCTGTCTTACCAATTTGCAGTGCTATTTCCTTAATGTGATTGCCTGGGATGGGACCCGTAGCCGCATTAAATATGAAAGAGGGAAAAAACGGTTAATAATTGATCCTAGCCAAATGGCTGCCTTGCAGTAATGGGCTTTTCAGGCAGAGATTGGGGTTTTAGGGTGGGGGGTCTGTTTGGGAGTGTGCGGGGAGAGTTGGGGAAGAATGTCTTCCCCAAATGCCAGCTCTTAGGATTCCGCCTGGCAGGTTGGAGGTGACAGGACCCTGCAGGGAATGGAGCAGCTCTTTACTCTCTAGTAGGCAAGGATGCACTAAAGAGCCCTGGGGCCACTCCCTCAATGGGAAACCTAGCAGGGCAAGGAGAGACGAAAAAATCCCTACTTCCCAAAAAGAGTAAGAAACGAGGACTTGATCCACCAGCCTGCGAGTCATTGTTTGGGGCTGAGTTCCCTCGCCGATGAGCCTTTCTCAACCTTAAAAATAAGTAATAGGAGAACCCTCTCTTCTCACCTAGTAGCACCTCCTGAAAATCAGCCAGACTTGGCGTTCTGACTGGGGTGCTTTTGAGGAGTGGGAGGTGATGGGAAACTACCCATAAAGGGTAAAGTTCTCCGCCTCTCTGCAACCCTCTCTTCCTCCCACCCCTCCTCTCCTCGGGATGTCCCGATATTCTGAAGCGATTCCCCGATTCCCCAAGAGGCGGACAGCCCGGGCTGGGGCTAGGGAGCCCCGCAGACAGCAGCCGGGTGGGGGGGGGGGACCGCAGAAAAGGAAGCAGCAGCCCCGGCGAGGACGCCGAGAAGGAGAGGGGCCACCAGAGGGAAGGCTCCCGGGGAGTGGCCGGCGCATCCGGGGAGGGGGCTCAGTCACCGCGTCCTGGGCTTCCCCCGCCCCTCCCGGCGCCGGTTGCGGACTCTGCACGGCTACAGCGCGAGATCTGCTAGGAACAATTCTCCGCCAAGCTGTTGCATCGCAAATAAAATCCTAATGAGCCCCCTCCCCCTTCCCCTTGGCCGGCTTTTACGGTCTGCGCGTGGAGCGGGGAGCTCTGCCAGGCGCACGGTCCCGGGCAGCCCAGTGCGCTGCGGCCCTTGCCCTCGCCGGCTCTCCGCCTCGCTGGCCGCCGGCCCCCCGGCCCCACCAGCTCCTCTCCCGGCCGTCGCCGGTCTCTGGCCGGGCTTTCAGCTGGGGCCTCCGGGAGACAAGGGGAAAGAGGGCCGAGAGAGCTGCAAGTCGATCCCAGAGCCCCTGTTCCCCGCAGGACTTGAAGAAGTGGGGGCAGCGCTCCTCTGGCGGCCTCAGTCTCCCCTTCTAGAGCACGCAGCTTTCCCCCTTCCCTCCGACTTTCCTTCCTCTCCCCTCCTCCTCCTGGCCCGCTCTCCGGCCACCGCCGCAGTTTCCCTTCACATTGTCGGCAGTTTATTGCCTTTCCCCTCCCCGCCCCCCTCCTGGCCTTCAGCCTGGGTATTTCCTCACTTTTTATAACTTACTTTGATCCGGCCTCTCTTTGTCCTCGCTTCCTTCGCAAATTTTATTGTCCCCGTAGCCGGGTCTTTGATTAGACAGCACGGCCTCCCTGCCCGCCGAAGTTTCCAAACTGTACTCGGGCGTGCCCTGTTTAAGCAGCTCCCCAGGCGCGCCCAGCAGCGGCTCCGCCTTCACCGCCGCCTGGCCCTGCCCCGGGGCCGCTTCGCCGCGCGGCGCCGGCTCCAGCCAGGTGCGTAGGTACCTGCTCTCGGCCGGCGGGACGCCCTGGGGCTGGATGTAAGGGTGGTAGACGGACGGCAGGCTCCCGGACGCGTGCGGGCTCAGCGGCGCCCAGGAGGCGCCGAACACCGGCGCTTTGGGCTGGAAGCTGCACGAGGGGAACTCCAGGTGCTCCGCGTGGCCCGGCTGCCGCGGGCTCGCGTACTGGCCAGAAGGAAACTTGGCTGGAGGCGCGTCCTCACTCTCGTGACTTATGATCGAGTCGACATAATAGCTGCTAAGCGTCCCAGAAATGGACATTCTCAGACATTATCCGGGCGCTGGCAGGGGGAAGGGAAGCGCTCGCGCGGCGGCGCCCAAGCAGGGAGAGGTGGCACCCGGACCGGTGTGAGGGCTTTCGGACGCGACCCCCCCA
>NW_012118488.1:2629211-2671751 GCF_000951035.1 Colobus angolensis palliatus
CAGCCAACAAAGTACAGTGGAGCCGCCAGGCTCAGCGCTCCTTGCAAAATGATTGGTCAAAGTTTTTCCGACTGCCTGATAAAGCGTCAGCTCCGACATAAATCAATCGGGCGAGGGGGCTGCGCTCTCGCTGTCATCCGTCCGCACCGCATTCCATATCGAGGATGGATTGTTTTATGCTGATGCAATGTGCTATCACGTCAGGGCTCCGGCGGCCACGTAACCTCAGCCCGAGCTGCCGGCTGCCCGGTCCCCCCTCCCGCTGCAGGAAGGGGGGCAGTTCTCGACATGGGGCGGCGGGGGCGGAGGAGAGGCGGAGGGAAGCGGCGGGCTGCCTCGGGAGGGACGCAGGCTGTGGAGCCCTCTCCCCAGGCGGGTCGGGGAGGGAGGGAGAGCAAGGGCGGAGGGAGGGAGAGAGCCCCAGCCCGGGGAGCAGCCACAGAGGCCCCAGAGGATACTGGAAGAGGAGGTGGTCCTGTCCCCCGCAACACACACCTCCACCTCCACCCCGCAGGCCCTCATTTCCTCTTCTCTGTCCCCTTGACAGAAGATGTTTATTAAACAACAGCAGCAGCAGCAGCAATCCACAGGAGATGAAGTAAAAGGATGAGGGGGAAAGTTGGGGATTTTAGGACGTTGTCCGCTTTGGAGGGGGCTCTCTGTGCACTATCTGTAGAGATTTACATGACTGGGAGCTTCCCTGGACCCCTCAGTAGCTGAGGGAGGAGGAGAGAGGTGAAAAAAATGGCTGAGTGTCCAAGAATCTACTGTTTGTCCTGAAATTAGAAACTGCTTGAGGTTAAAGGGATCCATCAGGCCCCGGAAACGTGAGCCTAGGAAACAGTTTAATACAAGGAACCAGAGCGCCTTTACATTTATTGGGCCTTTCTGACTCTGGCCAGAAGGATGGATTTAAGATGGTGGTGGTGAGGTGGGGGCAGTGGGGGAGGGGGGGAATAGCCATTTCTCCTTTTCTCCACTGAATAACCACCCAGGCCCCTAAAATTGCCCTGATGAAGGAGCTGAATAGGAGAAAGGGTTAAGGACAATTCCCTGAAGTGTCACCAGAGTAGAGGCCTGGGAAAGGATCCCCAGTCAGCAAGGGAAGGGGTCCCAAGTTATCTCCCCTTCCATCCAAAGAGGAAGGAGCCTGGGCTGAGTTTTCAGCCCTCCTGTACCGCTCCTCTCACCCAGGGCTCCTGCTCTAGAGACTTCCAAACACCGATATAGGGGCCAGTGTGGACAGCGAGCCCATGGTCAGTCTCTTCCCCTCGCTGCCTTACCCCATGCAGACTGCCTCACTGGAACTTCCAAATAGCCTTTTTTATATATATCTACTCTGTGGCCCTGGGTAGGGACCCCCGGGGCCCACTGACTGGCTTCCTCACTCCTCTGGCAGCCCCTGCTCCTCAGCTTCTGCCCTGGTTGCAGTCGCCTCTCCTGGCACTTGGGGAGGTGTGACCCTTGGACAGACCCAGTTCTCCTGGGGTTGGGTTCAGGGGTAGATTGGAAAGGATTTCTCGGCAACTCTCTGACTCTGCATCTTAATAAGGTAGGCTGCCCTCAGTCTGGTCCTTTTAGCAAAAGTGGGGCCTCTCTAACTTGAGGCTGTATCTTTTTGGCCACCTACCCCTCTGCCTTGTAGAAGGCTGCGGATCACCTCCCACACAGGCACACACTCCCACCCGCTTTTCTTTCCAAATGAAGCCATCTCGTGTCATTACATGTGAAATACGAGGGTGAAGCGCCATATTTCTTCACATTATGGCGATTTCAAAATGATTTTTTAAAGATCAATGCCGGGGCCCAGCCGGTCCCCTCCTTTCCCACCCCTGCTCTCCAAGGGTGACAGCCCGGCAGATCCGTAACCAAACAGCATGAAGATCTGCCTTTTCCATAGGACCCAAGTGGGGAAACAAAAATCCGATGCAAATTCTTCCAAGTAGCGGTTGGATGCTTGGGAAAGTCGAGGGAGCTTCCCGGACTCACCAGCGAAAAAGCTGGGCGCTGAGCGAATGAATCACAGTTAAGGCAAAGCACCTGTTCTCAATTTGCCAGCCCTATGAAGTCTGCTGTTGGCTTTACCTGTCATAAATATACTCTTCAAGAAAAAAGATTCCCTCCCCCGCCATAAATAATGGCTTTATGAAGCATGGCAGGCTGAGTATATTATTTCTGTAGTATATAAATTAGGCCCTAAAAGGACATGTGTACTATGGACTGGGGATTTTTTATTTATGGAAAAGTCAGTGCTGGGCTGTCCTTAAGACCCAAGCAAAGCAGGCACTGGGCTCTGACTGCTGTCTTCCTGGTTCCCCTTCCCTCCCCTGCCCTGACTTTGCAGCTGCCTCTCTGCAACGAGAGGAGTCAAGAGGGCCACTCAGTTTAGGGAAGAAGTTAGAGGAAGAAGAATATTTGGGCTGATGGCTTGTGTTCTCCAAGGGTGAATTCTCCCAGCAGACAAGATTTGGGTTTGTGGGTTGCTATCTGCCTGAGGAGTTGCCCTTTATTCCGTGGTGGCTCCTGAGTGCTGGGTGAGGAGGGGACTCAGGCCTCTTTTCTGGGATCGGAACTTAGCCTTTGCTCATGAAGAAGCTGGAGAGTGGAGACGATTTTAAAATGACAGGTTTTGGAGGTCTTGGTCTTCTCAAGGAGCAATGACTCTAGAGGAAAGAGAATGAACTGGCCCCTAAGCCCTGTAGTCTGCATCCCAGCTCTTTGCCCTCCAGGTAAATGCGCCAAGCAAGGAGTGCCACCTCAGCCAAGCTTTCTAGAAAGCACTGCTGCTCCAAACTGGAGTTCAACTCCAGCTCAAGCAAATGATTAAAGGGTCAGCTGAGAGCCTGTGGACTCCTTCCCACCAAAAAAGTCTTGTTTTCTCCCCAGACAATGGTACCCACCATGAAAGAGGATAGCAAACAGGATTGTGGCCCCTGGAGCCCAGCTTCCAAAGACACTTAATAGAGGGGTTGCTTCAGTGGGGGTCACTTTATCCTAAGTGAGTGAAACTGCTCCATACCCCACCCCCAATCCTAAACAGAAAGAAGGAAAACCCTGCCTTCCCTTGCAGCCTTTTGCCATTCCCTGCACTGGAGCCTTGTCTGAACACAGCTGGGGCCAGTAGCTGGTAGCTTGGAGAAGGGCAAGCAGGGAAAAGCAGCAGCTCCCGGCCACACTGGGGCCCAGAGCAGCCAACAGTGAGGCCGAGGTTTGAAGAGCAGAGGCCGACCCGCCGGTGAGTGCCTGCGCTGTGGGAGTGACTTTTGGAAGGGTCCTTGTCAGTAAGAAGAGAGATAAAATCTAGAGGAAGGGAAGGGAATGGGAGAAGAAAGAAAAACAGTAAGTGAGAATGGGGAAAAATAGTTTGTTTTTAATTAATAAGCTTAGCTGAAATGTATGCATGTTTTATGTAAATAGATGTGTGTGTCCTATATGTATATTTCAAATCAATATTTCCATACGGGGAACCCAGTGTGCAAATGCACTGTGCTCCATACTGTGTATAGAATATGTAATAAATAAATCTGCCCAACTATGAAACTTGATGTGCTTGGGCATTCGTGTATGCAGGATCTAATCGTGCGTATGTGGATGCATGCATAACCCCTGTGAGTGATGGAGGTTTACGATTCTGCTCATGTAAGAAGATCAGTTGCCCAAAAGCTTGTGTGTACATTTTTATAACCATCACACACCTATGGAAAAGCAAAAGCTTGGGTATTTGTGTACTTGAATTATGGCTATAAAATATTAGCTAATTCGGATGTTGTACTTGAAAATCTGTCCCTTAACTTGATATTCAAGCAAAATATACAGCGTATCCTCAAACAAATGCATATGACTTAACACTAGATAGATTCTACGACAACTTCTTTCCAAAATGTTTCTCTGGAAGGTAAAAGAAATGCTTCAAATTGGCCCAGAAGAGGTTATGAAATTTTGTGACTTCTTTGTTGGACCATAAAATCCTTCACTGTGCTTCTTACCCAAGACCACAGGGACGGTGTGCATTGTGTGATGCTTATTTCATGATAGCGATGGGTGCGGGGGTGGAGGCACTGTTACTTATGAGCACATGTGTCTCACAGAATGATAAAGAAGCGGTGGACAGAGATGAGCCGAGCGTGAAAGTGACTGTGGAGGTCAAGCAAAAGCACTACTGTGTACAACAAAATTAGAAAAGTCCCCAAATCTATGTCCTCAAGCACTAGAGGTATTTCTTCTGACTCCAGATCATAGTCCAGACCCACTCTGGGAAAGAGTGAGGCATGAGGACACTTGCCCCAGTGGGAAAGGGCACAAGATCCCAGAATCTTTACCCTTTATGCAAAACGGCCTCCAAAACAGGTATCACATTGAATCTGCACACTCGGGTTCAAACCTCGGTGCTTCCATACCCCCCAAGTGGGGATCTTAATAGTGAAGTAACAAAATCTTCTACCAAACCTCCCTCCCAGGATGTCAGAGGTGAAAGGAAAGCCTGAGAGGTCAGTGGCCCAAGCCGACCTCAGGAATCTTCTTACCAACTCTCAGCCATCAAGGATATCCAAGGCAGTGGGGGTGGCTGACTCCTTGGGAGGGGGCATCCAGGAGGCCAAACGGGGTGGGCGGCAGGCAGGCCGAAAGGAGGCGAGCAGGTAGAAGGTTATTACGAAATTGCTTCCATAAAACCTGTGGCTGTTGTAAAACTCCGCTTTCCAAAGACTTTATTTCCTCCTTTCTCTCTAACATTCCCCTTTTTTCTTTTTACAGCACTTTTCCTGGGAGGGGGCGGCCAAGGGACGCCCGGGATGGAAGACAGTCAGGCTCTGAGTGGCTGGGCAGGTTTCTGAGAGGCCCAGGGAGAAGTGAGATAAGGCTGCAGGGACGTGCCAGGCCATCTCCACCCAGACCAGAGGATGAGAAACTGTCAAGGGACAGAGTTGTTGGCCTTTGCTTATCAGGACAGTGGGTTGAAGGTTGTATTTCCCCTAGGCTAGGGGTGGGTGTCCCTAATGCCCCTCTGCTCTAGCAGAAGCCCCTGGCCCTCCAAGTCAGCCTGGCGCCGAAGCCCCATCCGGTCCGGCCTCTTTCCTGGGCCCTTTTGCACATTTCCTCTGCCTCAAGCAGGCGGGCTGGGGGGGTGGGGGAGTTTGGGAACAAAAGTTAGCTTATGCTTTGGAAAGTCCCCCTTCTTCCACCAGCACTTCTAGTTATTCCTTTCCTGGCCACAGGACCAGCAGCCTTAAGAGGACCGAGGTCAGAGAGGGTATCACAGTCTCACCCTGTCCAACCCCTGTTTCCATCCTTTGTCACTGCATCAGTTGGGGTTGAACTGTCCAACAACCTGGGATCCCCATTAGCTTGCAAGTCAGGCCCCTCTCCAAGGGGGTGGCACTCAGGACCTATGTGTACCCCCAGCCCAGCCCAAGGCCAGTGGGAAGCTCTGGCCACTGGGGTGGGTGGTGAGGAAAAAGTCATCTGAGGGATTAGGAAAGGAAGGACTTTTTTGACCTATTTCTGTAGGTCCGGTCCCATAGGGAGCCTTCGACAGGACACTGAGGGCTTCAGACTAAGAGTGCAAGAGCTCTAGATGTTTCCCTTTCAGAATGAAACCTACTGAGCCCTCTTCAAGGACCTGAAGCTTCCCCTGAGGTGGAGCACCAACCCCCAAAGAGTTACAAAAACCTCAAGAACCCCCCTGTGTTTCTTTTGAAATCAAATATTTGTGAAGTTGGGGAGACTTTCTCTGGAAAGTTCTGGATGTAGGTGAGAGCTCAGAGACCCTAAGGCTGGAAGCTTGGAGCTCTGACTGCCATCTTTGGGTTGGGCTGAACAGCTCAACAGGGCCAGGGAGGTGGCTTGGGAGAGCTGACTGCTCCTCATCCCCCTTTCCCTCCTAACACACACACACACACACACACACACACACACACACACTTCCCAGATCTTTTCTGGGAAACATTCTTGTTGCTCCTGGATGAAGGACCTCAAACCTCTTCCCCATTTTGCAAGGTTGATCCTCCAGTCCTGATTCTGCTCCCCTCCCCCCACTCCTCCAGCAAAGCGAGGAGCAGTAACTGCCGTGAATCCAGTGGTTTAATGTTGTTGTGTTCAGAAACCCAGGCCCAACAACATGAAACTACCTAATTCACTCAGCAGTTCCAGTTCAAGCTCTAGGTCAAGGGCTCACTGGGGGCAAACCTTGTGGCCGTATTTTGTTGGCCAAAAAGCAGCTTAACTTCATTTTCCTCCACCTCTTCCCCAAGAGAAGAACACAGTTGCTACTAAACAACACATCGGAAGAACTGAACCCAGGACTCTAGGCAAAACCATTTTGTAGCCGGTCCTGACAGCTCAGATTGCAGAGACATTTGCTCCCTTCCAGTAGCCCTGGCCAGAGACGACCCTAGGCACAGGCACAAGCCTGGGGAGGGCCTCTTTGATATACCTGCTCAGTCTCTGCCTCTCAGCCCAGCTGGAGGTCTCCACAGATAAAAAGAATTCTCAACTTCAAACCGATACAAAGGTGCATCTACACTCAGCACCCCGCTAGCCCCTGCGTTCCGACTCACCTAGCTTCCCAGTGTAGCTCTGAGAGGCCAGATCTTCAAGTCCTACACATCCCCCAGTTTTGAGACTGGGGCGCAGACAGGAGAGTGGGGCAAGAGTGCCGAGAAAGTGCCGGAGAGAAAGGTGGAAAAGCAGAGTATCAGAAAGTATCGGGAATTCTAGGAACTAACAGAGGAAGAATGGGATTTGGAGGGGAAAGCCGGTTGATCTGAACAGTTGCTGTGAAGGCACCCTGCCCAAAATGTCCCAGGGCCCTAGCTCTGCAGAGGCCGAGCTGCTCCAGGTAAGACAATTCATTCCGAATCTTCGCAGAATAAGGACTAAGAGGCTAAGGACTGTGATTGGGACGCAGAGAACAAATTTGCTTCCTCCTTCCTGACCTTGGGTCTGGGTCCTTGGCCCCCTAACGTGCCGACTCCTCACCCATGCCTCTCCAGACACCCGTCTGGTCACAGGTACTCACGCCCACACCCGCACCCATCCCAGAACCGCGGCTGTGCAGGCCGAGGGCGGCGGCGGACTTACCTGGGCGGCGGCGGTGCCGGCCGTGCACCGCCGTCGGAAGGTGCGGAGCCAGCGGCTGCAGCCCAGTCCAGGCTCCCGCCCGCCCTCGCCCCGAAGCGAGGGTCCGAGTGGCCACGTGTCCGGCAGGGAAGTCCGAGGTAGCGAGGGAGTCCGCCTGGCCGCCCGCTCCCCCTCCCGGGTATAAATCTTGGGGACCGGAAATACAATAAAACTTCACCGTGTTGATGAACTTCAAACAGTTTACATCCCCTCCTGTCCTGAAAAGAAAGACGTCCGGGGGCGGATTAAAAGGAAGGGGAAACAAATTTACGAGCGGCAGAAGCACCCGCCTCGGCCCCTTTCTTTGCCCTCACACTTTGTCCGCGTGGAGAGAAGCAGCCCCGGTCCCCGGGCCTTGGCCTCCGCCGAACCGGCCGCCAGGCGCGCTCTTCTTTCGGAGGAGTCCACGCTGACCCAGCCCGCGCCGGGCAGAGACTGGAAGCCGCCGCCTACACGGAAAATCCACAGAACCCCGCGCACACCCTACGATCGGCTTGGCTCGCCGGGCTTGGGATGAGGTTCCCGGATCCTCGCCAAAGCAGAGCTGGGTTCCCTGGCGCTTCCTTGTGAAAGCCCAGGCTCTCCCAACCACGCCCCGTGGCCTCCATTTTTTTCATCTTTCCGCTGAAAGCGGGTTTTTTCTTTTCTTTCTTTCTTTTTTTTTTCAGACTTTTTTTCTTCAGAGTCCCGCTGTGTCACCCAGGATGGGGTGCAGTGGCAGGATCTCCGCTCACTGCAACCTCCGCCTCCCGGGTTCCAGCGATTCTCCTGCCTCAGCCTCCCAAGTAGCTGGAACTACAGGCGCCCGCCACCACGCCCTGCTAATTTTTGTATTTTTAGTAGAGACGGGGTTTCACGATGTTGGCCAGGCTGATCTCGAACTCCTGACCTCGTGATCCGCCCTCCTCGGCCTCCCAAAGTGCTGGGATTACAGGCGTAAGCCACCGCGCCCGGCCCAAGGGTGTTTTGTTTTTGTTTAACTTTACTTTTCTCTTTCCTTTTCCGTTTCTAGCAACCAGACCTTTGCCCAGCCCTGCGTGTTTATTGCCGGGTACTTGCTGGAAGGGGGCAGAAGATAAGACTCGGGGTGACTCCCAAGGCCTGAAGGGGGCTGAGTGGGCCGGGGGCTCTCAGAGGATAAACCCTAGGGATTGGTCGGTCTTCCTCGGAGTGGCAGTGAGAGCCACGCTGCGTGGCGGAGCTCCACCACCGTCTCCTCATCTCTTTAAAGCCTCAAAATCAAATAAAACCACTACTACCGAGGCCTCAAGTTTCCACAGTTTTTGCCTGCTCTGAACCATTTACTTTGTTCAAAACTTCGTGGAATCCAAATTCTCTACTAGGCCTCCGAACCAAAATGAAGGAAAATCCCGTTTCATCTTGGGCTTCAGAGAACTGGGAGCGAAGTGATTGACGTCCTGCTCCTTTTGTCTGCTCCAGGGGCCTGGTTAGGTGCCTTTCTGGATGGGAGAGCAAAAGGTTCTCCATCCTGCCTCACAGTTATTCACCCCAAAACACCGCGAGTTCAGTTTTGAGACACAATGGATAGCTAAGATTAGCTCAGGCTGAGGCAGAGTGTTCAGGTACAGTAGTGAGGTCCAGCTGCAGGTCCAGGAGGGGGTTTAGTGCACTGAAAGCATCCACCTTCCCATAGATACACACATAGATAACCCCACTCCCCAACCCCAAGAAAAGGCACCAAAGTGCTGCTGGATATTTTTAAAATCTGATAAAAAAAAGAAACGGGCAGGGAAAATACTAGGCAGTACAGGTTTTGAATTTTCTGAAGGGCTAACTCCGCTGCAGGCAATCCCACTCTGCCCCAGCTCTCCAGAGGTGGGTGGTGGTTTGGGGGCAGTGCCCTCTGGCCCCTTCCCAGCACCAAGAGGGAGGAAGTGGGGAGCTCTTTAACAGCTGGAGGACAGGAAGTATCTTATTTCTGGCCAACATTCATATTCCAGGATTTGCATGGGGAGGCCCCTCCAACCTCTCTCATTTGCTCTTTATCATGTTATATTTTTATTCAAAATACTGAGATGGCAGCTACTGGCTGTCACTCCTTCTATCAGGATTTCCCTCTGGGAGGAGGGCTGGACTGAGGGGCCAGCAGTTTCCAGACCATTCAAGAGTGTTATTACCCATCCCCTACCAGGCACCTGGTGGGGGCCCGACCGTGTGCTGGTTCCCAGCCTGTTGCTGGCCTGGGTCGCTGTGGCTCCCTGGCTGAGAAAAGGAGATGGAAATCTTTTATAGTCTTAGACTCTTTGGAAAAACTGAAGAGACTATAGCCCTATGATGATGCACCTGCACGCCCATATGTTTTGCATACATTTCCAGGGGCTTTGTGGCTTCCTCCTACCCCCATCCCAAGAACCTAGGCCATGGATTCCAGTTAAAAAAATAAAATTCTCTGTATGGTGCCAAAGGACACCCCAAAGCCGTTCCCATAGATACCAGCTGTGTCTTTCCGAGGGCTCCCCAAAGGAGAAGTCAACTTTCAGAAGCTCAGCACGGACACCCACGGCCGGGGTGCTGGCGCCGCTCATACACTAACTAGCTGAGATGTTGGTCACTCAGTGAGTAAAGGCCAGTTAGGCAACATTTCTTTTCACCCCCAAACGTTTTCCAAACATTTTTCCAAAACCATGTTGATCTCCAAATTATTAAGAAAATTGATGGCCATGTGGAGGGTTTAGAGATAGCTTCTCCCCACTCCCTTTCTTCCTTGACGATAAAGCAGAGTTCTAGCACAACTGGAGGGGGCGCTGGACAATTTGGATGGTGAGAGAAGGCAGTGTAGACACAGACGCAGAACACAAGATCCTTAAACAAAAATTGACACCCTCTTCCATTTTGTGAGAGTCACAAGAATAAATATTTCTGGGACTTCCTGGCCCGTCTCCCTTCGCGGGGTTCATTACGGGGCGGGGAGGGAGGAGACAGTCTCGGAGAAGTTAGAGGTGCCAGAAGCCGAGTTCCTAGACCCCAGCTGGATTTTTTTTTTTTTTTTTTTTTTCCTATTTCTGGCGGCGGGCGGCTGGGGAAGCAGCTCTGTGGTCTCCCGGCGGGTGAGGCCGAGAGAGAAACCGACCTCTAGGCGGCGCCCTGGCGTTGAGTCCGCGCTGAACAAGATTCTCATGCAGCTCTGCGTCCCGCGCCGGGTGAAGGGGCCTGTTCCCGCAGGCGCTCGCGGCTCCGCCTGGAGCTGGCCGCCGGCATGTCGCCTTTGGCGCCCTCTGCCAACCAAGAGAAACACGATTAAATGAGTGCGCTGGGACAGAAATCCACAGCTAATTAAGGCCCCATCCGCCCCCGCCCCCTGGCCCTTACCTCCTAACCCCATCTCCGACGCTAGGGAGCCTTCCGCAGCCCGAATCTCCTTTGATCTCCCCAGCAGCAGGCTAGAGGGCAGCGCCAGCATCTTTAACCCCCTCCCCCATCTTGCAAAAGAAGACACTGAGGTCCGAAGGAATTAAGTGATTAGCCCAAGATCAGAGCAGCTATTAAAAGTGGTGAAGCAGGGCTGGAGGAGGAGCCCTCTATTCCAAGGGGAATGTTCTTTATCCGAAATTACCATAACGATTCACCCCCTCAAAACGTGTCTTTCTTGTAAGCAAAATTCATCTCCAGAAAGGCAGCTTTTTGGTGTTTTCTATGTTGGACGTTTGGCGTTTCTTGAATCTCAAATTTGTGGAGGCCCATAAGAAAACTGGAGGCGGACATAGGGACAGCTGGGCCAGGATTCAGAGCCAGGACAAATCCAGTCCCCTCTCTTCCAATAAATGCTAACTCCTCCCTTATGACCTCCCTAGCTGCACAACCCTGGCCAAGTGCCTTAGGCCCCAAGGTGCCCAGATGAAGACCTACTGGACAGGGAAGTTGAGAAGTGCGAACACTTTGTGAAAGAGGCTCAATAACTAAGAGAAGCTGCCAGCAACAGGACTGCTCCGCAGCCCCCAAACCAGGGGTGTTAGGGCCAGTCAGGCCACTCTCCTACTTGACCCAAATAGGGCCTCTTTGTTAAATTCTTGTGGAGCAAGGAAAGAGAGGTCTTGTTCTGGAATGAGCCCCTCAGAGACGTCCAGGGCCTAGGAAGAGCAGGATAGGAGAAACCAGGGTCCCTCTTCCCCTTCCCCTGTGGCAGAGATGCCATTTTATACTGCAGAGCCCTCTGAGAGACATTTCTGCAGTTATTCCTAAAACAGAGGCGCCACAGAATCACCTGCGGAGGACGAAGGGAAGAAGAGGAGGGACAGGCTGCTGGGACCAGGCAGCAAAGGACAGGCACCTACTATGGGGCAGACTATGATGGGTGCCTGCTGGGATCTGCAGTCCCACAAGAGGTGCATTTCCCAGCCGGGCACAAGCTCTTGAGGATGCCTAATTACCCAGCGCACATCTGGAGCAGCTGCGCCCTCGGACACATTATTTCACTCCAACCCCTATTTTCATTCCGGAGGTTGAGTCATAAAAGACTCTAGAGGCAGAATAAAGTCACGTCTGTGTGTGTCAGCATTCCTGTGTGTGTGTGTGAATATGTGCACGTCCGGGGCGACGTCTGTGCATCTCACTGTGATTGCCCAATGGATTCGCTAAAGTTAAGGGGAAAAAATGGAGCAACATCAGGCGAATTCAACTGTGAACATACTGTCAGCCTCATTATCCGCCCATTTCAAGGGAAAGCATTTGGGTCTTGGAATTAGCCAGTTAATTGCCTCACTTCTTTGTTCACTTTAGGGCAGGAGAAACTATCTGCATCCTATTAAAGCATTCTATATTTCAAAACTTTAAGATCTCCTCATTCTCAATTTTCTTTATTTCTATCTTTATAACACTTGAGCACTCAGATCTGCCCGTATCTCTCTCTCTCTCTCTCTCTCTCTCTCTCACATACACACACACACATACACACATGTGTTTCATGCTTAAAAAATAACTTAGTTTCTGCATCTGTAAAATCTGGTGTCTTAACTCTTAAAGTTAATGTAAGGATTAATTAATGTACTATGATTTACTATGTGTCTAGCATTTAGCACAATACCTGGTGCACAGGCAGCATTTAGTAAATAGTAACTACTAATAACAAGGAGGAGGAAGAAGAGAAAAGAGGAGGGGGAAAATGGGAATAGGAGGTGAGTGGCAAGGAGGAAATCTGCTTTGTTCACAGAGAGCCGGCCTAGGACAGAGTGTGTGTGTCTCAGCTGTATATGTATAACATATTCTCTTGACTTAGAGCAATGTCTATAAAAGCGAGGCCCCTTGGACCCCTTGACCTGTAACTACCTCTTCAATAAGGTACAGAGAATTGGGGCAATTATCTGGCTCGTTTCAGGTTCAAACTCCCTTTAGCCTGAAGTATCTGGATCTCACAGGGGAAAGGTCTGAGAAGTGGTGACTTGTATTCCTTTGACTTTTCAAGGAGTTCTTTCCCTTTGCTGCGGTGAGCAGAGCACGGTCCTGCCTTAGACAATGGGTAGACAAGAAATAGGGGGCCAGGAAGCTGGAATTAAACAGAACATCTGAGAAATGCTTGACAAAAACCAGGTCTTACCTACTTCCTGGGTACCCAGGAGGCGGCCCTGAAGTTCTCCATGCACTCGCCTCAGAGGACCACCGCCCCACTGAAAGAAGTCACAAGCTTTTGCCTGCTGGGGACTTTCATTCCACATTCAGCAATCATTTCCTGAGCGCCTACTGTGCCCAGCACTGGGCTGAGCTCTGGGGCTTCAGCAGGGCTGCACCCTACCAGTTAGCAGTGCTGATGTGGCAGCCAGCAAGAGGTCTTGGCTCCTAGAAACAAGTCCAGGACACAAGAAAGGGGACAAGCCTGCTGGGCAAAAACTTCTGGCCAATAGCAGCACTGCCTTTTCAGGGCCAAAGTCCTAATGTAGGGGTGGAGCCAGAGGGTCGGGAGCACCCCCTTCCAACTGTCTATCAGAAAAAGGCCAACTCCACGGTGCAGGGCCCAGTGCAGGGAGGGGTGGGGCAGGCAAAGAGATGGCTAGAGGCTCCTGACCCTCAGTCGGAAGTTTCTGAGAACACCAATTAGCTTTCTTTAATTAGTAAAGTAAGGAGCAAATGAGCATATATTTCTTCTGCTCTGATTAAAAGCATTTAGGTCAGGTTTTCACAGCCAGGATTATCCAGTTTAAGCTGTCCCAAGAAGAGAATTGTTTATTTTTTTCTTTGTATTTTCAGGCAGGGGTCTGAATACTATTAGCCAACCATTGGTTTCTTGTCACAGCCTCGAACTGCTGGGCAGGTGGGTGGTGGTTGTGCAGCGCAGAGAGGGGCAACTAGAAATGAGTTGCAGTCTTTCCTGTGCCAAGTCACATTTGTTTGAAATGTATAGACAATTGAGGAGCAGCTAGGAGGGCTTGGGTTTGGAGTATAAGTATGTTTGGAGGGGGAGGGTACAATTAGCCAGATAATTTCCAGTTATCCTAATTTGTCTTAACATAGTCCTCGAAAAATGAAGTTTATTTACTTCCCAGACCCCAGAGAAGCCTGATTTTTCTCCTGGGAGATTTATCTTGGTCAATTCACACAGGTGGGGAGACGGCCAGGAAACTTAATAGGCTGGGGAAGAACAGCTAAGTCCTTCTTTACACTCTGTGTCTAAACAGGCCACAACCCATGAGGCTGGACGTAATTAGGAGGTCCCCCAGGATAGTCAGGGGTCACATGCTGTTTATCTCTTACAAACAAGATTACTAAAATATTAGGGAGCAAATCCTTCCCCTTTAAGTCCAGCATTTGGTATTCCCTAGCCTCTAACCTTGGCTAAATCAGCCCCAAGTGGAGCTGGGGTCCCTGAGGAAAAGTAGTAAGTGAGTCAATAAGGGACACAAAGGAACATTCTATTGCCCAATCCCCATTTGCTTGACTTACAGACAGCTTTAGTTAGGAGGCTGTTTCCAGATAGTCTTCCCTTTCAGGAGTTCTGGTATGGTTTTAAGTGCCTGGGAAGCTGCTTAAGCCTGATTTCCTTCCATTGCACTTCCAACTGCTGGCCAGTCCAAGATCAGCTTTCCCCAGCAAAGCTCTTCCCACGTTCTCAGGCTCCCAGCTGCTGGGAAGGAAAGACTGACTCCCAGCGGGAGGCCAGACCCTACAGGTAATGGTGGGGAGAGGACACTGCCACCAGAGTGTTTTTAAAGGTGAAGGTCGACCTGGCAAAATGGAGATGTCAGCCAAGAGAAAGGGTGAAGAGCTACGTAAACTGACTATATTTGGCCTCGGCATTTCCCAGACACCAGCTCCTTTGATCTATCCAAATTGTAGTTCTTAACTTGGTGTCTCAGGAGACTGAAACTCTCTGACATTGTGGGATTTGGTGAGTACTACATAAGTGCATTTTTTTTTTTCTGGGTAGAGGGGAATCAATATTGTTCATCAAAATTTAAATTATCATATCAGGGAGCGGCCCCCCAAAATGTTAAGAACCTCTCATCCACCATTCTTGTACAACCAACCAAAAACGTAATGCAGAGGGAGGCGTTGTAATAGACTTGGGTATCTGACAAGACAAATTAAAAGGACAAACAATTTCTTGTTCCACAAGGTTGAATAGACACTGTCACCTGGACTTCCTGGAACACTAGGCACCAGGTTGCAGGTGTTGGGGACTCTTGGACTGAGACCAGGCAGGCCACAACACCCAGTCACTACCTCCTCCATATTTGCCTTTTCAGACAAGGTGTATGCAAGATCTCTGTGTCTCTAATCAAAGTGATATGGAGCTTTTATCCACTGGGGCCTGGCCCTTCCGCCATTTGCCACCTTGTCCAAAGCCATCTCATACCGAAAGAGAGTTGAGCGTTTCAGGAAACACTTCCCCTTTGCAAATGCCCTTCTCTTGGGGAATGGGTATAGTGTCCAAATCTCCAGCTCCCACCATTTCCAACCAGCCCTGAGGAACTGTCTGAGACCCCAGAGCCCAGAGACCATCATCGGGGGCCAACAGCCATGACCTTTGAGTTTTCTTCGCCGCTGGGTCACAAAAAGGGTGCAAGAGGCAGCTGGACAGGTAGACAGAAGTAGGCACAAAGAAAGGGGCCCTGGACGGCTGTCAGAGAAAAGACGGAGAACGACAAAGAGAGAAGTGAAGTAGCTGGACTGGAGGCGGGAACTGGAGCGCAGCAGGCAGGTGGAGTGGCCAAAACCCGCGTGCTAAGAAGAGCCCAGAGGGGCGGCAGAGGCGGCCAGGCGCGTCTCCGTTCCCCATCTTTACGCTGGGGTTAATGACCTCCTCAGCGCCCCCTCGTCCCAAACCACCCAATTACAACTCCTCAGGCTCCTTAATACTCTGATTAATTGGCTGGTTCGGGCGGATGGAGGTGCTCCTCTGCTGGGGACCTGGCGGGGTTTCGCTAGATCATTTGTTAATTGTGGGAAGGAAGGTCGCATTCGGGGAGAGGAAATCCAGGGCTGGAAAAGTGGGTGAGCGGCGCTGGCGCAGGCGGCCAGGAGGGAGCAGATGAACTGTTCGTTAGGACCAGCGAGGTAGTCGGGAGCGCTGAGATTCAGAGACTAGGACCCACTCCCTCTCTGAGCAGCAAATCGGGAAGAAGATGCTCATTCGGTAAGGGCGAGGGAGCCCTGCAAGGCGCCCCACCCCGAGCTCGGTCTATCCGCGCGCCAAGATCCCGCTTGGGGCGAGGCGCTGGGTCAGCGTTTAGAGCCACTCCCTGCGCTGGTGGCTGGATATAGCCTCCCTATCACACCTCATCTTCCCCCTTCCCCGACGGCGGAGGTTGTGAATCTACAGGCCCTTGACGTTGAGGCATCGGAGGGCGCACCTTTGTAATTGTGGCCTCACTTCGCCCCTTAAGTACCGCTTCCGGGCGCCGAGGCTGGATATGAAAGCCCGGTTCCTAATCCTCTGCTTTGGCCCCCTCCTCCGGACTACTGGGACTCCAACCTAGGCCCTCCCCAGTTTCCATCACTGCGGCGCCAACCCGAGGCTGGGCTGTCTGCGAGAGGGAGCTGAAGGCGCGCGGAATCCCGAGGTGCCGCTGACCCTCCTCTCAACGCTGACTCTGCGGCTCCCGCCCGGCCACCTCCCTATGGGGCAGACTTCCTCTTCTCCTGCTCACAGCAGGGAGGCAGTAGCGGAGCCGGTCAGCAGCTTGCACCGAGTTCTTCACTCTGCGCCCAGCCCCGGGACACAGGTGCAGATCGCCAGCGGAGCACTGCGGAGTGCTCGCCGTCGTGCACTAGGGAATCCTAGACGGAGGACTTGGTCCATTCCACGCAGTCCCAGGCAGGTCCGCAGCGGAGGGACTCAGCGGTCTCCAACCCCTGGTCGCGACTTCCGCGACCCTCCACCCCCCGAAGAGATCTGGTCCCATGGAGCTGTCCCCCTAGGAGCCGCAGCGGGAATAGCAAGGCAAAGGGGACCACTCAGCCCCCAGGAGGAGCCCAGAAGCGAGAAGGTTGCTGCGGGGAGCCTCTGGTTCCCTCTGGTTAACCTTGGAGCCCAGGAGCTCCCTGGACCAAGGAGTGAACAGACCTGAGGAAGAGGTAAGAAGAGGTTTAACGAGTAAAAATTTGGACTGTCTAGTCTTATATTGCTTTAAAGCATGAGGAATTTGGGCACTGACTTCTATCTCCTTAAAGGAGTTTCTGGCGTTCTGGCCAGTCCTTGAGTGTCTGCACCCAGCGCCGTCAACAATTTAAGGAGGAACTTTTCTGGGTGGTTGAGGCTTTAGAGTTCATAGTTACCTTTTAAAAAATCATTACTGTTACTTAATATCTAGGTTATTTTGGACTAAGCCCCCACCTTCGCTCCAGCCGAAATTCAGCCTTTAACAGTACTAGAGAGTGCTTCAAAAGAGGAGGGCTGTGGAAGAAGCGATTCAGACGGCCCCAAGAGGGGTGATGGGAAAGAGTGGGGGCTTTGACTTTAATGATCTCTGCAAGTTAAAGGCCATTATTCCTATAACTGCAGCTGGGGAAAGGGCAGAGGAGGCAAGGATGGAAAGTGGGCTGAGGGTGGCCACTTTGGCATCTTCTTGAGAAAGGAGGCATTTGAATTCCCTGGCCCAACTAAAAGCTCTGAGATGCTTTTGTCATTTGCTTTACAGACAGTGGCGGCAAAGAAACACTGCCACCAGGGTGTTTTTAAAGGTGAAGGTTGACCTGGTAAGCACTGAGATCAGCTAAAGGAAAAAAAAAGTAAAGACCCGCATTTGGTCTCAACATTTTCCAGACACAAACTTCTCTAATTAATCCAAATAGTTCTCAACCTGAAGTTCAAGGAATTTGAAATCCTCTGAAATTGTGGGATTTCACAGTTCTACAAGAAAGTCAGCTGTCACTTTCTGAGAAGCCCTGGGAAGGGAAGGAAGCAAGAGGAGGTACATGAGGAAAGGAGGTGAGAGGCCGCAGATCTAGCTGTCTAGACACTGAGCGCTGGACCCCCAAGCTCTGAAACTCAAGCTGACCCCATCTACACATTGCCAAACTGAGTGGAAAGTTGCAAGGCAGCCAAGGAGATAAATTGTATTTACTGCTTTAAGGATGAGTTTGGGTGTCTAAGCAGATTATAAATCTGGGTGTTTCCAGTATTTCTTTCTTTTGTTTCTGAGTTTTGGCCCAGAGTAGTTTCTGGGGCCTTTGGGGCAGTTAGGCAAGAGAGGGACTCAGACCTCCAATCCCTTGATCTTGCCTTTACTTGGTGAAGAGCCCAAGGTTCCCCACTGGCAGGCAGGGTCAGAACCAAGTTGGCCCTAGGTCTTGCCCCAACCCCCCAGCCCTCAAGACTCCTTTCTCTGAGACCAGGCCTCTGGCCAAACTGCAGACTCCCTCCACACCTGGCCACTGGAATAATGATGGCATTTTTGTCTTCTCCCATTTTTGAAAACTGCAGAAGCCCCAAATCCTGAGTCCCTCTTGAGGAAGGAGGTACCATTCAATCTTGAGGTGCTGGTGGGGGACTGTAGAATCAAATATCCTCTAAGCCTGTGAGGACAAGGTCTGCTAGGATGACTTGGTGTCAATTACAGTTCTGACTGCTGCCTGGATAGGTCAAATATTCCCTCCTTTCCCTCCTCATTCCTTCTGTTCAAGCCCAGAAAATTCACAGATTTTCTGTTTGGAGAGAGAGAAAAAAGTGGGCAAAACCTGGGAGTAAAAGGAAGATGAGGGAGAAGAAAACTAGGGAGAGGAATCAATAGACTAAAATAACAAAACTCTCCAACCCAACAGCACTTTAAGCTTGACTTTTAATCTGGCCAGAAACAAAAAGAAGTTGGAGGCAGGGTGGGTAGGATGTGAAGTTCCCAGCCCCACAGATTCTCCTGTCCTCATGGGCTTGGTGCCTTCCCAGGTGGTGAGAACCGTGTCTGTTGTGGGGGTGGGAGGGATGTCCTGGGTCTTTCAAGTTGCAGTGTGGAGAGTAAGGCTCTTTCTAAGGGTCTCTGAGGTCTCCCACAACACCTTGCTTGGACTAGCAAAGCTTTTCTTTGCATTTCTTCTGGGGCAGTGTGTATGTGTATGCCTGTGTAGGGTGGTGTTCTAAACCATGGCAGAAGGTGAGCAATTCTCCTGGTGAGCCAAGGGCTATATTTTTGGAGTAGAGGAGGCTTCATCCTTTCTGAACTGGGGAAATGGGGACTTGGAGCCAAGTGCACCAGACTTTCGGGAAAGCGAGGAGCTGCAGCTCCAAAAGGGGATTTGGAGGGAAGATCATATCAGGAACGGCTCCCCGGACTTGCTTCCTCAAAGGATTAGGGAAGTGCACTGAGAAAAGAGAACTCAAGTCCTCTCCATTAGGCATCTTTGTGCTTCCATTTGTACTGGAAAGCACAGTCCTGGGCAGTCAGTTGCACATTCCGCCTCTGGTATGTGGAATATGTGAAATATACTAAGCAATGGTCTACTTTGGGAGGGAGGAGGCATATAGATGAAAATATGAATTTCCCTTGTACTGCCTTTATTATTGAGCACAATTGGGAGCACATAATTTCATGTCTCTTTTGCATGTCTGTATAAATCCTCAATCTTTAAACGGTGGTTAACTACTCCGAGAGGCACAGTTGCTGTCATGTAAGATTCCTAGCCGACTCCTGTGAGTTACTAATTCCTCCCAGACTCCACAATACCCACGATGCACACCCCTTTATGCTTGCTTTTCTCTACGTGCCTTTTCAAAGACGAATAATTTTTGTATTGACCCATGAGTCAGTCCATACAGTTTGAAATCCTTTGGATGCCCTCTGCCTACTCCCATAAACAACAGGCCCCTCCACAAAAATGCACATGCCCTGTTTTTGTGAGTGTGAGTTTCAAATAAGATGGCGGCTCCTGGCATTCCTTAGATTCAGATGCACGGTCTCTCAGGCAGGAGGCTGCTCACAGTCCAGAGGGGAAGGAAACCTATGCGGCCCCCAAAAGCCAAAGCAAGAGACTCCCCCAAGTATTCTGCCCCTTCCACGCTAGGAGGCAGCTAGAGAGACAGCGCGCGGGAGAGCTGATTCTGCACCTTGGGGACCTGGGGGCTTCTGTCCTAGACTGAGTTCCAGGCCAATTTCTAATTTCCATTAGGAAAAGTGGCCCTTCTGCCTTCCCAAGCGATTCCTCATCCCCAAGGCTGCTCAGGGTGGCTGGCCCATGCCTCTCTCATCCGCCTGGAATCCGGAGTTGTGAGCAGGAGGCCCAGGACGCAGGGCCTCAGGCTGGGCGGGGCACTGAGCACCCGGCTCTGGGGAGCCAGGGTTTCCGGTAGAACGAGGGGAGGCGACCCTTTTCCCCATACACAAACCTTCTCTTGGAGAGGTAGGGTCGGGTGCGAGCGGATGGGAAGGCTAAGGCGTTTTCGGGTGCGCCCCGAGGCCCCACCCGGGAAACTGCCTCGGTCTGGAGATCAAGGTTAAGCCGGTGGCCCTGGGTAGCCCACGCCTGCCACGGGCGGTCGGTCCTGAAAGCTCGGGCCACGGGGCTGTCCAGCTTGGAGAGAGGCCTTTCACGCCGCAGTCCCCAGCTGCGAGAGGAAGGGCTGCGCCCACCTCCTCACCTACCTCTCGGAACCACGCCGTCCGCCGCGCGTCTTGGTAGACTGCAGGAGCCCAGGGCTTCTGGGGACTGTGACGGCGCCCAAGGCGAGGGATAAGGCGGCTCCGGGTCGCCGCCCTCTGCCCCCCGCTCTGTGAGGCCTCTCGAGGCAGTGTCTGTGTCTGGCGCAGCGACGCCGACGGCGCTGGGGGCGCGAAGGGGCTCATGCTCCTGCGTCCCCCTGGCGCCAGTGAGTTGCGGGCGAGAACAGGGTCCGGGAGGGGGGTTGGCGCGAGCGCTTCCTGCCTCCGCCCGGGCGGGGCTCGGCCGTCTCACCTGCCCCCACCCGCGGCGCCGTCGGATCCCAGAGCTGCTGGTGAGGAGATGGGCCTGGCGCGCCGCGGGAAGGCCAGAGGCGCGGAGGAGCAGCGCCCAGATGGCCAGAGAGAGCAGAGAGAGAGAGAAGGGCGGGGGGGAGAGAGAGAGACAGAGAGAGAGAATATAACAGGCAAGAGAGAGAAGCAGATCCAAGGGCGCGCCCAGAGAAACCATCAAATGCACAAATAGACAAAAGAGGTAGAGGAGAAAGCCGAGTCCCAGGGACTGAAAGAAGCCATGGGCGTCTGAAGCGAGCGACAAGTTATCCTTGGGAGTTGGAAATGTGAGAGGGAGGGGCGAGGCCGAAGGAGGCTGAGAAGGGAGGGGGCGCTCACACCCTGGGCGGGAGGCGACTGATCCACACGTAGTGCTCCGTATCTGGAGAAAAAGAGAGCGCCTGACCCTCCTCCGCCCACCTCCGGCCCCAGCCGCAGCCCAGCGACTTCCCGCCATCCTCGGACACCGAGCTGCTCCTGCCTGGGGTTGTCCCACCGGGATGGCTGCACCAGGCTGAAGGCTGTCCCTCTACCTGCCTCCTTTTTTCTGTTCCTTGTGCCTTACATGGGTTCATTCCTATTCTGGGGACCCAGAGGGAACGACCTTGGTCAAGGTCAGAGAAGGAGCTTGAAAGTTTCACTTTCCATCTTAGCCCTCAGGACGCCTTTGCGTTTTGGCCCTTCGTTAGCGTGTTATCCTGGAATTGCAGGCTCTTCTCTTTATTTCTGAGACCCAAATAGAGGTTCTAACCTCCCTACCATCAGTGAAACTATGACAAACAGTGGCATTCCTGGCCGGTTGGTTTCTAAGGAGTGGCCCCCCTGCCTGACCTCAGCCCTGAGACCCTGCTTCCTCCTTAGCCTGCATGGGACTGGGGACACCCCCTCACAATCCAGTCCCTTCCTGCAGGTGGTTGTCCAGGGAGCAGATAGAGAGTGCCTGAGATCTGGGTCCTAAGCCTGGCTCTGCCACTGACTTCGGCCCTCACCTCTTATCCTTTTAGGCCTCAGTTTTTTCCTCTGTAAAATGGGTAGAGTGGTTTTACAAGTGATTTTACCAAGTGAGAAGTGTGGAAATATCTAACTATAATTGTGGATTTGTCCATTTCTCCTTTCAATTCTATCATTTTTGGTGCTTCATGTATTTTTGAAGCTCTGTTATTAGGTGTGTACCACATTTAGGATTGATGTGTCTTCTTAGGTGTGTACCACATTTAGATTTAGGATTGATGTGTCCTTTTTCTTTTTCTTTTTCTTTCTTCTTCTCTTTTTTTTTTGAGATGCAGTCTTGATCCAGCCCAGACTGGAGTGCAGTGGTGCAATCTCGGCTTACTGCAACCTCCGCCTCCTGTGTTCAAGCGATTCTCCCACTTCAGCCTCCCGAGCAGCTGGGACCACAGGCGTGCGCCACCACGCCCAGCTAATTTTTGTATTTTTAGTAGGGACGGGTTTTCACCATGTTAGTAGGGATGGGTTTTCACCATGCTGGCCAGGCTGGTCTTGACTCCTGACGTCAGGTGATCCGCCTTCCTCAGCCTCCTAAAGTGCTGGGATTAGAGGCCTGAGCCACCACGCCCAGCCATGATGTGTCTTCTTATCCTTTGCTTCTGCAGCCTCCTCTCATTTGCAGGTTCTGTTGAGCTTGAACTGCTGAGAGAAAATACATCCAAATGGGAATTTTATTCTATATCCACTTAAACATGAATGTAGAAGTATGACAAAACTAAATTTTGCTTCCAAAATGTTTTCTTTCTTTTTTCCCTTTTTTTTTTTTTTTGAGACAGAGTTTCGCTATTGTTGCCCAGGCTGGAGTGCAATGGCGCGATCTTGGCTCACCGCAGCCTCCACCTCCTGGGTTCAAGCGATTCTCCTGAGTAGCTGGGATTACAGGCGTGAGTCACCATGCCTGGCCCCAGAATTTTTTCTGTTTGGGTCTATTTTTCTACTTTTTCTTCACTTTTTGTTGATATATAGTATACATACGGCAAATAATCTAATGTTAAACCTCTGGCTCAATTTATTTTTGCATAGATCCCATCTGTGTAACTACCACCTAGATCAAGATGTTTCCTGCTTACCAGAAGGCCCCCTTGTAACTCCTTCCAATTAATAGCCCTCTGGTCAATCCCTCCATACCCCCTAACAATTATTTGGCTTTCTATCAGCATACATTAGTTTTGTCTAATCCTTCAACTTCATATAAACATGAGTATGTATTGTTTTGTTTGGCTTCATCTGCTCAATATTACTTGTGTGGGACCTATCCATGGTGCTGTATATGGCAGTAGTTCATTCATTTTATTATTGTGTTGTATTAATTGTATGAACATATTACAATGTATTTAACCTGTTTGACTCTTGGTGGACTTAAGGGTTGTTTTCAGTTTGGAGCTATTATGAAAAAGCTGTTATGAACATTACATCTGTGTCTTTTGATGGATGCCTGCACTTGGAGACCCAGGAGTGGAAATGCTGGGTAACAGAGTAGGAATATGTTTATGTTTGCTAAATAATGACAGTTTTCCAAAGTGGTTAACCAGTTTACACCCCCCACTAGCAATGTGTGAGATACATAGAGAAATAAGCTTTACAAAAAAAAAGACAGAGAAGACTCAGTTACTGCATATGCCTACCAACACCTGACACTGTCTGTCTCTTCATTCTGGTGGGTTTGTGGTAATCTTGCAATGAGGTTTTTTGCTTGTTTGCTTTTGGGTGTTTTTTTTGTTTTTGTTTTTGTTTTGTACATTTAAAAAAATGTGGTAAAAGCATGTAATAAAATTTTCCATCTTAACCTTTTTTTTGAGACGGAGTCTTGCTCTGTCTCCCAGGCTGGAGTGCAGTGGCATGATCTTGACTCACTGTCAGCTACTTCTCCCGGGTTCAGGCCATTGTCCTGCCTCAGTCTCCCAGGTAGCTGGGACTACAGGCTCCCGCCACCATGCCTGGCTAACTTTTTATACTTTTAGTAGAGGCAAGGTTTCACCATGTTAGCCAGGAAGGTCTCGATCTCCTGACCTCATGATCCACCTACCTTGGCCTCCCAAAGTGCTGGGATTACAGGCGTGAGCTACCACACCTGGCCCATCTTGAGCTTTTTTAAGTGTGCAGTTCAGTATGTTAAGCATATTCACACTGTTGTGCCACAGATCTCTAGAATATTTTCATCTTTCAAAATGGGACTCAATACCCACTGAGTAAAAGCTGCCCCCCCATTCCCCCCTTTCCCCAGCACCTGGCAATTATCATTTCACTTTGTTTCTATAAGTTTGAATACTTTAGATACCTCATATAAGTGGAATCGTATTGTATTTGTCTTTTTCTGACTGATTTGTTTCACTTTGCATGTCTTCAAGGTTCACCCACATTGTAGCATGTAACAGGATTTCTTTATTTTTAAGGCTAAGTAATATTCCATTATATTTATATACTACATTTTGCTTATCAATTCAACTGTTGATGGCCATTTAGCTTGCTTCCACCTCTTAGCTGTTGTGAACAGTGCTGCAATGAATATGGGTGTGCAAGTATCTCCTCAAGCTCTCTCTTACTTTCAGTTCCTTTGGGTATATATTAAGAAGTAGTATCCGCAGGAGCAGTGGCTCATGCCTGTAATCCCAGCAGTTTGTGAGGCCAAGGCAGGTGGATCACCTGAGGTTAGGAGTTCAAGACCAGTCTGGCCAACATGGTGAAATCCCATTTCTACTAAAAACACAAAATTAACCTGGCATGATGGCGGGTACCTGTAATCCCAGCTACTCAGAAGGCTGAGGTAAGAGAGTTGCTTAAATCTGGGAGGCAGAGGTTGCAGTGAGCCGAGATCACACCATTGCACTCCATTGCACTAGGCGACAAGAGCAAAACTCCATCTCAAAAAAAAAAAAAAAAAATCTATCAATCAATAAAAGAAGTAGTATTGCTGAGTCATATGGTAATTCTATTTTTAATTTTTTTTTTAGGAACCTCCATACTGTTTTCCGTAGTGGCTGCACCATTTTATAGTCCCACCAATAGTGCACAGAGTTCCAATTTCTCCACATCCTTGTCAGCATCTGTTAATTTTTGTTTTGTTTTGTTTTGTTTTTTGATAGTGGCTCTCCTAATGGGTGTGAGGTGATATCTCACTGTAGTTTTTTGTTCTTTGGCTTTTTTTTTTTTTTTTTAAGATAGAGTCTGTCTCTGTCGCCACAATCATAGCTCACTGCAGCCTTGAACTTCTGGGCTCAAGTGATCATCCCACCTCAGCCTCCCAAGTATCTGGAACTACAGGCATATGCCACCACTCCTGGCTTATTTTAAAAAGCACTGGGATTATAGGCATGAGCCTCCATGCACAGCTGTGGGAAGAGTTTTGATACAAATTCAATTCAATTTCTTTATATACATAAGACTATTCAGATTATATATTTCTTCTTGGGAAAGCTTTGGTAGTTTGTGTTTTTCAATAAATTTGCTAATGTATTCCATAGTGCTGAGTTTATTTGCATATAGTTGTTCTGAATATTTCCTTAGTATTCTTTTAATGTCTATATGATCTGTAGTGATGTTCATTCATTCCTGATAATGGTAATTTGTGTTTTCTCTTTTTTTCTTGATCAGTCTGCCTTTTTTAAAACTGGCTGTTTTAAAAACTGGCTGGTTTCATTTTCTCTATTGCTTACAGTTTCTATTTCAGTGATTTTCACTCATCTATGTTATTTCTTTCCTTCTGCTTACTTTGGGTTTAATTTGCTCTTTTATTTTTTCCTAACTTCTTAAGGTGCAAGCTTAAAGTGTTGCTGTTAGACCTTTCTTCTCTTGTAATGTAAGTATTTAATGCTATAATGTCCCTGTGAGCACTTCGTTAACTGCATTCACATTTTGCGACATGTGGTATTGTTCAATTTCCTTTAGTTCAAAATATTTTCTAATTTTCTTCATGCTCTGTTTGATCTATGGGTTAAGATTTTGTTGTTTCATTTCCAGAAGTTTTGGCTATTGTTGTTATTGATTTTCAGTTTACTTCTGTTCTGGTCAGGGAACATAATTTGCATAATTTCAGTCCTTTTCAATTTATTGAGAATTAATTTATGGCTCAGATTATGGTCTATTTTGGTGAATGCACCATGTGCACTTGAAATGAATGTGTACTCCGCTATCACTGAGTGGAATATCTGTAAAGATCAATAAGGTCAAAGTATTTAATGTTGTTCAAATCTTCTGTATACTTACTGATTTTCTTTCTACTTCTTTTATCAGTTACCAAGTGAGGAGTGTTGAAATATCCAACTATAATTTGTGGATTTCTCCTTTCAATACTATCATTTTTGGTGCTTCATGTATTTTTGAAGCTCTATTTTTAGGTATGTGCCACGTTTAGGATTTATATATTTTCTTAGTGAAATGACCCCTTTGTCATTATGTAACGTTCTTCTTTATCCATGGCTGTAGCCCTTGTTCTAAAGTATAACTTGTTTTCTATTTTGTATGTATAAAATAGGTGTTTCTTGCCTTGGCTCCTAGGAGGTGCTGGAATTACAGGCGTGGTGGCTCACGCCTGTAATTCCAGCACTTTGGAAGGCCGAGGTGGGCAGATCTATTCAGTCCAGGAGTTTGAGACAGACTGGCCAACATGGCAAAACCCCACCTCTACTAAAAATATAAAAATTAGGCTAGACATGGTGGCTCACGCCTGTAATCACAGCACTTTAGGAGGCTGAGGCAGGTGGATCACTTGAGGTCAGCAGTTCGAGACCAGCCTGGTCAACATGGTGAAACTCCATCTCTACTAAAAATACAAAAATTAGCCGGGCATGGTGGTGCATGCCTGCAATCCCAGTTACTCTGGAGACTGAGGCAGGAGAATCACTTGAACCAGGGAGGCGGAGGGGGCAGTGAGCCAAGATGGCGCCATTGCACTCTTACCTGGGCAACAGAGCAAGACTCTGTCTCAAAAAATAAAAATAAAAATAAAAAAGTAACCTGGCATGATGGTGTGTGCCTGTAATCCCAGCCACTGAGGAGGCTGAGACACAAGAATCTCTTGAACCTGGGAGGCAAAGGTTGCAGTGAGCCATGATCACCACCACTGCACTCCAACCTGGGCAACAGAGATCCTGTCTCAAAAAAAAAAAGAAAACATATATATATATATATATATATATCATATTAATACAGTCACTCGAACTGTCTTTTGTGAATGGGAATTTTTATCCTTTTATTGTTGACCTATCTCTGTCTCTATATTTAAAAGCAATTTCTTGTGGGCAGAATATGGTTGAGTCTTGTGTTTTTACTCAATCTGACAATCTCTAGTCTTATATTGATATTTAAACCTATTGGACTTGGTGAGATTGAAATCTACCGTCTTGCTATCTGCTTTTTATTTATACTATCTGTTATTTGTTCCCCTTTTCCTCTTTTTCTGGCTTTTTTAAGATTGAATATGTTTTAGGATTTCTTTTGTTGTTGTTGTTTTGTTTTTGAGACAGAGTTTCATTCTTGTTCCCCAGGCTAGAGTGCAATGGCGCAATCTTGGCTCACTGCAACCTCCGCCTTCTGGGTTCAAGTGATTCTCCCGTCTCAGCCTCCTGAGTAGCTGGAATTACAGGCGCATGTCACCACACCCGGCTAATTTTTGTATTTTCAGTAGAGACAGGGTTTCACCATGTTGACTAGGCTGGTCTCGAACTCCTGACCTCAGGTGATCCGCCAACCTTGGCCTCCCAAAGTGCTGGGATTACAGGTGTGAGCCACCGGGCCTGGCCAGGATTTCTTTCATTTCAACTGACTGTTGGCTTATTAACTCTACTTTTTTGTTTAAATTTTAGTGGTTACTGTTATTTTAATGTATTAGTCAGATTTTTCAAGAAAAACAAAACCTATAGGAGATGGATAGATAGATACATAGATACATAGATAGACAGAGAAGGATTTATTATAAGGAATTGGCTTGCATGATTATGGAGGCTGAGAAGTCCCAAGATCTGCAGTTGACAAGTTGAGGACCTAGGAGCATCAGTGGCATAACTCCAGTCTGAATCTGAGTCCAAAGGCTGGAGAAGATCAGTGTTCCAGCTCAAAAACAGTCAGGCAGGGAGAGCCTTCCTCTTCTGGCAGGAGTGCCTTTTTGTTCTTGTCAGTTCTTCAATTGATTGGATGTGGTCCACCCACATTAGGGAGGGCAGCGTGCTTTACTCAGACTATTGGTTCAAATAATATCATGCAGAAACACCCTTGTAGACATATCCAGAATAATGTTTAACTGAATGTCTGGCACCCCATCGCCTAGGCAAGTTGACACATAAAATTAACCATCACATCTGAGATGTACAATTTGCATCTTTAACTTATCACAGTCTATCTACAAAGAATATTATATCACTTATCTGGGCGTAGTGCTGTGTGCCTATAGTCCCAGCTACTCAGGAGGCTAAGTGGGGAGGATTGCTTGAGCCCTGAAGTTTGAGGCTGCAGTGAGCTGTGATCACATCACTGCTCTCCAGCCTGGGTGACAGAACAAGAGCTTGTCTCTAAAAAAATTTTAAAAAAAATAAAAAGAATATTACCTCATGTATAGCAATACGATAGTATACTTCTATTTCCTCCTCTTTTGTGGCTATTGCTGACATATAATTTGTCTATAGCTATGAGCCCTGCAGTACATTGCTATTATGTTTTGCTTAAATAGTAAATTTTCTTTTAAACATATTAAAATGAAATAAGGTGTTTTATATTTATGTGCATATTTGCCATTCCTGGTGCTCTTATACCCTTGTGTAGACCCAAATATCCATCTTTATAACTTTCCTTCTTCCTGATATATTTTCTTTAACATTTGTATACCACAGGTATGCTGGTGACAGTTTCTTTCAGCTTTTGTCTGGAAAAGTCATTTAAAGTTAAAACATTTTAAAACTTTACAATTTGCAATAATATTATACTTATGAAGAATTACAAAATTGCACAAAAAATTTCCATAAACCTGTCTCCCAATTTCTTCATATGGTAACATCAACAAAACTACCATCCAAACCAGAAGATTGACATTGATACAATACTATTAATTCACCTGGAGACCTTATTCCAGTTTTGTCCATTGTCCTACTATTGCCCCTTTTCTTGACCAGTATTCAGTCCAGGGTTGCTTGTTGCCTTTAATTGTCTTTTCTTCTTAATCTCCTTTAATCTGGGATAGTTCCTCAAGCTTCCTTTCTTGACACTTGTGCCGGTTGTTTATGGCTGCCCTGCAGAGCAAAGATCAGCTCCTCTACCCAAATGTGGTTTGAATGTGGAGACTGATGATGCCACATATACACAAAGAGGGCTTGAGACATTCTGGGCAGAGCACAACAGACTCCCCAGAAGGCCCCCAAATGGCTTGAGAACAAGGGAGGGGCAAGTTGCCTTGGGTCTTATTGGGGTTAAGGGCTGGGGATAGGTCATGGTTTTCCCATGCGTAAGTCAGGGTTTGAACTTACCTGCTGGAGCCAAGGGAGGAAACACCTAGGCTTTTTTGTCTACCAAATGGAAGGCAAAGATTAAGGAGGAGTTATGGGGCTTCAAAACTGTCAGTGGTCAAACATCAAATATGGAATCAGATTCTGTTACAGTTCACCCCTGATGTTTAATGGATTGCTGAAATGTGTCCTGTTTTATTTAATTAAATTTAAACTTGTTTAAGTATGCTATGATGGTACTCTATGACACCTGCAGCCTGAGGCCAGTAAGGCAGGAATAATTTCTGTTGAATTCCTTCTTATTAAAGAACCCAATGTTATGTATTTTGAGAAGTGAAATGAATGCCTTGGTCACTCTCAAGATTTGTGGAACTCTGAAGGGGATAAGGAGCATCTTGGCGAGGCCTTGTATTGTGGCTTGAGTATGTGCAGAGATATATCTGACCTTGATTTATATTTCTGGGTATCTTCAAGCAAGACATTTCCAGAGTTCTTTCCCCCAAAGGGGATGACTTTGGATAAAGAACTGTTGTTGCCATTAGTCGGACCAGATAGCCAGGTAATTGGCAATGGCCTAAGGGTCTGAAAAATGTTAACATGGGGTTGCTTATTGGCCAGGGCATCCTTTGTTGCTAAGATGACTGCTTGAAGTTTGGCAAATTGTGTGGATCCTTGGGTCCTGTCTTTTATCAGGGATGTCTGTTAAGGGATGGAAAACGTAGAATCAGATATGACGGTAGCACTGCCATTTTAAAAGTATACGAATTCCCTTTGCTGTTCACTTAGTTGATCCCAAGGGATCCCCAAGAAGCCAAGGGGTCTGAGAAAGGAATGACCTCCTTCAGCACTGTGGTATCTGGTCAGGAACTGAGGACAAGGGAGCCCATGGCATCCTGCAGGTGGGATATGCTACAGGATCCAGATTTGGCTCCATACTATAGATACTATTTTCATTTTAGCAAGGAAGCCTCAATAGCCATGCCAAGCTTTGAAGGTGTGGCTTCCATGGCCCAAGGCATAGCGGGCAGCTAGTGTGCCATGGTCTCAAGGCCTGTAAGAGCCTCCTTTTTTGGAAGAGTCCAGTATGCAGTCAGCAATTGTCACTCCAATGATGTATAGCATTGGGCTGAGGAAGGTGATTTCTCGCATCAGAAACCCGCAATTTATGGCCATCACAAGTGAACCAAAGACTATGGAAGTATGAGAGGAGGTTGCTAAAGCCTCTACAGTGAAGGAATTTCTGGGGAGCACTAACAGTAGGGTCTGTCCTTTTGCAATTTGAACAGGTTCTAAGCCTTTTGTTATAGCGGACCCCATTCAGGTGAACAGATTTGTAAGGAACAGCAAAAATGGGCTTAAGTAGGGCTGGGTGTGATGGCTCACACCTGTAATCCCAGTACTTTGGAAGGCCGAAGCGGGTGAATCACTTGAGGTCAGGAGTTCGAGACCAGCCTGGCCAACATGCTGAAACCCTGTTTCTACAAAAAAAATTAACTCAGCCTGGTGGTGGGTGCGTGTTATCCCAGCTTCTTGGGAGGCAGAGGCAGAAGAATCGCTTGAACCTGAGAAGTGGAGGTTGCAATGAGCCAAGATCATGCCACTGCAGTCCAGCCGTGGCGGCAGAGGGAGATTCTGACTCAAAAAAAAAAAAAAATGCCTTAAGTAAAATGTGTAAAGGAGGAATATGTTGCTTCAGGACCCCCAAAGTTCTAAAAGATACTGGGCTTTTAGCATTGTGGGTGCTAAGAGGATCGAGGGAGATTCTGACTCAAAAAAAAAAAAAAAAAAATGCCTTAAGTAAAATGTGTAAAGGAGGAATATGTTGCTTCAGGACCCCCAAAGTTCTAAAAGATACTGGGCTTTTAGCATTGTGGGTGCTAAGAGGATCAACAGAGATTTCTTGACAATGTCAGGGATAAACAGCTCTGTTTACCATATAATGCCCAGAAATTTTACTGAGGTATACTTGTGCTTTTACCTTGTACTTTGTGTGGAAGAAATGACCCATCCTTTTTTATGAGCTCCCTTTTTAATATTTGTATGCCTTAAATTAGTGTGTCAAATGAATTTCCATTGCACCCAGCTACTTCAGGAGGCTGAGAGGGGAAGATCGTTTGACCCCAGGAGTTTGAGGCTGCAGTGTGCTATGACTGTGCTTGCGAATAGCTACCGTGCTCCAGCCTGGGCAACATAGTAAGATCCTGTCTTTTTAAAAAATTAATTTCCTCTGAGAAGGATGTCATCAGTCTAACATCATACTTGTGTTTCTGGAGACAGTTGGATGCAGTTAAGGTTTTGTTTGTAAAGACTGTGTGCAATGGCAGGTTTTTTGGGGGTCCCATGGGTAGCTAGATAAAAGTATATTGTGTCCATGCAATGGACAAGCTGGTTGAAATGGGAACTTAAGGAACATATTAGCCCAAATATATGTTAGCAAAGTATTTGTCAGTTGCTGATTGGAGGGAGGCAGGAATTTTAGTAATATAGAAGCTGGCCTGTTTTTTACTCACAACATCTTCTGACACTAAATGTACGGGGTTTTTTCCCCTATACCAACTGATATGGTTTGACTGTGTCTCCACCCAAATCTCATCCTGAATTGTAACTCCCGCAATTCCCACGTGTCATGGGAGGAAACTGGTGGGAAGTAATTGAAACATGGGGATGGGTCTTTCCTGTGCTATTCTCAGGATAGTGAATAAGTCTCACAAGATCTAATGGTTTTAAAAATGGGCGTTTCCCTGCACAAGCTCTCTTTCTCTTGCCTGCTGCCATCCATGTAAGATGTGACTTGTTCCTCCTTGCCTTCTGTCATGATCATGAGGCCTCTCCAGCCATGTGGAATTGTAAGTCCATTATACCTCTTTTCTTCCCAGTCTCAGGTATATCTTTATCAGCAGCATGAAAACAGCCTAATACACCAACCAATTTTCCAAGTCTCTGAATACCAGCTGGGTGTCCAGCAATTCTGTTTCATTCTGACACTATCTACCTGGAGTTAGCATCAGTTCCCATGAAATTGCCCCATCTTTAGAGACCAATCGCAAGTCCCAGGCCTCCTGCACTTCTGACTGACCAGTTAAAAATCGGATGTTCTCATGACCCCCTCCTCAGGTTCCATAATTTACTGGAATAGCTCACAGAACTCGGGAAAATACTTTACTTACATTTACTGGCTTATTATAAAGGATGCAACTCAGGAACAACCAGATGGAAGAGATGCCCAGGGCAGGATATTGAGCAGGGGTCGGGGAGGGTACACCCAGAGTTTCCATGCCCTGAGTGCTTCACTTTCCCAGGACTTCCACATGTTCACAGAACCCTGTAGAGTAGAGGGGACTTATGGAGGTTTCATTACATAGACGTGATTGATTAAATCATTGGCCATTGGTGACTGATTCAATCTCCAGCCCTCTTCCCGCCCCATAGGTCTGAGATGAGCCTGAAAGTTCCAACCTTTTAATGCCTTGGTCTTTCTGATCATCAGCTCCCATCTTGAAGCTATCTAGCATCCCCAGCTAATCATTTCATTAACATGCAAAAGACATGTATTAGCCTAAAGATTTCGAGGGTTTCAGGAGTGCCAGGAACTCATTAAGTGGAACTGCAGCATTATTATTGTGGTAATCCACCATTAGGCATCCTTCATTCATTCTAGTAAGACCAGGACAATTTGGAGTGGAGAACAACTGGGGACAATCACCCTTCTCTAAATAGGTCTTATGTAATGGGTTTTGAGCTTATGGCTGGGTGCAGTGGCTCACACCTGTAATCCCAGCACTTTGGGAGGCTGAGGCGGGTAGATTGCTTGCATCCAGGAGTTTGAGACTAGCCTGGGAAACATGGGGGAAAAACCATTTCTACAAACAAACAAACAAACAAAAATTAGCCGAGCCAAGTGGCATGTGCCTGTAGTCCTAGCTACTTGGGAGGCTGAGGTGGCAGGATGACCTGAACCTGGGAAGGGGAAGCTGCAGTGAGCCGAGATTGCACCACTGCACTCCAGCCTGGGCCACAGAGTGAGACCCTGTCTCTAAAAGGTCCTAGTTCATTTTATTTATTTATTTTTTATACAGAGTCAGAGTCACTCTCAGGATACCTAGTTTAATCTATGTTGGTCTGTGTGAACAGTTTTAATAGGTTACGATAAAGGCTCAGGTTCTCATTTTGTTAAGCCAGTTGTAATTGCCAAAAACTTAATTTTGCTTTTGTTTAGTACTGACTAGGCCAGAGTACATGCCCATTGTAGAATATTTTAGGGCAACAGGCACTATGAATATGGGGAATTTAGGCAAATCAATAGTTCTTTTTTTTTTTTTTTTGAGACAGAGTCTTGCTCTGTCGCCCAGGCTGGAGTGCAGTGGCATGATCTCAGCTCACTGCAACCTCCGCCTCCTGGGTTCAAGTGATTCTCCTGCCTCAGCCTCCTGAGTAGCTGGGACTACAGGCACGTGCCACCACGCCTGGCTAATTTTTTTGTATTATCCAGGATGGTCTCGATCTCCTGACCTCGTGATCTGCCTGCCTCGGCATCCCAAAGTGCTGGGATTACAGGTGTGAGCCACCGCGCCCAGCCAAGTTTTCTATTTTTTTAGTAGAGACAGGGTTTCACCATGTTGGCTAGGCTGGTCTTGAACTCCTGACCTCAGGTAATCCACCTGTCATGGCCTCCCAAAGTGTTGGGATTATAGGTGTGAGTCACAGCATCTGGCCAAGTTTTGTATTTTTTTAAGTAGACACGGGGTTTCACCATGTTAGCCAGGCTGGTCTCGAACTCCTGACCTCAGGTAATCCACCCGCCGTGGCCTCCCAAAGGGTTGGGATTATAGGCATGAGCCACTGTGCCTGGCCTAAAGTTAATTTAGAATTTATGTTGTACAAGTGCAAAAGCCAAAGAGACCCTCCCCTTCCTCCTTTAAATATCTTTTTTATTGTATAGGTTTTAGAGTAAATTTTAGATTTGCAATTGGGTTAAATCATGAACCTCTGTTAAGTTGTGTGTGTGTGTGTGTGTGTGTGTGTGTGTGTCTGGGGGAGTTACTGGATGTACTTCAGGAGGAGGGAGCTTCTCTTCTCTGCTCACATTTATGTTTATTCTTCTGGAGAGTCACAAATCAGTACCCTCAGGATACGGGGCCACTTTCACGGAAGCCACTTTCATGGCAATTGTTATTTTATTTGATTTAGGGACCCTGGACTTAAGCTGGAATTTTTTTTTTTTTTAGACAGTCTCACTCTCTCTCCCAGGTTGGAGTGCAACGGTGTGATGTCAGCTCACTGAAGCCTCAACTTAATCAGCTCAAGTGATCCTACCACCTCATCCTCCAGAGTAGCTGGGACTATAGGCACCCAACACCACACCCAGCTGATTTCTGTATTTTTTGTAGAGATGGGATTTTGCTGTGTTGCCCAGGCAGGTGGATTTTTTTTTTTTTTGAGACAGGGTCTTACTCTGTTGCCCAGGCTGGAGTGCAGAGGCACAATCTCAGCTCAGTGCAACCTCTGCTACTAGGTTCAAGTGATTCTCATGCCTCAGCCTCCCGAGTAGCTGGGACTACAGAGGCACGCCCCCACATCTGGCTAATTTTGTATTTTTGGTAGAGATGGGGTTTCACCATGTTGGCCAGGCTGGTCTCAAACTGCTGACCTCAAGTGATCTGCCCGCCTCGGCCTCCCAAGTGTTGGGATTACAGGTACAGGCATGAGCCACTGCACCCAACCCCTGGATTTTTTTTAATGGCAAGGCTGTCACCCAGGCTTACTTACTTACTCTGTCACCCAGGCTGGAGTGCAGTGGCACAATCATGGCTCACTGCAGCCTCAACCTCAAGCAATCTTCCCACCTCAGCCCCCACAAGTAGCTGGGACTACAGGTACATGCCACCATACCTGGCTAATTTTAAATCTTTTTATATAGATGAGGTGTTTTTTGTTTGTTTGTTTGTTTGTTTACAAAGTCTCGCTCTGTTGCCAGGCTGGAGTGCAGTGACACAATCTCAGCTCACTACAACCTCCATCTCCTGGGTTCAGGTGATTCTACTGTCTCAGCCTCCTGAGTAGCTGGGACTACAGGTGCGCACCACTACACCTAGCTAATTTTTGTATTTTTAGTAGAGATGGGGTTTCACCACATTGGCCAGCATGGTCTCAATCTTTTGACCTCGTGATCCACCTGCCTCAGCCTCCCAACGTGCTGGGATTACAGGGGTGAGCCCCTACGCCCGGCCTAGAAGAGGTCTTACTATGTTTCCCAGGCTGATCTTGAACTCCTAGGCTCAAGCAATTCTCCCACTTCAGCCTCCCAAAGCATTAGAACTACAGGCGTGAACCACTGCACCCAGCCTTGAGTTGGATTTGAATGAATCCCTGGATAGGTTGATAAGCTGCAGCACTTAATCAAACCCAGCTTCTTTCTAGGTCTGTTTTATAGTTATCTGGTAGGGTGATGATGGTGTCCTCTGACCCTTTAAGAGAGATGGGGTAATGCATTCTGGCCTAGTTTTTATAAGGGTTCATGCCATGGAGTGCTATTGAGTGTTTTTATCTTTAATCCTGGTGACTGTGCTTCCTCACCAGAGCAACCACCAGATGGCCCTGTATATTGCACAGTGTATCAGCCTTTCTCCTGCACACTCTATAGAACATAGGCTAATGCCTAGTTGGGACACAAAACCAATAGTCACAAAATAATAAGTGTCATGCCCTTGAGTCTGGTGTCAGCCATGGTTTATGCCAGAATCAAGACATATGATTCAATCTGAGATGCACAGATAGGTCGACGGGGCTCACATTTTAGGGCCACTTTAAGGACATCCTCAATTTTATACTTCCGTCTCAAAATGCCAATTACAGAAACTTTCCATTCAGGTCAGTTACATCCATAACAGAGATTTAGTAGTACTCAGCAAATGTGGAACAAAGCAGCACAGCCCAAAGTGTGAGTTTGCCAGTAGGCAGCAGAATCAATAGCAAGCCAAAGAGAGAGGAGAGAGACCCCTGATGGTGGGTGGCTATCATCTAAGGCACGCTGTTCTCTGTGCCAGCTGTCTTGTGATTGCCCCACAGGGGAAGGGATCAAATCTCTACCCCAGATTTGGTTTAGACGTCAAGATTGGTGATGCCACATACACACATACGGAGGGTTTGGAAAAGCTTATTACTCGTGTTATGAGGTTTTCTGTGCAGAACAGGTTAGGTTCTTAAGCAGGCCTAAAAACAGCTTGAGAACAAGGAGAGGCAAGTGGCTCTGGGTTTTATTGTTAGGGAGTAAAGCCGGGGTGAGGGTTCTGATGCACAGGCCAGGGTTTTGTGGTTTGAATTTCCCTACTGGTGCAAGAGAGGAGAGTACCCTGGCATTAAAGGAGGAGAGTACCCTGGCATTATTATTACTATCATTATTATTATTATTTTGGAGACAGAGTCTCACCCTGTTGCCCAGGCTGGAGTGCAATGGTGTAATCTTGGTTCATTGCAACCTCCGCCTCCTAAATTCAAGCAATTCTTGTGCCTTAGCCTCCCAAGTAGCTGGGATTACAGGCATGCACTACCATGCCCAGCTAATTTTGTATTTTTAGTAGAGATAGGGTTTCACCATGTTGGCCAGGCTGGTCTCAAACTCCTGGCCTCAGGTGATCCATCCACCTTGGCCTCCCAAAGTGCTGGGATTATAGGCGTGAGCCACCATGCCCAGCTTCTGCCTTTATTATTGGCTTGCCCAGGTTTTGGGTAAAAGGGAAAGGAGGAGTGGGGCTGTGGACTTGGAAACTCAGCAGTCGAACATCAAAAATGGAATCAAGTAATTTATTACACTGGTCAATTATTTTGTAAAATTTGTCTCAATTTGAATTTGATGTCCCTCATGACTAAATATAAGCATACCTCTTGGCATGAAAACCACAGATGTGATGTTGTACCCATCTCAGTTCATGACATTATGAGATATAGGATGCTAATAGGTCTCTCATGTTCATAGTTTAAAGATGGAAAAATTTTTAAGTTAGTAGTTTTTATTTTAGCACTTTAAAGATGTTATTCCATTATCTTCTGGTATGCATAGTTTATGACAAGAGGTCCATTGTGTTTGTCTTCTTTGCTCTTCTAGGTAATGTGTTCATTTTTTTCTAGGTATTCTAAGGTTTTCTTTATTAATTTTTATTAATATGTATTTATTTATTTATTTTTAGATGGAATCTCACTCTGTTGCCCAGGCTGGAGTGCAGTGGTGTGATCTTGGCTCACTGCAACCTCCGTCTCCTGAGTTCAAGCAATTTTCCTGTCTCAGCCTCCGGAGTAGCTGGGATTACAGGCATGTGCCACCATGCTCGGCTTATTTTTGCATTTTTTTTTTAGACAGAGTTTCGCTCTTGTCACCCAGGCTGGAGTGCAATGGTGCAATCTCAGCTCACTGCAACCTCCGCCTCCTGAGTTCAAGTGATTCTCCAGCCTCAGCCTCCTGAGTAGGTGGGATTATGGTCACCTGCCACCACACCTGGCTTATTTGTGTATTTTTAGTAGAGACAAGATTTCACTATGTTGGCCAGGCTGGTCTCTAACTCCTGACCTCAGATGATCCACCCACTTCAGCCTCCCAAAGTGCTGGCATTGCAGGTGTGAGCCACCTCACCCAGCCTAGTTTTTGTATTTTTAATGGAGATGGGGTTTTGCCATGTTGGCCAGGCTGATCTCAAACTCCTGACCTGACGGAATCTGCCTGCCTCAGCCTCCCAAAGTGCTGAAATTACAGGCATGGGCTACCATGCCCAGCCTATTTTATTTGCTTTTACTTACTTATTTTTTTAAGACAGAGTCTCACTCTGTTGCCCAAGCTGGAGTGCAGTGCAGTGGCGCAATCTTAGCTCACTTCAACCTCCACCTCCCAGATTCAAGCAATTCTCCTGCCTCAGCCTCCCGAGTAGCTGGGACTACAGGCGTGCACCACTATGCCTAATTTTTGTATTTTTACTAGAGACAAGGTTTTGCTATGTTGGCTGGGCTACTCTCGAATTCCTGTTCTCAAGTGATCCACCTACTTTGGCCTCCCAAAGTGCTGGGATTACAGGCTTTAGCCACGTGCCCAGTCAACATTTTCAATAATTTGATTATGATGTGTCTTGGTTTTGATACTATCTTATAAGTCATTGTTGCTCTTTTACTTTTGTGGATTTTTTGTGCTTTATTTTCAATAGTTTTTATTGCTATATTTTTAAATTCACCAATCTTTTCTTATGCAGTGCTTCTGCAGTGTATAATCTACTGTTAATTCCTCCTGTGCATCTTTCATTTTTAGATCATATGCTTTTCATCTCTTGAAGTTCCATTTTCGCTACTTTAAAAATATATTTCTTTTCTCTCTTCATCGTATTTATGTTTTTCTTTATGCCTTTGGGCATAATTTATGAGATTTATAATGGCTATTTTAAGGTCCTTGCCTACTAATGTCATCATCTCTGAATTTTGTAGTCTGTTTCTATTGCTTCATTTATCTGCTGGTTATGGGTAATTTTTTCCTGTTTGACTACCTGGCAATTTTTTATTGGATGCTGAATATTGTGTATTTTGGGTTGTTGAGTGCAAGATATTGTTGTATTCTTTTAAAGAGTACTGGAGAAAAATACAAAAATTAGCTGGGCATGGTGGCATACGTCTGTGGTCCCAGTTACTTAGGAAGCAGAGGTTACAGTGAGCCGAGATCATGCCACTGCACTCCAACTTGGGCGACAGAGTGAGACGCTGTCTCAAAACAAAACAAAACAAAACAGAAAAAACAAACACTCAAACAAAAAACAGAGTTCTGAATTTTGTCCTGGCATATAATTAAGTTACTTGTGATTTGTTTTCTTTTTTTAAGTCTTACTATTAAGCTTTGTTAGGAAAAGCCCAGGTTGGCCTCTATTCTAGAGCTATTAATAATTTAGCCCCACTAAGTCTCTATCCTCCTGGAGACTCTACCCAATACGTGTGTGTTATGAGGTCTGTTCACTGTGGTTGATGGAAACACAAACTATGCCCAGCCCTGTGTAAACTCCAACACTTGTTCGGTCTTCTGCTTTCTGATTTTACTTTTTCTAACCGTCTGGAATTTCACCCCACACCTGTGTAGATCAGTCCCCAAAGACTTGAGGGAATCTCTAATGATCTATGAGACTTTGTCGCTTTCTCTCTCTCTCCCCCCATGCAGCTCTTGCTTTTCTGGCACTCTCTCCCACAAATTCTAGCTGCCTTCACGTCCTTGAACTCTAAACCCTGTCTCCTAAACTCAGTGAGACCACGGGGCTCTGTTTGGGTACTCCATGTAGCACTCTCTTCACTGTCTCCTTGTAGTAAGCTGGGGCTCTGGTGAGGCTGAACTTATTTTTCTTTTCTCAGAGATCTTAGTCTTGCACTGCCTGCTGTCCAATGAGTGAAAACAGTTGTTTCATATATTTTGTTTAATTTACTAGTTTTGGGTGTGTGTGGTGGGGGAAGCAATCTCTACAACAGTTTATCCTTCATGCGCAGAAGTGGAAGCCCCACAGTGATCCCTTTAACATACATGGCTAGGCCAGGTGCAGTGGCTCACGCCTATAGTCCTAACACTTTGGGATGCCAAGGCAGGTGGATTGCTTGAAGCCAGGAGTTCCAGACCATTCTGGGCAACATGATGAAACCCCATCTCTACTAAAAATACAGAAATGAGCCGGGCATGGTGGTGTGTACTTGTAGTCCCAGCTACTCTGGAGGCTGAGGCACAGGAATCACTTGAACCTAGGAAGTGGAGCTTGCAGTGAGCCGAGATCACACCACTGCACTGTAGCTGGGCAGCAGAGCAAGACTCTGTCTCAAAAAAAATATATAAATAAATAAATAAATAAAATACATGGCTAAAATCCAAGCATGTACTTAATATTTCAAATGAAGTACTGAAATGGCTCTATAATTCAAACTTTTAGATGTATCTAGTTTTATTATTATTATTATTTATTATTATTATTATTATTATTATATTTTTGAGACAGAGTCTAGCTCTGTTGCCCAGGCTGGAGTGCAGTGGCATGATCTCGGCTACTACAACTTCCACCTCCTGAGTTCAAGCAATTCTCTTGCTTCACCTACTTAAGTGTATATTTAATTGGTTTGAAGGTGATTTCGTCTCTGGAAGATTTTCCCAAGAACCTTTTACCAAGCCAGGGAAGAAAGAGCTTGGGACATTGGAGGAATAGGAACTTGGCTAGATGTGGCCAGAGCAGAGGAAGAGAGGAGAGTGGTGTAGGATGAGATTAGAGAGCCAGGTAGAAGCCAGATGTTGCCAGGCCTGGGACATCAGAGTGAGAAGTTTGGATTTTATTCCAAGTGTAATGGGAGGTCACTGAAAGGTTTTAAGCAAGAGGGTGGCATGATCTGATTTTAAAGATCACATTGCTGTATGAATGATGGCTTCTAGGGGGCAAAGGCAGAAATAGAGACCATTTAGGAAGCTGCCGTTGTAGTCAAAGTGGACAAATAGTGACTTGAATAAAGGTGGTGACAGCAGAAGTAGGCAGAAGTGTTTAGGGACTAGTGGTGTTCGAATATCTAGTATGTGTTTGTCAGCTAGAAACACATGACAGAGAAATAACAGACGAATAAGAGAGATAGATCCTGACCCTGTGGGGCTTCCAGACAAATGTAGTGGTTAATTCTTAATATTTTGGGGGTCACAGACTCCTCTGAGAATCTTACCTAAGCTACAGACCCTCACCACAGAAAAAAGCACATAATCACACATGCTCACTTTTTTGTACCATTTTATGAATATTTTACATTCATCACGATAAGTTTACCTGGTCAAGTGGATATTAAAGGATAAGTAAAGGCTCATATATGTGTGGACAAGGAATGCATACAGAATTATGGAGAAATGATGGTGGATCAGTGGAGCAACTGGGGAGCTGCTGTGTGCTGGGGCAGAGGAGAGTGATAGGACAGGGGCCCAACATGCCTCCAAACCAATCAGCAAAGCATCCACACATCCACAGCACTGTGCTGGGTGGGAAAGCTGCTTCTCACCCTGGCTGAAAGAGAAGATGCAAGCGATGTAGTGCTTCATCAATGTTGTAGACTGAACATTTATCTGTCTCCAAAATGTATATGTTGAAATAGAATCTCCAGTGTGATGGTATTTGGAGGTGAGGCCTTTGAGAGGTAATTAAGTCATAAGCCTTCGTGAATGGGATTAGAGCCCTTATAAAAGAGACTCCAGAGAGCTCCCTCACCCATCTGCCAAGTGAGGATACTGAGATGATGACCATCTACAACCCAGGAAGCAGGCCTTCGCCAGACACCAAATCTGCCAGCGCCTTCACCTTGTCCTTCTCAGCCTCTAGAACTCTGAGAAGTGTTTGTGGTTTAAACTGCCCAGTCTAGGGTACTTTTGCTATGGCAGCTCAAACTGCCTAAGGCAATCAGTAACCTCAGGATAGGAGTGGGCTGCCAGGTGGAACCTTCTTGAAAGGTTTCTGGATGGAAGATTTGAGTCACTTAAATATACATCATGTATCATGTGTGTGTGGAGAGAGAGAGGCAGGTGGGGTTGGAGAATATGTACTGCCTCGTTATACATGCTAGTATAGTCCTGATTTGTTATGCTGTCATGTGATACATAACAATGTTTGGGTCAGCAATGAACCACATATACGGTAGTCATCCTATAAGGTTATAATAGCAGGCCAGGCACAGTGGCTCATGCCTGTAATCCCAGCACTTTGGGAAGCCTAGGCAGGGGGATAACCTGAGGTCAGGAGTTCAAGACCAGTCTGGCCAATGTGGAGAAACCCTGTCTCTACTAAAAATACAAAAATTAGCTGGGCTTGGTGGCATGCGCCTGTCATCCCAGCTACTCGGGAGGCTGAGGCAGGAGAATCGCTTGAACCCAGGAGGTAGAGGTTGCAGTGAGCCTAGACCCCATCATTGTACTCCAGGCTGGGCAACAAGAGCAAAACTCCATCTCAAAAAAAAAAAAAAAAAAAAAAAGATTATAATACCATATTTTCACTGTACCATTTCTATGTTTAGATACACAAACACCACTATGTTATAGTTGCCTAGAGCATTCAGCATACAGTACTCAACATGCTGGATGAGTTTGTAGCCTAGGAGCGAAAGGCTACACCATATAACTTAGGTGCGTAGTGAGTTATACCATCTAGGTTTGTGTAAGTATACTCTGATGTTATCACAACGATAAAGTCACCTAGCAATGCATTTCTCAGAATGTTTCCCTCTTGCTAAATGGCACATGACTGTATTTCAGTTTCTCTTCTTTCTTTTTTTTTTTTCTTTCTTTCTTTTCTCTTTCTTTCCTTCTTTCTTTCTCTCTCTCTCTTTCTTCGTTTCTCTTTTTTTTTTCAGGGTCATTCTTTGTCACCCAAGCTGGAGTGCAGTGGTGCAAACTCGACTCACTGAAGCCTTGACTTCCTGGGCTCAAGCAGTCCTTCCCCCTCAGCCCCCCCAAGTAGCTGGGACTACAGGCACACGCCACCATGCCTGACTTTTTCTTTTCTTTCTTTTTTTTTTTTTTTGAGACGGAGTCTGGCTCTGTCTCCCAGGCTGGAGTGCAGTGGCCGGATCTCAGCTCACTGCAAGCTCCGCCTCCCGGGTTT
>NW_012118488.1:2671931-2675730 GCF_000951035.1 Colobus angolensis palliatus
TTTTTTTTTTTTTAGAGATGGGGTTTCTCCATGTTGCCCAGGCTGGTCTTGAACTCTTAAGCTCAAGCAATCTGCCCACCTTGGCCTCCTCCCAAAGTTCTGGGATTGCAGAACTTGCCCAGCTATTTCAATTTCTAAAGTGCTAGTAAAAATCCACTAAATTGTTTACCCAACTCATCAACGAGTTACAACCCACAGTTTGAAAACCCTAGTCTAGATTTTTTTCTTGCTACTCCCTTCAGTATGAACATGAGAAAGGCTCGACATCATTCCATATTTGATATTTTGACATAAATCTGCTGGATTTAGCTAAATTACAATACGCCCAAATAACCAGGAGAAATTTGACTAGAACTATCTCGGTATTGCCCCTGGTTGTTGCTTCTCTTTGACAGTAAACCAAAAAATTAAGCGCATGGTTATGGAGTCTGACCGCTTGAGCTGGCTGCCCCACTTGCCTCAGTTTCTTCATCAATAACTGGGACACCATCATCCTAATAGTACCTGCCTCCTGGGTAAGCCATGTAAGACAATTAACACAGGGCCTGGCACATAGTAAGTGCTCAAAAGATGTTGGCAACTATGGTATTTATTGTTTTTTAAACTGTCAATGTTGTTGTCTTACAGCAGAGACCTGAAAGCAGCTTAACCATGAGCAGCACTCAACTAAGCAAAGAAATTCTTCGCAATAAATAGGGATGTTTGAAAGGTTTTACGTTGGACCCGCCTTACCGTGGACAGACACTAGAGGGTGCTCCTCGCTCAGAAAGCCGCGTGTTTCCAGGCCTGGGACCTCTGCCAGAAAGCGCTTGGACTGCTGGTCCTGAAACTTTCTCTTTGGGTCTGGTAATTTACTAGGGAGAAGTATCTGCTCCCTTGGTTCTGAAACTAAAGGCTTTTACGGAAGGAGGAGGAAACTGCAAGCGGCTACATGGAGCAGAAATGTGGCTCCTCCAAACTTTCACCAATTGGAGTTCTGCTGGACTGCGACTTGGAGAATACGAGCAGTGTCTCATTCACCCAGGAGTCCCAGGGTCTAGCACACATAGTGTCTGGCAGATAGTAAGCGCTTTGTAAATATTTATGGAATGGGACCAACCAATGGGGGTGTCTGAGACCTAAATAATTATAATTCCAAATTGGGGAGTGCTGGCACGATGACCACAGAGCATTAAGGGCGCTCCCAGAAGAATGGGGGCTGGGGAGGACTGGCCAGAATGGCTTCCTGAAATTCAGGAGCCCTGGCACTCTCTGGAGTACACAGAAAAGATCTTCCACATCTGGCTTTTGGATGCTTAAAAACAGCTTCATGCTCCATTTCTTTCATGTCCTTCCTGTGGAATGATTTCTAGGCTTTTCACTAAGTTGATCGCTCCCTGCAGACTTACAGGAAGGCAAATAATAGTTTAGCACCTACTGGGTTCAAGCATCTCCTATGATCTCCATTATCTGATTTAATTGTGTCTTTATCTCATTTAATCCCTGCAACAACTCTCTGAGACTAAGGTTATTATCCACATTCTACAGATTAGAACTTGGCAAGGTTTGATAACGGGCCCAAGATCACACCATCAGGGAGCGACAGGACCAGTATTTGAACCCAGATAGTCTAGTAGCAAAAGATGCTTTTAAAAATTTTCACTTAAAAGAATAACAACAACAGCAACTAACAGTATGGAGGGGGCCAGATACTTTTCTGTGTTTTACATTTATTAACTCATTTAAGTTGTTTAATTGCTATACACTTAGATGTCATCCTTTCTATTAGTACATTGTTAGTACTGAAAAGTGAAGAGAATGATTAACAAACACCCATGTACTCATCACCTGCCATGAAAAAAAGATTAAAGTTGATATTATCCAGCCGCAAAAATCTTGAAAAAGAACAAGGTTGGAGAACTTGGCCCAGTGCAGTGGCTCATGCCTGTAATCCCAGCATTTTGGGAGGCCAAAGCGTGTGGATTGCTTGAGCTCAGGAGTTCGAGACCAGTCTGGGCAACATGGTAAAAATACAAAAAATTTCTACAAAAAAAAAAGTTTCTACAAAAAAATATACAAAAATTAGCCTGGTGTGGTGGTACTCGCCTGTGGTCCCAGCTACTCAGGAGGCTGAGGTGGGAGGATCACCTGAGCCCAGGGAGGCTGAGGCTGCAGTGAGCCAAGATAGTACCACTGCACTCCAGCCTAGGCAAAAGAGCAAGATCTTGTCTTAAAAAAAAAAAAAAAAAGTTGGAGAACTTACACTTTCCAATTTCAAAAGCTACAGTAATGAAACAATGTGGTACTGGCACAGGGATCCACATGTACATCAGTGGAATAAAATTGAGAGTCCAGAAATAAACCTGTATGTTTATGGTCCAGGTATCAAGATAATTAAATGAGGAAATAATTTTTTTCCCCACAAATAGTGCTGGGACATCTGGATAGCCACATGCAAAAGAATGAATTTGGACTCCTATCTTTTATCGTCTACAAAAATTAACTCAAAACTGATGAAAGAACTAAAGATAAGAACTAGTCATTGTCTTTTTGACTATAGCCATGCTAGTGGGTTGTAAGTTTCCTGAGGCCTCCCCAGCAAGCGGAACTGTGAATCAATTAAAACCCTTTCCTGTATAAATTACCCAGTCTCAGGCAATTCTTTATAGCAGCGTTAGAATGGACTGATACATTCCCACTTTTTGGCCATTATAAATAATGCTGCTATAAGCATTCATGTATACTTTTTTTTTTTTGAGACAGAGTCTCATTTTGTTGGCCAGGCTGGAGTGCAGTGGCACAATTTCGGTTCACTGCAACTTCCACCTCCCAGGTCCAAGCAATTCTCCCATCTCAGCTTCCTGAGTAGCTGGGATTACAGGTGTGCGCCATCATGCCCAGCTAATTTTTGTATTTTTAGTAGAGATAGGGTTTCACCATGTTGGCCAGGCTGGTCTCGATCTCCTGATCTCACGTGATCTGCCCGCCTCGGCCTCCCAAAGTGCTGGGATTACAGGCGTGAGCTACTGCGCCCAGCTACACCTTTTTTTTTTTTTTGAGACAGAGTCTTGCTGTGTTACCCAGGCTAGAGTGCAATGGTATGATCATAGCTCATTGCAGCCTCCAACTCTTAGGCTCAAGCAATCCTCCCACCTCAGCCTCCCCAGTAGCTGGGATTATAGGCATGTACCACCACACCCAGCTAATTTTTTATATTTTTTGTAGAGATAGGATCTCATTATGTTGCTCAGGCTGGTCTCAAATTCCTGGGCTCAAGGGATCCTCCTGCCTTGGCCTCCCCAAGTTCTGGGTTTGTAGGTGTGAGTCACTGCTCCTGGTCTCATGTACAAGTATATATAATGTTCTCAGTTATCTTGGGTATATAGCTAGCAGTGGAATTGCTAGGTCTTATGGTAACTCTATGTTGAACTCTTTGAGGACCTGCCAAACCGTTTTCCACAGAGGCTGCACCTCTTTATATTCCCACTAGTAATTTATGAGGGTTCCAATTCATCTATATCCTTGCTAATAAGAACTAAAACTAGGCCAGATGCGGTGGCTCACGCTTGTAATCCTAGCACTTTGGGAGGCCGAGGTGGGCGGATCACCTGAGGTCAGGAGTTCGAGACTAGCCTGGCCAACATGGTGAAACCCTGTCTCTACTAAAAATACAAAAAATTAGCCAGGCATGGTGGTGCATGCCTGTAATCCCAACTATTCAGGAGGCTGACACAAGAGAATCGCTTGAACCCGGGAGGCAGAGGTTGCAGTGAGCCGAGATGGTGCCACTGCACTCCAGCCTGGGCTACAAGAGCAAAAC
>NW_012118488.1:2675780-2695613 GCF_000951035.1 Colobus angolensis palliatus
GCTGACACAAGAGAATCGCTTGAACCCGGGAGGCAGAGGTTGCAGTGAGCCGAGATGGTGCCACTGCACTCCAGCCTGGGCTACAAGAGCAAAACTCTGTCAAAAAAAAAAGAAAGAAAAAGAAAGAAAGAACTAAAGCTATAAAACTCTTTTAAAAAAAAGTAGGATAAACCTCTATTACCTTGGATTAAGCAATGGTTTCTTGCATACAACCTTCCAGGCTCAAGAGATCCTCCCTGCTCAGCCCCTGGTGGGACTACAGGGATGCACCACCATGCCCAGCTAATTTTTTGTATTTTTAGTACAGATGGGTTTTTGCCTTCCTTCCTTCCTTCCTTCCTTCTTTCCCTCTTTCCTTCCTTCCTTCCTTCCTTCTTCAGGGTCTTCCTCTGCCACCCAAACTGGAGTGCAATGGTATTATCTCAGTTTACTGCAAACTCCACCTCCTGGGTTCAAGCAATTCTCATGCCTCAGCCTCCCATGTAGCTGAGATCACAAGTGTGTGTCAGATACCTGGCTAATTTTTGTATTTTTTCTAAAGATGGGATTTCACAATGTTGACGAGGCTGATCTTGAACTCCTGGCCTCAGGTGATCCACCCACCTCGGCCTCCCAAAGTGTTGGGATTACAGGCATGAGCCACTAAGCCTGACCTCAGGTTCCCTCTTTCTAATCTGAAAATGAGAATAGCACTAGTATCCAGGTCTACCTCAAAGGGTCAAACTGAAGTTCAGATGACCCAAGGATCCACTAGAAAGTTCTTTATGCATTGTAAATGAGAATTGCCTACTCCTGTCAGGCTCAGCTGCCTTCACTCTACAGGCAACTGGCTACAGGCTTCTCACCCTGAGCAGTGGTGAGCTCAGTCAACTCACCCTCTCCACCCTCCTCCTTCTTTCCCACCTTCCCTCCCTCCCTCCCTTTTCACAGGAGACTTAAGAGTCAGATCCCTTCCATTGCAAATGGAGATTCTTGATTTGGAGAGAATAAGATAAAGGACCTGACATCAATCCTTATTCTTGAAAGCATGTTGTTACTTTCTAAATATTATTGAATTTTAAAAAAAAAAAATCTTCCCCCCTAAATCAATATATTTGAATTGCTAACAAGCCTGTCTGCCTTGTTTTTATCTTAAAGAATAAAATGCTGAGCCCTGCATAGGATGCTAGAGAACTCCCCCCTCCCCGCCCCCCACCCCATCTCTCTCTCTCAGTTCTGAACAAGGAGGGAAAGGGTAAAGAGTCCTTAGTGAGCTCCTTCTGCAGGGACAAACCCTCTGGGCCCATCTGGATGGGAGCAGCCAGGAGAGGCAAGACGCAGCTGTATTTGGTGGCACTGCCACAGCGTCCCCTCAGCCCCAGCAAGTGGCCTTTGGTCTAGAGTTGGTCCATCTGCCCCATACGAGACTCGAATCCAGCCCTAGAAACGCCCCCCACCTGCTCCAGGTGGCCAGCACCCTAGACAGGACAGGAAGGGCAGGCCCCGAGACTCAAGTCTCAAACACGGTGGGGGGCTGCGGGGCAAGGAGAAACCCAGGAGATGCTGGGGGTCGGGGCCTAGGGCAGGGAAAACCCTCAGCTCTGTCCCCTTTCTCTGGTCAAAACCCAGGTGAGCGAAGGAGGTGATGGAACGTCACCCTGGGTGGCCAAGGCAGTCACTCAGGTCTCGAGGTTCCAGGAGGTGGACGCGCTGTGACCCCCAGCCCCCTAGGCTCCTGCCTGCGCGATGAACGTCCACCCGCCGGTTCCAGCCGCGAGGGCCCCCCAGCACTCCCGGAGCTGGGCCTTGCGCCGCCTTCCCTTGGGCGGTCGGCAGGGGTCAGTGTTTGGCCGCAGGTGAGCAGGCAGCGGCCGGGGCTGAATCTGGTTCTTCTAGCTGGGTCTTGCCCGTGCCGATCTGCCTGGACTTGTCCCCCGGCCATTAATTTGTTCTAGCCTATTGAGACTCCTCATATTCTCCCCACCCCCCGACCACTACCTCCATACTGTCCTTCCTAAGTCCCCAGGCCTGCACCCTTCCAGAAGCATAGATCCCTGAACACATGGATAATTACTTCCTGGCCTTATACCAGACAGTGATGCGAGATTGGAAAGAGGATATGGCATGGAGTCAGAAGATTTGAGTTCAAGTTCCCGCTCTGCCAATTACCAGCTGTATGATCTTGGGTAAGTCGCTTTACCTCTCTGTGTCAAGTTTCTCATCTTCGAAAATGAGCTAATCTCAATAGGAATGGCTATGATGCCACACGCATAGGATTTATATGCCATACAGTGTGTGTGTTATCATCTCGAGGGTTTAATAGGAGGAGACTATGGCCCGGAGAGATGAACAAGCAGCAGAAAGTAGCAGAACCAGCCTCTGAACCCAGGTCTATCTATTTCTATCATGTTAACCTGCCTTGCAGGGCTGTAGTGAGAATTTAAATGTAGAATGTATATTATTCTCTTCTGGCAGTTTTGCCTGGATCCTGGTGGGTGAGCTTTCACTTCTACTAACGGGGGAAGCAGGGAAAGGCATTTTTCAAAGGTTAGAAACATCCTCAGTTAGTGGGGTATGAAATGAAAATAGCCCACTAGAATACAAGCTCCAGAAGGGCAGAGATCTCACTTGTCTTGAGTCTGTTGCTCACATAATTCCTGATATATAGTAGATGCACAAGAAATATGAAGAAATGTATACATGTGTACACCTCCTACCTTCATTATAAGATAGATTCTAACACAGAGTCATTTTTCATACCAACCATGCAAGTACCAGGCAAGTGATGCTAATTACTAGTTCTCATGACCATTGTTGAGCTTAATTCAAGGGTTTTATTGGATCCCCCGAAACTCCTACAACCCTCTAAATCATGGGGATTCAATGACAGTCTTTTTATCAGCATGTTCACAAGACAAACTGAGTAAACCAGCTTAATGACTCATCTTCATGACTTAGGACATTAAGAATAAGATGTGGGGAAAATGACAAATGTGACAAAACCGATGGTTCTGAGAAAATGTCATAGGCATGTGGCCCTGAATGCTCTCCCATGTGGCTCTAAGGACTTCAACAACCTTCAGTCCCATGTCCACCCTCACTCCGCTTCAATAATCAATTTGTCCTTGTCCAAAGCATTTTTGAGGACCTTGTTGCTCTTCTTCCCTGTGTTAATCAGGCACACAGCCCTAAAATATCAAATGCTAGGCAGACACATGAACCCACAGGACAGCAACATCGAGAGGGCAGAGTAGAGGTAGGCTTCAGTTCAAAGCAGGCGTAGGTTTGAAGAGGGAAACTGGGAAATGAAAACAAGTTGTCTATACAGACTCTCTCCCTAGAAGTCCATCTAAAGAAAAAAGAGGCTCAGTACCATCAAAGCCATGGGCAGTGGTGCCATGCAAAAAAGAGCAAAGACCTGAATCTGAGTCTTGGATCAGTGAGCTTCTTAGCTTCACCTCCAGGCTCCAGTTTCCTGCACTCTAACTGGGGCCGTATTCTCTCCTCTCTCCTGATTTCCTCCAGTTTTTCTGAACATTCTTTTCATTTTGGTTGTGAGTTCTTCTGCTGTTCTCTCCTGCACCCTTGGTAGATTCTATGCTGACTTTTATTTTTCTCCTCTTATACGCTCTCATTAGAAAATCTCATCCTTTTGTGAATCCAACTGCTGCCCATGTGGGGTGATTCCCAGGTTTATGTTGCCAGTCCTATCTTCTCTACTACTCTTTAAATTTGAAAACAAGGGCCAGGTGCGGTGGCTTATGCCTGAGATCCTAGCACTTTGGGAGGCCAAGGCGGCCGGATCACTTGAGGCCAGGAGTTTGAGACCAGCCTGGGCAATATGACAAAACCTCATCCCTATAAAAAATACAAAATTAGCTGGGCATGGTGGCAAGCACCTGTAGTCCCAGCTACTTGGGAGGCTGAGGCAGGAGAATCGCTTGAACCCAGGAGGCAGAGGTTGCAGTGAGCTGAGATCGCACCACTGCGCTCCAGCCTGAATGACAGAGTAAGACTCTATCTCAAAAAAACAAACAAACAAATCCCAACTTTGGGTCAAGCATCCATCCTTGACCAATTAGCTGTAGCTAGGGAAGTGGAGTCCTACAAACACAGCAAACCACCATGAGAATCATGGAGATGAATAGGGGCAGGAGAATTTACCAGAGGAAGCCTAGAGTGGAGTGCTGGACAGACCACCATGTAAAGTTACCAGCTGAGGACATTGCTACTTGGATACCCCCAGAGGTATTTCACCATCTTCCCCTGAACTCATCATTTTCTCCTGAAAACCTGAATCTCCTCTTCTCCTAGTCCCCATGAAGGGGCTGTCATCTACCAAGTCACCCCACCTAGAGATCTGAGAATCATTCTGGAATCTTCCCCCTCTATCGCCAACCTAAATACCTCTAGCTATTCACCATGTCTCTCTAATTCTACCTTCTAAATATTTCTCTTGTCTGTTGCTACTTCGGTTTTCTGAGCTCAGGCCCTCCTCACAGATCTGGAACATTGTAATTGCAATAGTTTCTTTCTTTCTCTTCCTTCCTTCCTTCCTTTCTTTCTTTCTCTTTCTTTCTTTCTTTCTTTCTTCTTTCTTTTTCTTTCTTCTTTCTTTCTTTCTTTTCTTTTGACAGAGTCTTGCTCTGTTGCCCAGGCTGGAGTGCCCAGCTAAGTTTTGTATTTTTATTGGAGACAGGGTTTCGCCATGTTAGCCAGGCTGGTCTTGAACTCCTGACCTCAAGCAATCTGCCCGCCTCGGCCTCCCAAAGTTCTGGAATTACAGGTGTGAGCCACCACTCCTGGCCTGCAATGGTTTCTTAGCTGGTCTCTCTGCTTCTAGTCCTGCTCCCCTAATCTACGGTCCTCACTGCTGGCAGCCATCTGCCTTTGTTTTCCTAAATGAAACAGATTATTTTCTGATTACATTAAAAATACATGTTCAGTCGGATATGGTGGCTCAATCTTGTAATGCCATCACTTTGGGAAGCTGAGGCAGGAAGATTGCTTGAGGCCAGTATGGGCAACATAGTGAGATCTCATCTCTACAAGAAATTTAAAAATTAGCCGGGCATGGTGCCACACACCTGTTGTCCAAGCTACTGGGAAGACTGAGGTGGGAGAAAAGCTTGAATCACGGGAGGTCAAGGCTGCAGTGAGCCAAGACCCTGCCACAGCACTCCAGCCTGTGTGACAGAGCGAGACCTGTCTCAAAGAAAACAACAACAAAAGACATGATCGGCCGGGCACGGTGGCTCAAGCCTGTAATCCCAGCACTTTGGGAGGCCGAGACGGGTGGATCACAAGGTCAGGAGATCGAGACCATCCTGGCTAACACGGTGAAACCCCATCTCTACTAAAAATACAAAAAACTAGCCGGGCGAGGTGGCGGGCACCTGTAGTCCTAGCTGCTTGGGAGGCTGAGGCAGGAGAATCACTTGAACCCAGGAGGCAGAGGTTGCAGTGAGCTGAGATCGCGCCGCTGCACTCCAGCCTGGCGACAGAGCGAGACTCTTTCTCAAAGAAAACAACAACAAAAGACATGATCGGCCGGGCACGGTGGCTCAAGCCTGTAATCCCAGCACTTTGGGAGGCCGAGGCAGGTGGATCACAAGGTCAGGAGACCGAGACCATCCTGGCTAACACGGTGAAACCCCATCTCTACTAAAAATACAAAAAAAAAAAAAAAAAAAACTAGCCGGGCTTGGTGGCGGGCGCCTGTAGTCCCAGCTACTCGGAGGCTGAGGCGGGAGAATGGCGTGAACCCGGGAGACAGAGCTTGCAGTGAGCTGAGATCGCGCCACTACACTCCAGGCTGGGTGACACAGCGAGACTCCGTCTCAAAAAAAAAAAAAAAAAGATTACATATCATACATACAGTGAGTGGGTTTTTTCCACTTTCCAGCATCATTGCAGGACATGCCTTGCCTTGTACATTATGGCTCTAAATACGGAGTTGCCTATAGTCTCTTTTAGTACACCATGTTGTTTCTCACCTCTCTGCTTCTGCTTATGCCTGATATGCCCTGTATTAATTTCCTAGGGTTGAAGTAACAAAGTGCAGGACTTAAAAACAGCAGAAATTTATCCGCTCACAGTTCTGGAAGCTAGAAGTCTGAAATCATGCCCCTTCCAGAACTTCCAGGGGAGGATCCTTCCTTGCTTCTTTCAGTTCCTAGTAGGCCCAGGCATTCCTTGACTTGTATAGCACAACACCAAATTCATGTGGTCATCTTCATGTGGCCATCGTCTCTGAGTCTGTGTGTCTCTATGTCTTCACGTGGCATTATCCCTGAGTGTCTGTCTCTGTGTCTAAATTTTCTTCTTCTTAAAAGGACACCCAGTCAGGCATGATGGCTCACATCTGTAATCCCAGCACTTTGGGAGGCTGAGGCAAGAGGATTGAGGCCAAGAGTTCAAGACCAGCCTGGGAAGCATAGTAAGTCCCCATTCTCCACAAAAAATACAAAAATTTGCTGGGCATTAGTAATGTACCTCTAGTCCCAACTACTCGGGAGACAGACAGAAGGATCTCTCGAGCCCTGGAGATGGAGGCTGCAGTGAGCTATGATTACACCACTGCACTCCAGCCTGGGTGGCAGAGCAAGACTCTGTCTCAAAATAAAAAGAAAAAACAAAAAAGGACACCAGTTGTATTGGATTCTAGCCCACCCTACTCCAGTATACTAAGGTTCCTTGCAGCCTCAACATCCCGGGCTCAAGCAATCTTCCCACCTCAGCTTTCCAAGTAGCTGAGACCACAGATGTGTGTCACCACGCCTTGCTAATTTTGTTTATTTTTTTGTGGAGACGGGGTCTCACCATGTTGCTGAAGCTGGTCTCGAACTCCTGGACTCAAGCAATCTTCCTGTCTCGGTCTTCGAAAGTGCTGGGATTATAGGCATAAGCCACCACATTTTCAATGACCCTATTTCTAAATAAAGTCACATTCCGAGGTACTGGGATTTAGGACTTCAACATGTCTTTTGCTGGAGGGTGACACAATTTAACCCATAACATACCCTTTTCCATTTTCTCACCTGATCAACCTCTCTTGAACCTTCACAGGCCAGCTGAGCCGCCATCTCTTTGAGGAAGTTTTCCCTGAAGCCCTCAGGTAGGCCTGTGTTCTTCCATGGCGGCCACATCAGCACATAGCACATTTAATTGGAAGTCTCCACATATGGGTTAGTTTTCCTTACTTAAAACATCCTTATCATCCCTTGGGGGTAAGGACTGTATCTTTTCCATCTTTAGTATGCCCAGCACTTGTCTCTTATATTAATTAGTTCAAGACTAAGTGGGTTGGAGGCTCAAAAGTACAGTAGCTTGCCAGGCATGATGGCTCATGCCTGTAATCCCAGCACTTTGAGAGGCCAAGGCAGAAGGGTCACTTGAGCCCAGGAGTTCAAGATCAGTCTGTGCAATAGAGCCAGACCTCATCTTTATGAAAAAAGTACAGTGACTTAAGGAGGAATAGAAGCTTATTTCCCTCCCTCATAGCAGTCCTGAGTTGAGCAGTGCAGTTTGGTAAGGATCTTGTCCCACCTGACCATCTGAGGACTCTAGTTCCTTCCCAGATTGTTGCGCTGCAAATATAAGGACTCTGTCCTCATCTGCTTGACAGAAGCTGGATAACAGGCACATCTGTCTTCCAGGTTGGAGGAAGAGGGAAAAGACTGTGGGAAAATACATGCCTGGTGCCTAAAAGTTCAGACCCAAAGCGGCCCTCATAACTTCTGCTCATATTCTCTTGCTGAGAGCTTAGCCACATGGCTACACTTAGTTGAAAGGAAGGCTAGAAATGTGTCCTCAATTGAACAGCAATGACTGTATTACAACTCTGTTATAGTTCCATAATTCCTTATCTCCAAGTTCTGAAATCTCAAAAGCTGTGAAAATTGAAAGGTTGTGTGTTTGTGTGTGTGTGTGTGTGTGTTGTTGTTGTTGTTGTTGTTGTTGAGACAGGGTCTTTCTCTGTCATACAGGCTGGAGTGCAGTGGCATGATCACGGCTCACTGCAGCCCCAACCTGCCAAGCTCAAGGGTTTTCCCACCTCAGACTCCCAAGCAACCAGGGCTACAGGTGTGTGCTATTGTGCCCAGCTAATTTTCTTACTTTTGTAGAGACCAGGGCTTGTTATGTTGCCCAGGCTGGACTTGAACTCCCAGGCTCAAGCGATCGTCCTGCCTTGGCCTCCCAAAGTGTTAGAATTACAGGCATGAGGCCAGCCAAAAGTTTTTTCTTAAGTTTGGCACAGACTCAAGTGGTGGCAAAATCTGACTTGAAATGACATGAGGAATTTATAGAGACATCTATAAAGACTATTTATAGTCTTTATAGTCTTTATTTCATTCTCTTAGAATGAATATCAATGTATTTTATTGCAGAAGTGCCAACATATTTGCTTAAGCTCTCCCCAGACCCCACTGGGGGATTGAATAATATGCAGTGTGTGCAGCATATTATCTCTCTGAAAACCAAACACTTTTAAATTTCAGGGCTTCTCTTAGACCCACGCAAGAGGACCCCACACTTTGGAGGGCCTTACTTTGCCCTTCTTCTAGATAGCCCTTGCTAATTAGGTAGGCCTGTGAAGCAAAATGAAGGGCCTCTAACCACCTGAGCACCCCCTAACCATGTCCCAGGTACCTGAGACACTGGAGTTTGCTGCCCAAGTGGTCCACAGCCTGTGCGGATCTCTTTAATAGGTCAACCTTCTGGATGGGTGCAGGGTGGGAGTTACTGCTGTCATATGCACTCTTAAGCCCAAGACATAACCAAAGAGCAGCTGTTTGCACCAGGTATGGATAGAGGCTGGTTGTGCAAACTAAAATGTCCATACACGTGCCCATGAAACCACTCAAGGTAAGGATAGAATCGAGTGTGCAAAGAGAAAGGGGATAGAGTAGTTATCCAAAGTTGTAAATTTGACCCTGGCCATACCTATCAAAGTAGGACAGAACACAGTTCTTATTTATTTATTTATTTATTTGTTTATTTTTCGAACAGAGATGGGGTCTCACTATGGTGCCCAGGCTGTTCTTGAACTCCTGGGCTCAAGTGATCATCCCGTCTCAGCCTCTCAAAGTGCTCAGATTATAGGCATGAGCCACCACACGCAGCTCAGAAGACAGTTCTTATTTAGTAGCTTATTAACTTGATTTACATATTGTAAATATATTAGGCATGGATGTGTGGGCCTCCAGGCCTGCGTGTTCAAGTGAGTCTGTACATCAACCCCAGATATTTTATTTTATTGTATTTTATTTTATTTTTGAGATGGAGTCTCTTTCTGTCGCCCAGGCTGGATTGCAATGGCACAATCTCAGCTCACTGCAACCTCTGCCTCCTGGGTTCAAGCGATTCTCCTGCCTCAGTCTCCTGGGTAGCTGGAATTACAGGTGCCCATCAACATACCTGGCTAATTTTTGTATTTTTAGTAGAGACAGGGTTTCACCATGTTGGTGAGGCTGGTCTCAGTCTCAAACTCCTGACCTCAGGGGATCCACCCACCTAGGCCTCCCAAAGTGCTGGGATTACAGGCATGAGCCACCGTGCCTGGCTGAGCCCTAGAGATTTTAGAGAGGGACTGTGTACTCGTGCTATGGGAGAACAGGAGAATGGACCCTACAGCTTGGTTCCTGGCACTTAGCAGGTACTTGATAAAGGACTGCTGAACTGAAATAGGAACAAGACCTAGCTCATAGGCTTACTGGAATGATCACAGATAGTGTATGTGAAAGCCTGACGTGAATTATGAAAGGGTCCCTGAATGTGGAGGAGGAGGAGGAGGATGGACGGAGTGGAGAATTTCAGGGAGACCCGAGAGTAGATGTAGAGTCGATGACTGAACAACAGAAGATGCCAAATGGTATTTGACAAACTACTGAGGAATATTAGCAGTTGCATTCATTATGAATCTTGTTGAAACACCAGAAACCAACTCAGATAGCTTAAACAAGTTGGGGGCAGAGGGGAGGATGAAGAGAAGTGGGTTAAAGGGTATAAACATACAGTTAGACAGAAGGCATAAATTCAATGTTTGATAGCAGAGTAGGGTGACTACTGTTAACAAAAATGTATTGTATTGGGGGGATGGACACCCTAAAAACCCTGACTTGTTTGTTATGTATTATATATATGTAATAAAATGTCACATGTACCCCATGGATTGTACGAAAAACAAGATAGCTTAGCCAGGCGTGGTGGCTCACGCCTGTAATTCCAGCACTATAGGAGGCTGAGAAGGGCAGATGGCTTGAGCCCAGTTCAAGAACAGCCTGGGCAACATGGAGAAATCCCATCTCTACAAACACAAAAGAATTAGCTGGGCATGATGATGTGCACATGTAGTTTCAGCTTGGGAGGCTGAGGTGGGAGGATCACTTCAGCACAGGAGGTCAAGACTGCGGTGAGCTATGATTGTACCAATGCACTCCAGCCTGGGTGACAGAGTGAGACCCTGTCTCAAAAATATATATACACAGTCCCAGCCTGTAGTCCCAGCTCCTGGGGGAAGTTGAGCCCAGGAGTTCGAGGCTGCAGTGAGCCGTGTGTGTATGTGTGTGTGTGTGTGTGTGTATATACATACATACATGTGTATAATTATATATGTGTATATATGCACACACATATATACATATGTGTATATATGTACACACACACACACATATATATATATATATATAGCTAGAACAAAAAGAGGGGGAATTGATGAAAAGAAAATAGAATGCATTCAATCCAGACCTCCTCTCACAGAGCAAGTTGTAATCTACTTCTCATTTCTGCTTCTTTTTTCTTCAGGTCTGATGCATTTTTCTTTATCTGCAGACCGGCTCCTCACACCACCAAATCTCAATGGAAAAATGCGACATTCCAGATTCAGCCACCCAAAGAGGGATTTCCCCCCCTCTTTGTCTCTATAATACATTTTATAGGAAGGAATTCTGTCCCAGTTAATTCGAACTGGGACCAGAGCAACAGAGTCCCACTGCTCAAAATGGTTGTCACCCGTGGGTAAGGGGAGCAGTCAGAGAGTCATCATGACTGCGGTGGCAGTCCCACTCCAATCCACCTTGTGGCTTCCTAGCCTGCAACACACTTCCTCCCAGACACACAAAAGGTGCCACTGCCTGAGTCTTCCTGGAAGGGTGTTTGGCGCCCCCCAACATTGGGAGGGGAGCTTACAACACAGGACTATCTCTTTCCACAGATAATCTCCTCACAGAGCTCCACTCAGGACCACATATATTCTCGAGGTAAGGGAGGAAGTTCACGTGTCCTGTAACAGTTTTTTGTTTGTTTGTTTTGAGGGAGGGTCTTGCTCTGTCACCCAACCTAGAGTGCAGTGGGGCGATCTTGACTCACTGCAGCCTCAAATTCGAGTTCAGCCTCCCCAGTAGCTGGGACTACAGGTGCTTGCCACCATGCCCAGCTGATTTTTTAATTTTTAATTTTTTGTTTTTTATGTTATTTATTTATTTATTTATTTATTTATTTTGTAGAGACAAAGTCTCTTGGTGTTGACTAGGCTGGTTTTGAACTCCTGGGCTCAAGCAATCCTCCTGCCTTGGCCTCCCAAACTGTTGGGATTACAGGCATGAGCCACTGTACCCGGCCCATATAACAGATTCTTAAGGTTACTTCTTTTGAAAGTTTGCATATAGTGACTTCACACATCACATTGTTTTACAACTAAGGTATATTAATGCTTAACGGAAATTTCCATTTATTATTTATTTATATTTTATTTATTTATTTATTTTTTGAGACAGAGTCTTGCTCTGTTGCCCAGGCTGCAGTGCAGTGGTGTAATCTTGGCCCACTGCAACCTCCGCCTCCCGGGTTCAAGCGATTCTCCTGCCTCAGCCTCCCAAGTAGCTGGGATTACAGGTGCCTGCCACCATGCCTGGCTAATTTTCATATTTTTAGTAGAGACAGGGTTTCACAATGTTGGCCATGCTGGTCTCGAACTCCTGACCTCAGGTGATCCGCCCGCCTTGGCCCCTCAAAGTGCTGAGATTACAGGTGTGAGCCATCACACTCAGCCTATTTATTTTCTGAGACAAAGTCTTGCTCTGTCACTCAGGCTGGAGTACAATGTCATGATCTTGGCTCACTGCAACCTCAGCCTCCCAGGTTCAAGCAATTTTCGTGCTTCAGCAACCCAAGTAGCTGAGACTACAGGCGTGTACCACCATGCTTGGCTAATTTTTGTATTTTTTAGTAGAGACCAGGGTTTCACCATGTTGGCCAGGCTGGCCTCGAGCTCCTGACCTCAGGTGATCCACCGCCTTGGCCTCCCAAAGTGCTGGGATTCCAGGCATGAGCCACCATGCTTGGCTGGAAATTTCCATTTTAATATTTTGTTTGCAGATAGCTTGAATCATGCTGGGTAGTGGGATGGTACACAGAACAGAATGTATTCTACATGTGCATATATGTGATTGCATATATAATACACATTATTACATATTAGGCAGAGTTCTGAGTTGCAGCTCTAACCAGGTTAAAGGAATTAAGGATAGACTCTATTTTCTGACGTAACTGAACCGTTCAGGGAGCTTCAGGTGCTATTGAATTCAAGGGTTCAACAACCTCATTAGCTTGCCCTTAATGGTTCTGTGTCCTTTCCTCTCTTCTTCTCCCCCTCCTTCCCTCCCTTCATTTCTCAGCTCTGCTTTCCTTTGGCTTCACATAACTCCAGGCTAATGTCATCCTTTTTGTTCCAATCTTAGATAAAAAGGCCATCTTTCCTTTCAGGCAATGGAATATGATTGGCCAGGCCTAGGTCACTTGCCAACCTCTACACCCTTATGTTTTTGGAGTGGGGTAGGAGGAGGAGAAATAAAGAATTCTACTTTATGTGTCTGTGTATGTATCATTTCTATGAGAAAAAGTTTAGCAGAAAACTTTAATGTTAAATAAATAATGGCATATTCACACCAAAAATATCTACATAGCCGTTAAAAGAGCAGGGTTTCTACATATTGCATAGAAAGGTATCCTCAGTATGTTATTAAAGACAATTTGCAGAACAGAAGGTATAATATCATATAGTGTTTTAAGAAAAGATTTTTTTGTTTGTTTGAAACAGAGTCTTCCTCTGTTACCCAGGCTGAGGTGCAGTGGCTTGATCTCAGCTCACTAAGCCTCAAACCCCTGGGCTCACGCAATCCTCCCACCTCAGCCTCCTGGATAGCTGGGACCACAGCTCTGCACCACCATGCCCAGCTAATTTTTGTATTTTTTGTAGAGACAGGGTTTTGCCATGTTGCCAGACAGGTCTCAAACTCCTGGCCTCAAGCGATTCACCCACCTCAGTCTCCCAAAGTGCTGAGATTGCAGGTGTGAGCCACCATGCCCAACCTAAGAAAAGATTTTAAGCATGGTTACAAATTCAGAGAAAATGTCTGTACAGGTATACAGTAAATTATTAATAATGATAGCCTCTGAAAAGTAAAAGGAGGCCTAGAAGAACAGAAGTTCCAGGTTACTTTAGTCTCCTGCACTATTTGGGCTTCTTTTTTATTTCTTAAACATTTTACTATGAAAAAATTTCAACATACAGAAAAGTTGAAAATTTTACAGGAAACATCTGATATCCACCTTCTACATTGTTCCTTTGACAATTTGTAATACTTGCTTTGTCACATGTTTATTCATCCCACTACTCAGCATGCGTATCGTTAACTGCTTCCCTGGTTTGTCTTTTAATTAAACGTTTCATTTTGAGATAATTGTAGGTTCACATGCAATTGTAAAAAGATATCCCATGTACAGAGATCCAGTGTGCCCTATAGCCATTCTCCCAAAGGTAACATATTGCAAAACTCCAAGAAGACTGAGTTCTGTATTGATGTGATTGAAGTCCCTCCACAGGGTTCCTCTGGGGCCCTTCACAATAACTGTGCGTCCCTTCAGAGTAATGTTAACATTTTCTGGAATGTCAACAGTCTGATTGCTGAGAATGGTCTTCATTCTCGCAGTAGACGCTGCTAATAGCACAATATCACAACCAGGATACTGACACTGATATGTCAAAATATAGAACACTTTCATCACCTCAAGGATCTCTCAGGTTTCCATTTTATAGTTACCCCCATTTCCTCCATTTCCTTACTGCTCCTGCTCCCTGCTCTTTTTTTTCTTCCTTCCTTCCTTCCTTCCTTCTTTCTTTCCTTCCTTCCTTCCTTTCTTCCCTCCCTCCCTCTCTTCCTTCCTTCCCTCCCTCCTTCCCTCCCTCCCTCCCTCTCTCTCTCTCTCTCTTCCTCTCTTTCTCTCTTTCTTTCTTTCTTTTTTTGACAGGATATCATTCTGTCACCCAGGCTGGCGATCACGAGGTGCCATCATGGCTAACTGCAGCCTCGACCTCCTGGGTTCAGGCGATCCTCCTGCCTCAGCCTCCTGTATAGTTGGGATCACAGGCTCATGCCACCATGCCTGGCTAATTTTAAAAAATTATTATTATTATTATTTTCCAAATCTGTTGGTCTTTTATTGTATTATTTAAATATCACAAATAGGTAGGAATCATCCAGCATTCTGTTTCTGTAGCTGGACAACTCTGAGATCTTATTCATCAGCCTGCTGAACAGTTCCCTTTTCAGAGACATAGATACCATTCAAAAATTTCCTGATATCCTTGTTTTTAACTGTTGTGGCTTGCTGAATCAAAGCTGCTGAATTTGAAACAAGCTCAATGTCATTTCCTTCAAGGATGAATTCATCTTTCTGGGCTTGAGATACTGAACGAGCAACACGTAGTCTCATCTGAACCTTGTGGATGTATTTTTCACCCAATAAATTTTGGATTTCAACAAAAGACCCATTCTCCTAGATAACAACGTTGATGGGGAAGTGAGCCTACACAGACCTCATCTTGTAACTGAGGCCCAGTGTGACACCCTTGATCATGTTCTGTACATGACTACAAATAGTCTGAACTGGCCGGGCGCGGTGGCTCAAGCCTGTAATCCCAGCACTTTGGGAGGCCGAGACGGGCAGATCACGAGGTCAGGAGATCGAGACCATCCTGGCTAACACAGTGAAACCCCGTCTCTACTAAAAAATACAAAAAACTAGCCGGGCGAGGTGGCAGGTGCCTGTAGTCCCAGCTACTCGGAGGCTGAGGCAGGAGATGGCATAAACCCGGGAGGCGGAGCTTGCAGTGAGCTGAGATGCGGCCACTGCACTTCCAGCCTAGGCAACAGAGTGAGACTCTGTCTCAAGAGAAAAAAAAAAAAAAAAGTCTGAGCAGCAGTCAGTTCCTTTCTGTTACCCTACAGTTTGTCAACCCAGAGCCTCTTTTTTTTCTTTCCAAGAAGACCGAGTTCTATACTGATGTGACTGAAGTCCCTCCACAGGGTTCGTCTGGGGCCCTTCACAACAACTGCGTCCCTTCAGAGTAATGTCAACATTTTTTGGAATGTCGACAGTCTGATTGCTGAGAATGGTCTTCATTCTCGCAGTAGACGTGGCTAAAAATTATTTTTAGGGTTGGGTCTCCCTATATTGCCCAGGCTAATCTCAAACTCCTGGGCTCAAGCAGTCCTCACACCTTGGCCTACCAAGGTGCTGGGATTACAGGTGTGAGCCACTGTGCCAGGCCTTCTGCTCCGCACTTAACCCCTGGCAACTACTAATCTGTTCTCCATTTCTACAGCTTTTTTTTTCAAGAGTGTTATATATATAATGGAATCAAGCAGTATGTAACCTTTTGGGATTGACTTTCTTCACTCAGCATAATGCTCAGGAGATTCATCCAGTTTGTTGCATGGGTCAACAGTTCATTCTTTTTTATTGCTACATAGTATTCCATGGTATGGATGTACTACAGTTTCTTTAACCATTCAGCCATTGATGGACATTCAAGTTGTTTCCAGTTTTTGGCCACTAAGAATAGAGTTGCTATAAACACTCATGTATTCTTTTTTGTGAACATAAATTTTTATTTCTCTGGAACAAATTCCCAAGAGTCCATACGGTAGTTCCATGTTTAGTATTTTTAAGAAACTGCTGGCTGGGCGTGGTGGCTCACACCTATTATCCCAGCACTTTGGGATGCCGAAGTGGGCAGATCGCTTGAGCCCAGGAGTTCAAGACTAGCCTAAGCAACATGGCTAAATCCCATCTCATACAAAAAATTAGCTACACATGGCGGTGCATGCGTGTTGTTCCATGCTACTTTGGAGGCTGGGGTGGGAGGATCGCTTGAGCCTGGGAGGCAGAGGTTGCAGTGAGCAGTGATCATGCCACTGCACTCCAGCCTCAAAACACACACAAAATTTTCCAAACCGTTTCTAAAGTGGCTGTATCCTTCTACATTTCCACCATCAATGTGTGAGTGACTTAGTTTCTCCACATCCTCACCAACATTTGGTGTTGTCACTTTTAAAAATGTTGGCATTCTGATCGGTGTGTAGCCATATCTCATTATGGTTTTATTTTACATTTCCCTGTTGACTAATGACATTGAATAACTTTCATATGCTTATTTGCCATTTGTATATCCACTTTTGTGAAATGTCTCTTCATGTCTTTTGCCCATCTTCTAATTGGATTATTTGTGTTTTTATTGTTGCATTGTTAGAGTTCTTTAATATTTTATTTATTAGTCTTTTGTTGGATAAGTGGTTTGCAAATATTTTCTCCTCTCTAGCTCGTCTTTTTGTCTTTTTACAGATTACTTCACAAAAGTTTTAAGTTTTGATAATGTCCAATTTATCAATTTTTCTTTTATGGATTATACTTTGGTGTCAACTTTAAGAGCTGTTTGCTTAGTCCTAGACCTTGAAGATTTTCTTTTTTTTTTTTCTAAAAGGTTTCTTTTTTTTTTTTTTTTTTCTGAGCAGGGTCTCACTCTGTCACCCAGGTTGAAGTGCAGTGGCACAATCACAGCTCTTGCAGCCTTGATCTCCCAGGCTCAAGCAATTCTCCTGCCTCAGCCTCCGAAGTAGCTGGGATTACAAGCATCTGGGATCACCACAACTGGCCAATTTTTGTATTTGGGTTTTTTTTTTGTAGAGATGGAGTTTCCCAAAGTGCTGGGACTATAGGCATGAGCCACCACATCCAGCCTACATGTTTATCTTGTATCCTGTGACATTCTTGAACTCACTTATTTCTAGGAGGTTTGTTTGTTTTTGTAGACTCCTTGAGATTTTTCTATATATATAATCACGTCATCTGCAAATAGGAAGAGTTTTGCCTCGTCATTGCCAATCTTTTCTTTCCTTGTCTTATCTTATTGCATGGACTGGAGGTACCAGCACTATGTTGAATAAAAGCAGTGCTTTATTTCCACTATTAGGGGCAAAGCACTCAGTCTTTTACCATTAAGTATAATGTTAGTGGGTTTTTCACAGGTGCTCCTTATCAAGTTGAGGACATTCCCCTGTATTCCTATTTTTTCTGACCGGTGTTTTTTGTTTGTTTGTTTGTTTGTTTGTTTTTGGTTTTTGTTTTTTGAGATAGAATTTCGCTCTTGTTGCCCAGGCTGCAGTGCAATGGCACGATCTTCGCTCACTGCAACCTCTGCCTCCCGAGTTCAAGATATTCTCTTGCCTCAGCCTCCTGAGTAGCTGGAATTACAGGCATGCGCCACCACGCCCAGCTAATTTTGCATTTTTAGTAGAGATGGTGTTTCTCCATGTTGGTCAGGCTGGTCTCCAACTCCTGACCTCAGGTAATCCGCCTGCCTCAGCCTCCCAAAGTGCTGGGATTACACCACACCCCGCCAGTTTTTTTTTTTTTTTTTTAATTATTAAATGGGTGTTGAATTCCGTCCAATGTCTTTTCTGCATCATTGATAAGATTAGGTGGATTTTCCTCTTTATACTGTTAACAGGGTGGATTACTGATCAATTTTTGAATATTGAATCAGCCTTGCATCCCTGAAATGCAAGTATATAATCCTTTTTCTATATTGCTGGAGTCCATTTGCTACTATTCTGTTAAGGATTTTTGCCTGGATATTCATGTAGGATATTGGTCTATAGTTTTCTTTTTGTTCTGCTGTCCTCATCTGGTTTTGATAATATTAACCTTATAAAATTAATTGGAAAACATTTTCTCTCTTCTGTTCTCTGGAAGAGATTGTGAAGAATTAAATTCTTCTTTGAGTGTTTGGTAGAATTCTCCAGTGAAACCATCTGGATCAGGAAATATTGAGAGGGAGGGAGGATGGTTTTTATTACAAATTCAATTTTCTTAATAGTTATAGGGCTATTCAAATTAAACTCATACCCTAAAATTAAACTAATTTAAACTAATACCCTTAAAAAAAAAAAAAAACCTCTACACATGTAAACTCATACTAGATGAGTTAGGTAATTTGTATTTTCAGGGAAATTGGTTTATTTTATTTAAGTTGCCAAATTTATGTGTGTAGAGATTTTTTGGAGGATATCAATTTCCTGGGACTGCTGCAACAAATTAACACAAGTTAATAACTTGAAACAACAGAAATTTATTCTCTCACAGTTATGGAGGCCAGAAGTTCAAAATCAGCACCAATGGTCAAATCAAGGCATTGGCAGGACCACACACTTTTCAGAAGCTCTATAGAAGAATTCATTTCTTGCCTCTTCAAGTTTCTGGTGGCAACCAACATTCCTTGGCTGGTGGCCACATTGCTTCAATCTCTGCCTCCATGGTTGCATTCCCTTCTCTTTTGTCCACAAGCCCCTCTCTCTCTTATAAAGACATTTGTCATTGCACTTTAGGTCTACTAGGATAATCTCATCTCAAAATCCTTACTTAATCACATCTACAAAGACCCTTTTTCCATGTAAGGTAATATTTACAGGTTCCTAGTATTAGTACCTAATTAATGCTTTGGAGGCCTACTGAGGCTGACTAATGGCCTCCAAAGATAATTCTCTATTTCTCTTTATTTCCCTATTATTAAGTTCCATAGTGTTTCCCTATTATCCTTTTGATGCCTACAAGGTCCATATATCTCTTCTTTCATTGCTAATATATTTCTCCTCTCTTTTAAAATTTGTCTGTCTTGCTAGAGATTTATTGATCTTTTCAAATAATTAGCTCCTTGTTTCGTTGGTTTTCTCTTTTTCTTTTCAATTTTGTTTCTTTTTTTATTTTCAATTTCATGGATTTCTTTTTTTTTTGAGACAAAGTCTTTCTCTGTTGCCCAGGCTGGAGGGTAGTGGCATGATCATAGCTCATTGCAGCTTCCAGCTCCTCAGCTCAACTGAGCCTCCCACCTTAGCCTCCCAAGTGACTGGGACCACAGCTGTGTACCACCGCGATTGGTTAATTTTTAATTTTTAATGTTTTTTAGAAACAGGGACTTGCTGTGCTGCCCAGGCTGCTCTCAAACTCCTGAACTCAAGCACTTCCCCCACCTTGGTCTCCCAGACTGTTGGGATTATAGGTATGCGCCACCATGCCCAGCCCTGGTCTTATCTTATTATTTCCTTCCTTCTGCTTGCTTTGGATTTATTTTTTTCCCAGGTTCTTGAGGTATGAGCTTAGATCATTGATTTAATAAAGACTTTCCTACTTTTCATTTATTTTCTTTTTTCCTTTCTTTCTTTTTGAGACAGGATCTCGCTCTGTCACCCAGGCTGGAGGAGTGCAGTGGCACAATCTCAGTTCCCTGCAGCCTTGATCTCCCCAGCTCAAGTGATCTTGCCACCTCAGCCTCCTGAGTAGCTGAGACCACAAGGACACGCCACCATACCTGGCTAATTTTTGTATTTGGGTTTTTGTTGTTTGTTTGTTTGTGTGTGTGTGTGTGTTTTTGTAGAGATGGAGTTTCGCCATGTTACCCAGGCTGGTCTCGAACTCCTGGGCTCAAGCGATCTGTCCACCTTGGCCCCCCAAAAT
>NW_012118488.1:2696199-2698802 GCF_000951035.1 Colobus angolensis palliatus
AGTTTCCAAGCATTTGGAAACTTTTCTGTTATCTATGTATTATATATACACATACATTATATAGATGTATATATACATAGTATATAAAAATAGTTTTTATATATACATATATATTTTCTCTTGAGACTTCCCTTTTTGGTCCATGAAGTACATAGAAGTGTGTTGTTTAGTTTCCAAGCATTTGGAAACTTTTCTGTTATCTTTTTGTTATTGATTTCTAGTTTGAGTCCGTTGTGGTCAGAGAACACACTTGGTATTAATTCAGTTGTTTTTCATTGGTTTGTTTTATGGCCCAGGATATGGCCTATTTTGAAATATGTTACCTGAGTAGTCAAAAAGAATGAACATTTTGCTGTTGTTGGGTGGAGTGTTCTATAAATATTCTATTAGATCCTGTTGGTTGATGGTTTTGTTGAACTCTTCTATATCCTTGTTGATTTTCTGTCTAGCTGTCCTATCAACTATTAAAAGTGGAGGATTGAAGTCTTCAGCCACAGTTGCAGATTTTTCTATCTCTCCTTTCAATTCTATCAGTTTTGGCTTCATATGGATTGCAGTTCTGTTGTTTGGTGCATACACATTTAGGATGATTTGTTTTCTTGCTTCTCTTGTGCCATTGTACAGTGTCTCTGTCTCTAGAAAAGTTTCTTTGCTTGAAGCCCACTTTATCTGACATATATATACATACACGATATATATATGTATAGCCACTCCTGCTTTATTTTATTTCATGTTTATGTAACATATCTTTTTTCATCTTTTTACTTCCAATCTACCTTTATTGCTATACTTACAATGACTTTCTTACACACCACAACTAGTTAGGTCATGTTTTTTAATCCACTCTATCAATCTCTATCTTTTAATTAGATATCAATCTTTTAATTGCATTTAGACCATTTACATTCAATATAACTATTGATATGTTAGGGAATAAGCCTGCTGTTTTATTTTTTTGTTTTATGTTTGTTTTCTCCACTTTTTTTTTTTTTTTTGGTCCTGAGATGGAGTCTTGGTCTATTTCCCAGGCTGGAATGCAGTGGCATGATCTCGGCTCACTGCAGCCTTCGTCTCCCAGGTTCAAGTGATTCCCATGCCTCAGCCTCCTGAGTAGCTGGGATTACAGGCACCTGCCACCATGCCTGGCTAGTTTTTGTATTTTAAGTAGAGACATGGTTTCATTGTTGGCCAGGCTGGTCTTGAACTTCTGACCTCAAGTGATCCACCTGCCTCAGTCTCCCAAAGTGCTGGGATTACAGACGGGAGCCACTGTACCCAGTCCACTTTTCATTTTTCTATTTTCTTCTCCCTACCTTCCCGCGGGCTACTTGAATATTTTCTTTAGAATCTTTTTTTTTTTAATTTATCTATAGTATTTGGGGGTATTTCTTTACATGTAACGTTTTTCTTTTTTGAGTTGGGGCGTCTCACTGTGTCGCCCAAGCTGGAGTGCAGTGGCACAATCTCAGTTCACTGCAGCCTCTGCCTCCTGGGTTCAAATGACTCTAATGCCTCAGCCACCCAAGTAGCTGGAATTACAGGCAGGCACCACCACGACAAGCTAATTTTTGTATTGTTAGTAGAGATGTTAGCCAGGCTGGTCTCGAATTACAGGCCTCACATGATCCACCCGCCTCGGCTTCTCAAAGAACTGGGATTACAGATGTGAGCCACCAAACCTGGCCTACATGTAACTTTTTAAGTGACTTATCTAGGTATTACATTGTATGTACATGGCTTAATACAGTGTACTGATTTTATCAGTTAAAGTGAAATATAGAAACCTTACCTCCCAAGCTGGATGTGGTGATTTACGCCTGTGATTCTAGCACTTTGGGAGGCCCAGATGGAAGGATCCTTTGGACCTAGAGTTCAAGATTAGCCTGGGTAACATAGTGAGACCTTGTCTGTAAAAAAGTTTGAAAATTAGCTGGGTGTGGTGGTGTGCCTGTAGTCCCAGTTACTCGGGAGGCTGAGACGGGAGGATCAGTTAAGTCTAGAAAGTCGAGACTGCAGTGAGTCATTATCATGCCACTACACTACAGCCTGGGCAACAGAGTGAGACCCTGTCTCAAAAGAAAAAAAAAGAAATCTTACTTCTCTTTACATCCCTTTGCCCACCTTCATTTATGATATGATTGCCTTAAATATTTCCTCTGCATATTTTTAGAACTGCAACAGACTGTATTGTAATTTTTGCTTCAACTATCAAAAATAATTTAGAAAACTCAAGAAGAGGCCAGGTGCAGTGGCTCATGCCTGTAATCCCAGCATTTTGGAAGGCCGGGGTGGGCGGATCACAACGTCAAGAGACCGAGACCATCCTGGCCAACATGATGAAACAGTGTCTCTACTAAAATACCAAAACAGCTGGGCATGGTGGTGCATGCCTCTGGTTCCAGCTATTTGGGAGGCTGAGGCAGGAGAATCACTTGAACGTGGGATGCAGAGTTGCAGTGAGCCGAGATCACACCATTGCACTCCAGTCTGGCTAGAGAGTGAGACAAAGGAAAGAAAGAAAAGAAAAGAAAGAAAGAAAGAAAGAAAGAAAGAAAGAAAGAAAGAAAGAAAGAAAGAAAGAAAGAAAGAAAGAAAGAAAGAAA
>NW_012118488.1:2699352-2725554 GCF_000951035.1 Colobus angolensis palliatus
TCACTTGAGGTCAGAAGCTTGAAACCAGCCTGGCTAACATGGCAAAAACCTGTCTCTACTAAAAATACAAAAATTAGCCAGGTGTGGTGGTGGGCACCTGTAATCCTAGCTACTCAGGAGGCTGAGGCATGAGAATAGCTTGAACCTGGGAGACGGAGGATGCAGTGAGCCAAGATTGTGCCACTGCCCTCTAGTCTGGGTGGCAGAGTGAGACCTTATATTGAGGAGGAGGAGGAAAAGGAGGAGGAAGGGGAAGAGAAGGGATGGGGAAGAAGAAAAAATGTGTTTTGAACAATGAGAATACATGGACGGGGCGGGGCAATCACACACCAGGGCCAGTTGGGGAGTGGGGAGCTAGAGGAGGGATAGCATTAGGAGAAATACTTAATGCAGATGACGGGTTGATGGGTGCAGCAAACCACCATGGCATGTGTATAGCTGTATAACAAACCTGCACATTCTGCACCTGTACCCCAGAACTTAGAGTATAATAAAAAAAAAAGAAGAAGAAGAAAAGTGTTTTATATTTACCCATGTCTTTGCTCACTATGTTCTTTCTCCCTTCCTGATGTTTGTTTTCTTTCTTTTTAGAGAAATTTATCTAGCATTCTTTTAGGGTATGTCTGCTTGTGACAAATTCTCTTAGTTTTTCTTCATCTGAGAATATCTTGCTTTACTCTTTATTTCTGAAATACAGTTTCACAGGCAATAGAATTCTGGGTTGACTATTTGTTTTCTTTCAGCACTTGAAAATATTGTGCTATTTCCTTCTGACCCCCATGGTTTCTTTTTTAAAATTTGCTGCTGTTTGAATTATTTTTCTCTACAGGTAAAGTATAATTTCTGTCTTGCTGCTTTCAAGAGTTTTCTTTGCCTTTAATTTTTATTTTTTTATTTTTATTTTTTAATTTTGTAGAAACAGGGTCTCACTGTCACCCAGACTGATCTTGAACTCCTGGGCTCAAGTGATCCTCTTGCCTGGGCCTCCCAAATTACTGGGATTACAGACATGAGCCATCACGCCCGGCCTGCCTCTAATATTTAGAAGTTTGACTTTAATATATCTTGGTTTTTTTTTTTTGAGACGGAATCTTGCTCTGTCGTCCGGGCTGGAGTGCAGTGGCCGGATCTCAGCTCACTGCAAGCTCCGCCTCCCGGGTTCACACCATTCTCCTGCCTCAGCCTCCCGAGTAGCTGGGACTACAGGCGCCCGCCACCTCGCCCAGCTAGTTTTTTTTTTTTGTATTTTTTAGTAGAGACGGGGTTTCACTGTGTTAGCCAGGATGGTCTCGATCTCCTGACCTCGTGATCCGCCCGACTCGGCCTCCCAAAGTGCTGGGATTACAGGCTTGAGCCACCGCGCCCGGCCAAGGTATGTATTTCTTGAGTTAATCCTGTTTTGATGTGTTATCCTTTTCACTCAGCTTCTTGAATTTGTAGGCTAATGGGGCTCTTTTTTGCCAAATTTGGGGAGTTTTTTGTTTTTGTTTTTTTTTCCTTTTTAAGATGGAGTCTCGCTCTGCCACCCAGACTGCAGTGCGATGGCGCGATCTCGGCTCACTGCAACCTCTGCCTCCTGGATTCAAGCGATTCTCCTGCCTCAGCCTCCTGAGCAGCTGGGACTACAGGCACCTGCCACCACACCTGGCTAATTTTTGCATTTTTATTAGATACGGGGTTTCGCCATGTTGGCTAGGCTGGTCTCAAACTCCTGACCTCAAATGATCCACCCACCTCAGCCTCCCAAAGTGCTGGGATTACAGGCGTGGGCCACTGTGCCTGGCCAGCCATTACTTCTTGAGTACTTTTTTTAGTTGTGCCCTCTTTCTCATTTCTTCTAGGATTCTGATTACATGAATTTTCGATCTTTTCATCTAGTTCCACAGGTCCATGTGACTTTTTTCATTTTCTTCAAACTGTTTTCTCTCTGCTTTTCAGATGGAGTGATTTTTAATTATTCTATTTTCAGGTTCACTTGTTCTTTCCTCTGTCCCTTCCATTCTACTGTTTAGTCCATTTACTGAGGTTTTTTTTACTTTGGTTATTATGTTTTTCAGGTTTAAACATTCCATTTAGCTCTTCTTTATATTTTCTGTTTCTTTACTAATACTTTCTATTTTTTTTTGCTTTGTTTCAAGTGTGTTCTTAATTACTTGTTGAAGCATTTCTAGGATGGCTGCTTTAAAGTCTGTCAGATAATGTTAACATCTGTCATCTTTGTATTGGCATCTGTTGATTGTCTTTTTAAAAATCAGTTTGAGATTTTTCTGATTTTTGGTATCATGCGTGATTTTCAATTGATACCTAGATATCTCACATTATTTTATAGGCTCTGGATCTTATTTAAGTCTTCAGTCTTAGCTGGTTTTCTCTGACCCTGCTCCTGCACAGGACGGGTGGGGGACTGTTACTTCTTTATTGCCAGGTAGAGGTAGAAGTCCAGCTTCTCCACTTGGCCTCCATTGACACTTGAAGGAGTGGGTATTTCTCATTACTGTTGGTCAGGGGTGGGAGTTCTGCCTCCCCACATGGTTTCTGCTGATATCATGGTGGGGATAGCCTTGTTACTACTACATAATGATGAAAGTCCTGCCTCTTTACTAGGTCTCTACTCTAGTGGAAAGGGAGAAGGACATCTCATTGCTTCCAGGTGAAGAGTAGGTTTCCCATATAGTTTCCATTGACATTGGTTTACACTGGGGAGGTGGGGGTGGGACCCAGGGACGTGGATACAGGCCTACAAGGATAAAAGTCCCTGATCTCTACATGGCCTCCTCTGACACCACCCAGTAGAGGTGCTGGGGGGCCTTGTTACAGCTTTGCCTTCAAAAGCGTGAAAGTCTCAGCTTCTCCCTCAACCTTTGCTGGTGTGGGTGGGACCACAGTTTTTTCTGTAGTGTTTGATTGGAGCAGAACAGTTATTGTCTTCAAAGTTTTCTGTCTTGCTGGGCTGTCCCTTTCCTAGTCTTTTGGCTAGTGAGAGCAGGCTTTTATTCAGTCTCCTCCTTCTGCTTCTTCTTCTCCTCCTGTCTGAACCCATTGGCATCTCTGGGTTGCTGCTCCAAGCCTTGGATATATGACACCATAAGAAAATCAAGAGAATGCACCACCATGTTTTCCTCAGCCCAGGTCCACAGCCTGTCTGCCGTCTTTGTATCTTCCCTAGTCTTCTAATGTCTGTTTTATAGACAATGTCCAGAGTTCTTAGCTGTATTTAGGAGGAGGAATAGGGAGAAGTACAGCTCCTCTGTTTTCCTGGAGTGGAATTCTCTGTCTCTCTGATTTTAAACAAGGCAAACTCGCAAGAGGGCAAGCAGAAAGCAATTTTATTCTTTCTCATGACTATCCCTTTCAAAGTGGCCTGTGGCCTCATTCTTCTAGATGAAATTTTAGGCAGATTCATAGCCTTTTCAATCCCTTTCAGTTATAAATATGTGCATGTATGTTTGTTTCTATTAACATCAGTCCTCTGAACTCTTGTCCAATCTAATCTTTTGCCCTCCCAAACTTGGACCTATCTCAGGGCCTATCTGTATCTATGGTAGAAAGTGGGGGTCTTGGGAGTCTTGGTTAACTTCTTTACTATTTCCCCTCCTTACTCTTTTCTCCTCCCCTGTCTCCCTCTTTCTTTTCTATTTATTTTTAGAGCTAGAGACTCGCTATATTGCCCAGGCTAGACTCAAATCCTAGGCTCAAGCGATCCTCTTGCCTCGGCTTCATAAATAGCTGGGACTACAGCACTCAGTTCCCCTTTATTTTCTGTGTTGCATCTGGCTCCACTAGTGTTGAAGTGAGGGAGATCAAGGAGAAATACGGGGCAGGAAAAGATCCTGTGTCTGTTACAATTTTAATCAGGTGTTGGAGCTCTCCAGATGTAGCCAAAGGCTGACTCTTTTCCATGGGGCCCATTGGTGGATTTTTCAGTTCCTCCCATTTCTGGTTATTATTTGGAATCAGAATACCAATAATTAAAAAGAAATAGCATTTCAAGCAAGGAATATTTGTTCTGGTTTGGAAAAAAATCTATTTCACACACGTTTTCGGTTTTAGAAAGAATATTTTTGTTTAGAAGGAATATTTAAAAGTTTATATTTAGAATGCTGTCAAAAGTTCCAAATTATTTGTTAAATATTTAGATGATTTTATAGAAAAGGAGCATTTCAAATAAAACTCAAGCATAAAATAAAGAATACCAATTAGTCAATAATACCAATTAAAGCATTAAAAAAAGAATACCAGTTAAGCAATCAACTCTCCTGTTGGGCTGTGAACTGCCCATGCCCATTTCTGCCTACATTTTTTTGCTCACACCATTCACTGGCTGAAATGCCTTCCCCTTCCTCTAGCCAAATCCTGCTTTTCCTTTGAGGCCCAAGTAGCACCTCTTCATGAAAGCCTCCCATAACTACCCCAACTCACTTCTCTTTTTCCTCTCACATTTAGCTATTGACTCCTGCCTCACGAAGGCTGGTCCTGTCTCTACAGTGAATACTGTACACCTCAGGGTAGAATGGAGAGCACAAGGCTTCAAATCAGGCAGTCCAGGTTCAGACCCCAATTCCAGTGCTAAAGAGCTGCGTGACTTTAGGCCGATTGTGTGTGACTTCCCTGAGCCCCAGTCTCTTTGCCTGCAAAATGAGAAAAATGATAACAATGTCGTCAGTTGTTCTGAGGATTCTGAGAGGAATTAGTAGGAGAGGGAACTGAGAAGCTGCAGGCATCTACAAAGCTATTCAACTGGCATTTAGGAAGATGTTGCCCATCAGAGTCAGACCTTCTCAGCATCTTCCGGCTGGGCCCAAACTTCCCAAGACCATTTGGACAAGGTCATCTCTATCCCACCCTGGCCTCCTCCCGGAGGAGGAGAAGAATCATGCTGTTACAGAAAAACTGACGATCTGGGCAAGAGAGCTAATGATTATGTTCTGCGTCGGGTCAGAGATGGGCTGGGAAAACCACTCCAAAGCCAAAATAAGCAGTGTCCTGGAAAAAGAAGGCTGCACAGAGCCCAGAGTGGCCTGGATCCTGCCTCATTTCCTAGACCAGCTCCTTAGGTGGTTACTGGATGGCCAATGAAGCAGAGCTTATTAAAGTCAACGAACTCAGGCTTCATCGCTGCCCTGGTATCCAAGCACCAGTCTGCCTGGGATTTCATTTGCCTGATGGACAAAGGAGAGGATGTTCCAATACATATCCTGAGTGGTGGGAGTGGGGAGAGAAGGGGAAAAATGCTCTCTAGAGATTTCTCTTTGTCCTCTGAAGTAAATAGAGGTCATGTCTTCCCCAACCACACTCAGTGATCTGAATCTCTTGGACTGTGGATTTTTCCTTTACCTGCTGTGAAGTCTTGAAAAGTATGAATTAGCTAGATAATGATCCTCTAAAGATGTGCAAGAGTTAAAGATGTGTTTAAGTTCTTCAAGCAATCCAATATGACTACAGATTTCCAAAAATTTGAAGGAAACTGAAAGTCACGGTTCCCAAACTAGATATTTTCTGGTGTCCAGATGTTCAGTGGCATGCAAACCAAATGTATGGATTATGAGCTTGTTTTTTCATTTCTTTTTTTTTTTTTTCAGCTTACATCCAGATGTTGGGTCCAACTGGACAGAGGACTGGGGCAGAGATAGAAATCAAATCTAGGGTGTTCATCTAGAGTCTCCTGCACCTCCAATCCTGATCCCTCTTCACGCTGCTCCCCATATCCTCCCCAACTCAGCTTCATGCTACATCTTGGCAAATACAGCTCATATCCAGACACAGTGCTGCCCTTGACAGCTGGGTCCACAAAGGCAGGTCGGGTATATCTTTAAAGAAAAGTTATCTTAACCATTCAGAAGCCTTCCTTCCTCAGAGGAGAGCACCTCCCCAGCAGACCTCCGAGGAGAGCAAGGGCAGGACAGGAAGGATAGAAGGAGGTTTCAAGACTGCAGGAAATAAGAGCTCGGAGGTCAAGGGAGAGATCAGAGAAAACATGAATCTGATCAGCATCCTTGTGGTCTAGAGTGGAGACAATCTGCGGAGTCAACCTCAGTAAGGACACAGATAATCAGAGAAGAACCAAAGCCTCTAAAGACGAAGCTGAGAAGTATATGGTCGTAGAAGACTAGTGTCTGTTATTCCCAAAAGCTCAAGGAGGTATAAACCACATAAGATTGAAATGGAGGAACACACAATCTTACCTGCTTTCAGAGGATTTTGGGGTCCACATTCTCCCATTAGCAGTCAGGCAACTCTCTCTGTCGTCTCCAAAGGGAGGAGTGGAAAGGCTTCAAAAGCCCTAGGAAATAAATGTCCCCTCCACATAAAATCCAGTGTGTAGCCTGAGGACAGGACTTTCGCTGAGAGAAATATGTAGAAGGGGATAGAAGCCAGGCACCCAGGTGATGGGTGACAGAAGAGAACTTCCTAGCTGGTTTTAGTTAGGGAGGGCATCCTGGGCAAAAGTCAGAATGCAACTTTTTTTTTTTAACCCCTTTTAACAAGATGCTGTTGAATTCCTCTTTTGCAGATGTTCTGCCAATTGAATGGAAACTGTCCATAGTGGAGAGCAGAGAGCCTCATCCTGTTTGGAACTGGACATCCATCCTTAAGGCCAGAGTTCTCCCACCACCAACTTTAACTCCTGCCCTAGCCCTCTCTCTTCCTTTTCAAAACCCTCTCCACCCAGGAAGGGAGATTCTGGAGCCAAGACTGTACCAGCCACACCTCCCCAGAGTTGTTAAGCAAGGAACCTGAAGCCAGGGGTAGTCTCTGGCAATCACCCCAATTACCAATAGCAGGACAGATGTGTTTCTGATGAACTACACTATCCCCGGAGGTCACATGATTCAGGCTGCCAAAGGTACCTGCCCTTGGGAAATCAACTCCTGAAGGTAAACTGGGATTGGGCCCTGAGAAGATTCATGGAAGCCCGGAGGACCCTGCCTCTCTCTGATGCTTCCTGCTGTAGAGACGGTACTAGGGAGGGCTGCCCACATCTGGTGGGGCAGCTGGGACCATATGTTTGATGACACTCTGCTCCTTCAATGTGGAGCCTCATCCTCATCTCACAGTCCAGCAGGCCTCTGGCGAGATGGGCTTGTCTCGCCCAGTGTGTGAGTTTTTTGGAAGTGGCCTGATTTTGGGGTTTCCCTCCAAGCCTTCCCCAGGCACATGCTTTCTCTCATTCTCTCTTCTTTTATCGATCTTCTTAAGTCTGATTTTCTCCTTTTTCCCTCTGTTGTCTCCATCTTTTCTCCAGTCTCTCACTTCTCTTTCTTTCTCCCCATATTTCACTCTGTTCTCTTACCCCTTCCTTTCCCTTCTGTTTCTCTCCCTCCCTCTCTTCCCACCCACTGCCTGGCCTTCAATATATCAAGTAAAGTTTTATCACCTTATGCAGGGGCAGCCCTGCCACTGCCATAGAGTTGATAGGCTAATGACATTTTGTGGATATTGCTATGTCACAAGTGCAGGGACAGCATCAAAAACAGCTCTGATGTCTAAACCACTTTAGCTGTCTTTTTTATTTTTTAAATAAATATATTCTCATGATTTTAAGAAACTATAAAAATGTATAAAGTAAAAAAATCTTTCTCTCACACTGTCTCCACCTCTCCTGGTCTCTCCGTTGTGCTTTGAAAGGGGAAACCATTGTGATTAGTTTCTTCTATGTCCTTCCAGAGTGTCTTTATGCAAATGAAAATTATTGTGATAATATATTCCTATTTTTCCCCTTACTACACAAAAGGTAGACTACCATAATTCCATTCTGCACTTTCTTTTTTCATTTGATAATAAAAACATAATTTTATTAACGGGTGTTTATGGAGTGATTACCATGTGCTATGTGCCTGCTGGGCACTGTGGAACATACACGGGTGAACAAGACACAATCACTATCCCCGTATTCAAGGATCTGAAGACAGTCTAGTGACAAAGCCCAACAGGCTCATCCACATTCAGCCATGCTATAGAGGGCTGAATATTTTTAAATAAGTAAAGTCAGCCAGGCATGGTGGCTCATCCCTGTAATCCCAGCACTTTGGGAGGCCAAGGCAGGAGGATCGCTTGTGTCCAGCAGTTCGAAAACAGCCTGGGCAACATAGTGAGACCCTGTCTGCACAAAAAATAAAAAATTAGCTGGGCATGGTGTGGTGGTGTGTGCCTGTAGTTTCAGCTACATGGGAGGCTGAGGTAGGAGGTTTGCTTGAGCCCAGGAGGATGTTGAGGCTGCAGTGAGTCATGGTTTGTGCCACTGCATTCCAGCCTGGGGTGACAGAGCGAGACCCTGTCTCAAAAAACTAATAAATAAAATACGTAAAATCAAGGTACAATGAGAGCATAGAAGAGGGAGGAGATTAAATCCAACCTTGAGGACTCATGATGGGGATGGTGCCTGAGCTGAACTTCGCAGAATGGATGGGATTCTGCACACACAGAGCTGGGGAAGTGGAGGGTTTCATGTGGTCAGAGACTCAAGGTGAGAAAGTTCTGGCACATGGCATATACAAGGAAGTGAAAGGCAGAAGCCCAGGGGGTTGGGTAAGGATACAGCTGGAGGGGCAGTGTGTGCAGTGGGAAACAGAGAACTGGGATCATCCACCTGGATTTAAGTCCTGGTTCTAATCCTACTAGCTAGTCAGTTCTTCGTCTGTGGAACGGGATAAAAATTATCTCCTGCATTGTTAGAAGGATTAAATGAGGCAACATCATGAAGTCCTCACAATGAAGGACTGCACAGTGTATTAAGCCTCAGGTATTAAGCCTGAAAAGACAGATAGGAATTTGATCTTATATGGCCCTGGGGCCCATCAGAGCTCAGGCCTTATACTGAAGGCTTTGGAGAAGGGAACAGTGAAGTGTTTGGGATAAAGAAATGACATATAGGACCAAGGAGAGAAGGTGCGGGTGGTAGGACAGGCATTTCATGAAATGCTATAAATCTTATCTCTTGGTTACCAATGAAAGACAACTTTCGTCAGATAAACTTTTACTTTATTATAAAAATGATGTATAGTTTCACTTAGGATGTCAACAGTGTGGATCAAGACTGGCCAAGTCTGGGTGCAATTTCAGCGCACAGTGACTCTGTAACTGTATGGTGACATCCTTGGAATATATTGATTTATTCACTCCTCACTTATTTATTCATTCAACCAACATTTGTCCAGCACCTATGAACAGTTAGGCACTTGTGCCATACCTTCTATCCTGAAGTCAGTTTACCAGACAACATACCATGAAGGCTGACTAAAGAGGGTCTGCTGAATTTCATAACTCTCAATCGTACCCCAGTGCCTCTTTGGAACATCATGGCAGAGAAAGCAAGATCACATATTTCTCTGACTTCTAGCTCCCTGCATTTAGAAGAAGTCAACCACGGCAGGGCTGAGGACAACAGAAGAGTCAGGTCCAGAGGATAAAGTCATTGATGTCAACAGTGTGGATCAAGACTGGCCAATCTGGGTGCAATAGTACACGCCTGTAGTTCCAGCTACTCAAGAGGCTGAGGCAGGAGGATCGCTTGAGTGCAGGAGTTCAAGTCTAGCCTGGGCAACATAGTGAGACCCCCATCAAAAGAGAGAAAGAAAGGAAAAAAGAGAGAGGAGAGGAGAGAAGAAGAGAGGAGGGGAGGGGAGGGGAGGGGAGGGGAGAGGAGAGGAGAGGAGAGGAGAGAGGAGAGGAGAGAAGAGAAGAGAAAAAGATTAGCCAAACCAAGAGAAGTCCAGGGCAGAACATTTTATTTCAGGTAACTGGGAGTTGATGATGTATCATTACTAGGCTCTGTTCTCCCATTGGAGATTCAAGCCAAGTAAAGGAAATGCTTCATTCCCACTTGCCTTTCTAACCAGATTCTCCTGCAGTGCTGCAGTTTTCTGCTTTTAGGGAGCTGAGGATATAGATTGAGGTATGGTAGAAACTACAGAGTGAGCCTTATCTGCCTCATTTTTTTTTATTACTGAGACGGAGTTTCACTCTTGTTGCCTAGGCTGGAATGTAATGGCACAATCTCAACTCACTGAAACCTCTGCCTCCCGTGTTCAAGCAATTCTTCTGCCTCAGCCTCCTAAGTAGCTGGGATTACAGGCATGCACCACCACCTCTGGCTAATTTTGTATTTTTAGTAGAGACGGGGTTTTTCCTTGTTGGTCAGGCTGGTCTTGAACTCCTGACCTCAGGTGGTCCACCCACCTTGGCCTCCCAAAGTGCTGGGATTACAAGCTTGAGCCACCGTGCCTGGCCCATCTGCCTCTTTAATGAGCTGAGGTGGCAGAGATGGCACCCTCAGCCCAGCCACTGGAAAAACCCTTGCCAAGTTGGAGGAAGACCCCTCAGCCCAGAATCACACTTATACCTAACAGCTGTGCCAAATATGATTCTGGGCCATGGAAACATTCAGAGTAAAAATAGTATATGGGGCATATTGAGATGCTTCCAAGGAAACCTTCTGGGGGACAAATAAAATGTTTTTATTGAGAAAGGGCTTGCATCTATCATCTAAATCATCTCTAAAATGAAACAACAGTCTCTGGTTACTCACACCTGGATTGAAGGAGCCGCTCCTCTGGGGAATCCCTTGTGGCTTTACACGTGAATGGGGACTGCTCTGTTTTAGAGCCATGGCTTACCGTTCAGAGAAAGGGCATTAGGAAGGGAGACAGTTGATTCTTAGGTCCAAAGCCCAGAACGTAGTTCCGTCTCTAAGGCCAAGTGACCCCCACCTTTGGCCAATCTGGGAATGAAGCAACACTGGTTTTATTTTTTTGTTTTTATTCTTACCTTTGTTTTTGTTTTTGTTTTGTTGTTTTTTTTTTTTTTTTTGACAACATCTCACTCTGTCACCCAGGCTGGAGTGCAGTGGTGCAATTTAGGCTCACTGCAACCTCTGCCTCCCAGGTTCAAGTGATTCTCCTGCCTCAGCCTTCTGAGTAACTGGGATTACAGGTGTGTGCCACCAAGCCTAGCTAATTTTTGTATTTTCAGTACAGACAGGGTTCCACCATGTTGGCCACACTGATGGCCAACTCCTGACCTCAAGTGATCCACCCACCTCTGCCTCCCGTTGGGATTACAGGCATGAGCCGTTGTGCCCAGCCCAATGCTGGTTGGGCTGGGCACAATCTACACATACTCCGCAAGGGTCCCTGACAACCAGGTTTTCAGCTCTCCCAAGCCTCAGACCACGTGACACCAAACATCTAGATGAAAAATTCAATTAAATACACAAGCACTAGTTTTCTACACGTTGCTGAGGTATTAAAACAACTGGAAATTTAGATGAGTTTGTGTTGCTTATCCAAATATTTTATAAAGGGGAGAAGAGGCAGAAGAAAATAATCAGGTAGACTGCCAGGATAAGGAGGGACAAGAAGAGGGACACAGCATGTGCTCCCCAAACTCCCAGAAGGACAAAACTTTTTAGGGCAGTTTTATTTAACTGCTATAAATTGTCAAAGAATATTAAATCATCCACATTCATTGTGAAACATCTGACATTCCATGGCAACCATGTCAAATGCAGGCAGATCATTAAGATAGAAACCAAAACTCATAAAATCATAGATATTTTGCTCTGATACAGCTGTAAATTATCCTTCAACTTCACCCCTTAGGGGGATCTCTGCCATTGTCATGTCTAAGTAACCAGTTTCCTCAATTCCCATGCTTCCATGCCAAGCATTTTCAATGGGATGTCTACCAACATGCTAAAAATGCACTTTGTTCAATTGTGTGGCCAATTATTGACCTGACCATTCATATCATTTGCTTAGATTTCCCTTTTACTGTGCCTAAGCACACCCAGGCCTGTGTGACACAGAAAGTTCACTAACAGTTTGAATAATTCAGTCAGGAAGTTCCCCTGGAAGACCACACTGGTAGAGAAGCTCTATGGAGGCAGAAAACCTGGCTCAATCCTGATAGAGCTCCAGGAACAGTCTCCCCCATGATTCCTCTCCCTCCCATCCAAATTTCTCAGAGCTGCTCTCAAAGCTGCACAGAAAAGATTTGGAGACAAAAGCCAATGAGGGGGCCAGGTGCAGTGGCTCACGCCTGTAATCTCAGCACTTTAGAAGGCTGGCTGGCAGATCACTTGAACCCAGGAGTTCGAGACCAGCCTGGGCAACATAGGGAAACCCTACAAAAAATACAAAAAATTAGCTAAGCGTGGTGGTATGCACCTGTAGTCCTAGCTACTCCAAAGACAGAGGGGGAGGATCGCTTGAGACTGGGAGTTCAAGGTTGCTGTTGAGTGATGATTGTGCCACTGTATGCCAGCCAGGGCGATTCAGCAATATCCCATCTCAAATAAAATTAAATTAAATTAAAATAAAAGCCTGCCAGGCACAGCGGCTCATACCCATAATCCTAGCACTTCAGGAGGCCAACAAGGGTGGATCACCTGAGGTCAGGAGTTCGAGACCAGCCTGGCCAACGTGGTGAAACCCTGTCTCTACTAAAAATACAAAAGTTAGCCAGGTGTGGTGGTGGGCACCTGTAATCCCAGCTACTCAGGAGGCTGAGGCAGGAGAATCGCTTGTACCCCGGAGGCAGAGGTTGTGGTGAGCTGAGATCATGCCACTGCACTCCAGCCTGGGCGACAGAACAAGATTCTGTCTCAAAACAAAAACAAAAACAAAAAAACACCAATGAGGGGAGGCTCCTCTCACCTCCAATAACAAGAAGGAACTGCCTCCAAAATATCCATTTACCCTTTCTGTAAAATGGACATTCTTTCCCTCTCCCTGTACCTCACCATACATGAGATAAAAGATGTGAAGTACACAGGCACTTGGAAAATGAAAAAGTATCATACCTATATAAGAGGGCTTCTTCCCTGGACCACAGCAGGACTTGAATCCAACCCATTGGTTCAAAGTCCAGCACTCATTCTATTCTGCCACAGCTGCTGAGCAACGAGGCAGTTCTATCTTGGGTCAGGGCAGGGCCAGCCCACAGCAGCAGGTAAGAGCCGGTAAGTTGTATTAACCTGCTGAAATAGGGGAGTGTGACCTGTGAAATAAAGATGCTAATGCTCCCTGCACCCAGAGTGCAGAAATAGCACTGAATTTTCTTCCTCTTGAATTTTAAAATGCCTTGTAATACTCTCCCCACGTCCTAGATTATGATATGGAGCTAGAAATTGGCATTCTATTCCAACACACTGTGGGGCCTTCGCTTTGGGGGTTGAAATGATGGTTTTTAATAAGCTGGCTCCAGGCACCTGTCACCAGTAATGGAAGTTCTGCCGGGGAAGATAGATTGCTTCTTGTTAAAAGACCATGGGGCAATAAATTTCCTGAGTCATAACTCAGATTCCAAATCAGGACTCAGGAGAATCACTTCTACCTTCTGGCACTAACCCCTTTGGCCCCTGGTCCCTGCTGACCCTGACCATTAACCTCAGTCACAGCTCTTCTTTGCCCAAGTCATTGTGCTTGCATTTAGGGGAGTCTGGTGAGATCCACAAGGGCATAACTTGTAGGTGTGACTGTGTCCCAGGATTGGGGTCAGTGGAGGGAGATCATAGGGAGGACCAGAGCCATGAGTCTTGATGCTCTGCCATGAGCAAATGCAAATCTCTGCTGTCCCAAGGATCCAGGCCATGAAGACTTCAAAACAAGCTCATGATAGAAATTTAAGCAGTTCTTTCAGACACTGGCATCTCTGCTGAGGCATCAGGGGTGTCTTTAAGCACATGGTGGCTCATACCTGTAATCCCAGCATTTTGGGAGGCCAAGGTGGGCAGATCACCTGAAGCCAGGAGTTCAAGACCAGCCTGGCCAACATGGTGAAACCCCGTCTCTACTAAAAATACAACAATTAGCTGGACGTGGTGGCACATGCCTATAATCCCAGTTACTTGGGAAGCTGAGACGGTGGGATCACTGGATACCAGGAAGCTGAGGCTGCAGTCAGCCAAGATCACACCACTGCACTGCAGCCTGGGTGACACAGTGAGACCCTAACTAAAAAACAAACAAACAAACAAAAAAACACCCAATCAAGAACTATAAGACCGGCTGGGCATGTGGCTCACATCACTGGGCATGGTGGCTCCCAGCACACTTTGGGAGGCCAAGGCAGGTGGATTACCTGAGGTCAGGAGTTCCAGACCAGTCTGGCCAACTTGGTGAAACCCTATCTCTACAAAAATACTAGTTAGGAGGCCGAGGCGGGAGAATTGCTTGAACCCGCAAGGTGGAGGTGACAGTGAGCCAAGATCGTGCCGTTGCACTCCAGCCTGGGTGATAGAGTGAGACTCCATCTCAAAACCAAACAAAAAAAAAACTACAAGACTGCTCCCTTTGACAGCAGCTTCCCCAACCAGAACCAGCCCAGGAACTGCTTGCAGGACTACCTGGACTTCCACCTCTGTGAGAAGGCAATGATTGCTAAAAGGGACAATGTCTCTGTGTGTGAATGGTACCAGCCTGTGTACAAGTCCCTCATTTCCATATCCTGAGTCTCAGTCTGGGACGAACACTGGGCAGAAGGCACATTTCCCTGGGAAGATCTGAACTGGCAGCACCCCACCTTTCCTCTGTCCTCCATCCTTCTCCCAGTGCAGTAAAAGGGGACCTGGGTACATGACGATCCCCATCCTGGGACCCTGAATCATGACTTGACTAATAATAAAATTTATTGGAAAGTGAAAGAAAGAAAGAAAGAATGAAATGAAAGAAAGAGGCCAGGTGTGGTGGCTCACACCTGTAATCCCAGCACTTTGGGAGGCCAAGGTGGGAGGATCACCTGAGGCCAGGAGTTCAAGACCAGCCTGGCCAACATGGGGAAACCCTGTCTCTACTGAAAATAGAAAAAATTAGCTGGGTGTGGTGACACATCACTGCCACTCGGGAGACTGAGGCAAGAGAATTGCTTGAACCTGCAGAGGCTGCAGTGAGCCGAGATTGCACCACTGCACTCTCTGGCCTGGGTGACACAATGAGACTCCGTCTTAAAAAAAAGAGAGAGAGAGAGAAATCCAAGCAAATGTAATCAATCATGTTCTTTAATCTGACCACTTGCTTGTGGGGATTGGAGACTGATATATGGATAATTAACTTTTAAAAATACCACAGAGTAAATTAAACATATATAGTGCCTACCCTATAACCCAGAAATTCTATAGGAAATGATTCAATTTGTTCACTGAAAGACTTGTTCAATATTGATAGTAGCTTTATTTGTAATAGACAAAAATACAGACAACTCAAACGTCCATCAGCAAATGAATGGATAAACTAGTTGTGGTGTATCCATACAATAGAATAGCAGAGGGCAATTAAAAAGAATAAACTACCAATATACACAACAACATGGATTAATCTCTCAGACATTTTGTTGATTGGAAGAAACCAGACCCCAAAGAGTACACACTGTGTAATTCTACTTATACAAAGTTCAAGAACAGCCAAAACAAATCAATGTCAGTAGATGTGGGGATTTGAGACTGATCAGAATGGCAGTTATGGCCAGGCATGGTGGCTCACGCCTGTAATCCCAGCACTTTGGGAGGCCAAGGCAGGTGGATCACCTAGGGTCAGAAGTTCGAGACCAGCCTGACCAACATGGTGAAACTCTGTCTCTACTAAAAATAGAAAAATTAGCCGGGCATGGTTACATTACAGACGGGAACCTGTAATCCTAGCTACTCAGGAGGCTGAGTCAGGAGAATTGTTTGAACCTAGGAGGCAGAGGTTGCAGTGAGCCACACTCCAAAAAAAAAGAAAAAAAAAAAAAGCAGTTACCGCTGGAATATTATACTGGAAAGGGTCTGGAGGGAACCTACAGGGATAGAGGAAATGAAATGTTTTCTATCTTATTCTGAATGGTGGTTATCTAGGTAACTAGGTAACTTCAAGCTATACACTTAAGATTAATATACTTTATTGGATACATGTTATACTTGGAAAAGGGAAAGCTGTTTTGTAAAACATCCACAGTGTTTTTTTTTTTTTTTTGTGACACGAAAAGGTGTCTCATGTCTTTCTTTATAAAATATTAAAAATCCAACTTTATCCTGATTTTAAGTGAAAAAGGAATAAAATGACAATAAAAAAAAAGAAGTCACCACTAAATATGAATGTGTGAAGCCATTGCAGCAGTCCCCTATCTGAAGCACAAACAGGAAGTAACTCTGGTGCCCAATAGCATAAAGGGTTTTTTCCCCCTCTCCTCAGCATCCCAAGGATTAAGCACATGCTCTGGCCAGCACGCAGCCCGGGTGACCTCACACGACAGTGCTAATAAAACCAGACTCAGACACCAGACTCCACTCCAGTCCCTCCAGGTCCTTATTGTCACCTGCGAAAGCAGCTGTCCTTGCCATCCCCACATTCTGCCTGTTGTATTTTTAACCGAAAGTAGATTACAAAATAAATAAAAAATCAATCTATTTCTGAAAAAAAATATTTTTATATTTTAAAATCCCATTTCTATTTCATCTAATACATGACAGTATTAGATGAGTCAGCTACGTATCTGTTCATTTTCTCTTTTAAAATATTTTCTACCCTATTTTCATCCCTCTTCTATTCATTAGAGAAGGTCAAAGCCACAGGAGTGCAACCATAATAGGAAAAAAATCCTCTCTATCTAACAAGGGCTAGCTAGCGTTGGGGTTGGGAAGAAGGGCCAAGCACTCCCCCCTCTCACCCACCCATCATCACTAACCGTCAAATATTTACTTTTGGTAAATATTTTGGTCTCTGAACCAAAGATAATACCCTAGAAAGGCGTGAACCAATCCTGTTTTGGTTGGTTCCACCCCTTCTTTGCTTCCTCCACCTATTTCCTGCATTGCTCTTTTTCTTTGTAAACAGATACAGGCTTTCAGGGGGTTGGAGCGAGGTGTTAAAAATTTAAAAGTAAAACACACGAATCTTGAACGTTTAGTTTAATGAATTTTTACACATGTATACACGCACATAAGCACCACCTTGATCAAAACATGGAACATTTGGGCACCTTAAAAGGCCCACTTTTATTTCCTCCTAATAATGGGTCCTTTTTTTTTTTTTTTTTTTAAGACACAGTGTCTGCTGGGCCTGGTGGCTCACGCCTGTAATCCTAGCACTTTGGGAGGCCGAGGCAGGAGGATCATTTGAGCCCAGGAGTTTGAGACCAGCCTGGGAAACATGGCAAAACCCCATCTCTACCAAAAACACAAAAAATTAGCCAGGCTTGGTGGTGCACACCTGTAGTCTCAGCTACTTGGGAGGCTGAGGTGGGAGGGGGAGGATCACTAGAGCCAGGGAGGTCGAGACCGCAGTGAACAGTGATCACACCACTGCAGTCCAGCCTGGGCAACAGAGCAAGACCCTGTCTCAAAAGAGAGAGAGAGAGAGAGAGAGAAGGAGAAGACAGGGTCTCCCTCTGTCGCCCAGGCTGGAGTGAAGTGGTGTGATCGTAGCTCAATGCAGCCTCGAACTTCCAGTCTTAGGCAATCCTGCCACTTCAGCCTTCTGAGTAGCTAGGACTACAGGTATGCACCATACCTGGCTATTTCAGAAAGGGGAATTTTTAACCTAGAATTTTTGAAGCATCCTATTCCAGGGGATTCTACTCTCATCTCTACCACACATACTTAGGGGCATAACAATTTATCTCTTATGAATTATTTTTAAAAGTAAACATGGAAACAAAAAATCTAAATGATTTTTAGATAAATAAATACAATCATTAAAATCATGCTTTTGAAGAATACTTAATAACACTGGGAAATGTTCATAATCTAACATTAAATAAAAGGCAAGACAAAAAAATTCTTGCAGAATCTCAGTTTTGAAATTGTACATATGTGCAAGGAAAAAGAACTGAAGAAAGTATAACAAAAGAATAGTCTGGTAAACTTTGGATGGTAGTATATGGGGTGAATTTTACTTCCTTCTTTATAATTATTTTTATATTTTTGAAATTCTTAATAATAAGAATGTGTTACTTTTCTCATCAAGAAAAAAAATTCTTCTTTTTATTTATTTGCTTTCTAGATACAGGGTCTTGCTCTGTTGACCAAGCTGGAGTAGACTAGGCTGGAGTGCAACGGCAGGATCAAGACTCACTGCAGCCTGAAACTCCCCAGCGATCTTCCTGCCTCTGCGTCCGGAGTAGCTGGGACTATAGGCAGGCGCCACCATGCCTGGCCAATTAAAAAAAAAAAAAAAATTGTAGGACTGAATCTGGCTGTATTGCCCATGGTGGTTTTGAACTCCTGGCCACAAGCAATCCTCCCACCTTGTCCTCCAAAGTGTTGAGATTATAGGTGTTAGCTGCCGTGTCCAGCTGAAACTCCTCTTTTTAAATATGGGTACAGCCTAACCTTGGGGAAATCGTTTTCTAAATTATGACAACTTCTTTCACTGCATATATGCAATCTAAAAACAGCACTTAGAAGACTGCAATAACTTGAGGAATTGCTTATGACACAGAAAATGTACACTATGTTTTCAAACCAGATTATGTTGTATATAACTAGGTTGAGGGGAAGGGGAGCAAAAAGTAACTATTAACAGTGGCCGAAAATTATAACACATACACATTGAAACAAATTTTTTTTAATTTAAAAGGGGCTGTTCATAAAAAAGTTTTAAAGGTAGCTCTGTGTTTTAAGACCCATATTCTACTTGCTGCGATCGGGATAGTTTTTTTTCCACTTTGAGGTTCTTTTTTTTTTTTTTTTTTTTTGGCAGGAATATCATTTTGCATCAGGCGCCGTAAAAAAAAAGTGGGGGTGGAAGGGTAGGGTAGGAACCAGGATGTTGGGGAAAATTACTTCAATGTGTTGAGTCCGAAGCTTTTTGGAAAGCAGTGTAGATGCGATCTTTTTTGCTCTGAATCGAATTCCACAGAAACCGTTGTGCCGAATACTGTAAAACCTTAACTTTCATAAACGCCGGCACCGAACTCACGCAAAACTACCCAAGTGCGTGCCAAAGACCATTTCTGGGACGCTCATTCCACAAGACCTTCGCATTTTTCCAAATAAAAGGCCTCCCTTCGGATCTGATTATTTCTCCTCTGCAGGGCTGCGGGAGAGGGAGGGGATGTGAGACTAAGGCAATAGATTAAAATTGAAAGTCCTTTCTCGCAGCTTCATTTTCGCCCTCACACTGTCCCAAATGCTTAGAACCCTCCTCGTCAGAATGGGAACGGTGCCCCCTCTTGTCCTAAAAGACGCAGACCAGGTCAGTGAACTTGATCCAGGCGCCCACGCCTTTTTTCCCCGAAGGTCCGACAAAGGCGGAAGGGTTGAACGGATTCTTTCCCGGGCCGCGAAGGCCTGGGGATCAAAAGTAGAAGAGAAGACCGCAAACCCCTTTGGTTCAAGCAAGCTTTGTGACAGGTAAAAGCCAAATTGGTGGGGGCGGGTAGGAAAGAGAGAGCATTATCCGCCTAACTCCCGCAGGCCTCTTCCGATTTGTCGGCGGGGACCTGCCTCCCTGCGGTGTCTCTGGCCCCAGACACCGAGGCCGGGAGCTTTTCGTTGCCTCGCCGGATTTGGTATCTCGTTAGCCGATGTCGCTGAGCCGCGGGGGGACTCCGGGGTGGAAAGGAAGCCTCGCGCTCGGAGCGCCCGGTGCCAGACGGAGTTGCCCCAGCGCCTCCCTGAGCCCCGGCGCGCCCGGTTCACCTTCGACTGGATGTTACTGAGCCAGGGAGACACCCGGGAATCGAGTGTTTGATCTTCCCTTGCTCCAGGATCCTGAATTCTTTGAACACACGAGTGCGCGCGCGCGCGCACACACACACACACACACACACAGCACTACTACAGTCTGAGCAGGCCGCTCCTCGCAGCCTCCGCAGTCGGCGGATCGCCGGGAAAGACGCGCCGGTTTCCCGGGTGGGACGGCTCTCCAGGCCGCTATTTCCTCTGCCACCGAGTAGGGAGACGCCCCATTTGCGAAGCTGAAGTTTCCAGGTCCTGGGAAGGCGGCTGGGAGATCCGCGGGGCTCGGCAGCCTCTGGTGGCAGCCTGGGATCGGATATCGCGGCGGGCGACAGCCCCCCGGGTAATCCCGCCGAGGGAGGGGCGCTTGTAAAACCGAGCTGCGACGGCCTCTTTACGACCGACTCGAACATTCTCTAATAATTCGTGGGCCTTAGCTAGTATTCGTTTGTGTACGCATTTGTTTATCCTGATTATTAAAATAAAGGATTGGACTGCCTAAAATAAGGTAAACGAACATGAAATGCCAAGGAGGAAAAGAGAAAAAGTTACACCATGTCGATCCTGACCAAAACATTGGCCTGACTTGCCGGAGGGCCTCAAGAATCCGGCTTTCAGCTGCAGACCGGGCGAGTGTTCCCAGGAAGGCAAGGATTGGAAGCTGTTTGCTAAAGCTGTGCTGGCTTGGTGGGAGAGGCCCGGCCTCTCGCGTTCTGCGTCCCTCTACAGCCCCCTCCGCCCTTCCCATCCACCCCTCCGCGTCTCGACCTGGCTCCGGAGGGGTAAAGGAATGTTTATTGCCTGACTCAAGTTCAATGACAAAACCCTGCCTGGAATGGGAGGTGCGGTGAGCTTCAGCCATCAACCTGACAAAGGCTGCGCGCAGGTTTTGGGCGGCGGCGACGGGCTGGGCCCACCTAGAGTCGGGCAGCTGAGAGTCCACAGGATGGGTACGGATCCCGCAGACCAAGAGCTGCTTCTCTGCCCTCCGCCTGGGGTCTGCGGAGTTTGGCGGGTAGCGCGGGTGCGTGCCCGCCTGGGTGGGGGTAAGGCGATCAGCGTCTGAGTGGGCAAGGGGACATCTGATTACTGCCCAGGCTTCGCCCAGGGGTCCAGGACCCTGTGAGATGCCCCTGCTCTCCGCCCGTCCAGCTCTAGCTCACCTGGAGCGAGGATCCACCCCGTCCTTCTACCCACCGCGACCTGCATTTTCTGGCCTCCTCCTCCGAGCTTTGCTCACATCTTGCCTCCCGGATTTGATATTCCAAGCATCTTCTCCAGGGAAGCCTCCCAGAAGCCGTGTGTGTGTGTGTGTGTGTGTGTGTGTGTGTGTGTGTGTGTGTGTCCTTCTCATTCCCTGTTCCCTGCCCTGTTCCCCATTTGTTCTGATTGTGGTCATTTGGTCATGGAATATAATCCTCTGGCCTCAGGTCACATATGGGGAAGCTGCAGACCCAAGATCTACCAGCCTAGGAGTCAGGCCTGGTGGGAAGGGAGAGCATATTTCCATCTCTTTCCTCCTGTCTTCCACCCCTAGTGGAAGATTTTGCTTACTCGATAAATGAGTAGTTGGTTGACATAAATGTCCACATGTGTTTAATCCCCTGTGCTTGCATATGTGCAGATCTGTCCAGTGCCTGAGGAGGGACTGGGTCTAGGGCATTTGGGTGCACCTGTGTGATCTCAGCTGGGTGACTTCAGATGGAAGCAGGTGCTTGTTAGTATCTGAAGGGCCTTGTGGGGAGAGGTATGTTGACAATGGAGGAGCCACTGGGCTTTCTATTTTATCAGTTGGTGGTAGAGGTTAAGCCCTCCTGCTTTGGGACCCAGATCAAGTAACTTACCCTCTTAGTTTCAATTTCTTTAGGTTATAAAGTGTTCACTCAATTGTGGATTTTGTCATTATGGGAGGGGGAACTGGCAGGGAAGGAGCCAGCTGTGGGGAGAAGAGAGTTAGGTGAGTCCTGAGTGTTTTTGTGGATTACTGTGTCCACCCCAAGACCAATGACTTGACAGTGTCAGTGGCTGGCTGAAGATGTGAGCATGTGGCCCCCAGCCTGCTTCTGTGCTGGGCCCAGAACCCCTGTACACACACATGCCTGCTGTGGCACTGATCCCACACTTACCAAGGCAGAGCTTCTGAGAGGGTGCAGGAAAGGGAATAAGGAAGCCAGGGGCCTAGAGAAAAAGGTGCAATTATTATTATTATTATTTGAGATAGAGGCTCGCTCTGTGACCCAGGCTGGAGTGCAGTGGCGTAATCTCAGCTCACTGCAACCTCCACCTCCCAGGTGTGAGCAATTCTTGTGCCTCAGCCTCTTGAGCAGCTGGAATTACAGGTGTGAGCCACCATGCCCAGCTAATTTTTGTATTTTTAGTAGAGATAGGTTTCACTATGTTGGCCAGGCTGATCTCAAACTCTTGGCCTCAAGTTATCTACCCACTTCAGCCTCCCAAAGTGCTGGGATTACAGCCATGAGCCAGTATGCCTAGCCCGTTTTTATTTTTTTAAGGGCCGGAGTTTTTGCCTTAAGGATGAGTTAGTAAAAAAGAATAATAATAATTGTTATAATCACAGTTAACTTTCACCCAGTTTCCTTTTTTTTAAAATTTTATTATATAAATAGAGACGGGGTCTTGCTACATTGCCCAGGCTGGTCTCCAACTCCTGTGCTCAAGGAATCCGCCTGCCTCGGCCTCCCAAAATTCTGGAATTACAGGTTGAGCCACCATGCCCGGCCTCATCCAGTTTTCAAAGTAGATGTTTTGTAAAGTATTACGGTTTTAAATAATAATAACATTAACAATATTAATTTTGCTTGTGCCAGGACTCCATCCGATTGGAGACAAATATTAAGTCTTATGGTGGACCTTACAGCGGGTGCTAGTTCCCACTCCTAAGCCTCTCCACCGCCCAGGCCCTGCAGGTCCCGCGTGCTGCGAACCATTTTCTTTGTCCCTTTCTGCCCAGGGCGGCTGCCGGTCTCTCCAGGAACCAGCGAGTAGGTGTTCCCGCCGGGTGGTATAGGTGAGAGCCTGCTGCTCACCCTTCCCTTGTTTCCCAAAACCAGTGAAGGCTCCCAAATTCCTGGGAGACCGCCTCCTAGGGCCTCCTGAAGCAGCTACCATACTGAGAGATTCATCGGTAACGCCCTTGGCCCACCGATCAGCTAGTTTACCTTATTAGAGAGAAAAGCACTCTTGGAGGTAGTAAGGTGGGCCGGTCCTTGATCTGAGAAATGGGCGCACAACATCGATGTTCTCTCTGCAAAGGTGGGGACCAGAATCCAGCTTGCCTGGGCTCGCAAGCAGGCATTGACCTGAAGGTTTCGGCCTCCCAGTGGCGCTCTGTTCGCACACCTTAGGCTAGGAGAGGAAGGAGGGGAGCACAGCACTGGGTGCCCCCCTCCCTGTAGAGTCTGGGGCGGGGCTCAGTGAGAAGGCCTGCGGTTGGTGGCTCCCCACCTTATAGCTGCAAGTCGGGGCGAAAGCTGGAGTGTCTCCTCCCAGCAGCCTCCTCGCCTCCCGGCAAATCTCTGAATCTCCCTGGAAACTCCTGGTTGCTGTGGCCCTTCCTCCCTTGACTGGCTTCCTCCCTCTTTCCCAAGGCCAGAGGTGTCCTCTCTTCCCCTCACCTTCCTCCCTCTTCCCAAAAAAACGTTTAGGAAAATGGGGGTGGAGACCACCAGCCTGGAACTTCAAGTCCAATGGCAAAGTCCCTGACCCTCCCCCGAGGCTGGCGCCAGCATTATTCTAGGAGGGATTAAACTCTTTTGCTATCCCCTGTGCCCCTCCCAGTTTGGGGGCAGTTTAGGGGAGGAGAGGGGGTAATAGTGGAATTCTTTCCTTCACTCTCCCCCGACCGCTTCGTCCCTTCCCCCTCATCCCCTCTACATAGAACTAACTGGTAGGGAGAGAGGAAGAAAGCCTGGCATTGGTTCCCCATTGGATGTTTTAAATCTGTCTCAGGCCCAGGCCAGCGACTGGGGGGGAGGGGCGGGGTGTCCTGCTCTGGGGCGAGAGGCCCAGGGCCGCTCCTGAGCTTTCTCCCCTCTTTCCTGGAGAGCGACTGTTCGGGAGGGTGAGAATGGTATAAATTTCAAAAACAACGAAACCTTCTTTTGCCCCCTCCGCAGCATTCGCCTCCGGGCTTTATTGCAAGTTTACGGTAACGAGTTCATTTATTTAATTCGCGGTTGTAGCTCGGGGGTTTCTATTAGACAGGACGGGGTGGGGCTGGGGGGCACAGGGTCTCCCCTGAAGGAAATCTAATTAGAGTGCAGCACTTAGAACCTTGAATACAAGTTTAATGAAGGGGAGGAGGGGAGCTGCAGGGAAGAGAAGTTTGCTCTGGGTTGGGGAAGGAAAGCTGGAGCTGCTCCCGAGAACTGCGGGGTCTGGATGAGGCTTTTTCCTGCTTCGGGGGCTTTCCACCTTCCGGCCCCGGAACTACTACTTGGAGTAGGGACCGCGTGCAGGGAAGGCGGGGCGGATTCTCGGCTGGCGGCTGCCTCGCAGGGTCCCCGAAGCTCTCGCCAGCCGGAGTAAAACCCAAAAGATGGAGCCTCAGGTTCGCGCTCTGCGTTGCGGGTGCCGGAACCGAGATTCCAAAAGAGCTTCCGGAGGTAGTTTCTATGCATTGCGCCACTACTCCCTTACTCGGCTTCTGGAGGCCTAATAACATCCACTTGCTTTGGAGTTAGAAATTATTTCGGGTCTAGAGTCCGCGTAGACGCGACCCTCCGATCCCGTTTGGTAGCTTGCTGAAAGACTCGCTGCGGGGGGTGGCGTTTGGCTCTGAGGGAGGGGAAAGGTCTGGAGGGCAGCTCAGAGTACAATTGCGCCTTGATGGTGAAAAGGCACCCTGCTTATTTTCCGGAGTATATGTGTGTGCCTCTGCGTTTATTCATCTGTGAGAGCGTTGTCTGGATTCACCTATTGTGACATTGTGTTCACATGTTTGTCCGAATGGTAAGCAAAACAGTTCCTCCTGTAGCTTAACACGGCCCTTATTTAAAAGTAAATAGCTGCAGGCGAGTGTAGGTTTGTAGATTTTGTTGTGATTTAAACACAAATAAGTGAGAGATTTCAATGTGGTCGGCCGGGGATAGGTGGGAGACTAAAACTGTTTGGGAAGGGATTTCCAATAAAAAGGTTTAATACAAAACGAAATTAAGTATCCTTTGCACAGATTCCATACAAGTAAATCCGAAATAAAAGTAGGGGGTCCACCGCGAATTGTTATGGCGAGGAAGATAAATATATTACTAACGAAGACATGGACAGAAGGCGGATGGCGCTGCGGCCTGGCTCCCGGAGCCTGACCGCCTTCTTCCATTCGAGATCGCTCGTACCGAACCTCCTTGCCTTCTTCCTGGGTCTCTCGGGGGCTGGACCAATACATCTGCCGATGCCCTGGCCGAATGGCAGGCGACATCGGGTCCTGGAGCCGCCACACGCAGCCCAGTAAGTACCCAGGAGGCCCCAGGCTGCGGGGAGCCGGTAGCTCCGCGGGGGCTGAAAGACTGCCCGCAAGTTCTCCTGGAGTGGTGAGCCTCTACCGGGAGGGGGCGCCCTTGTCTTTTTAATGGTACTAGCACACTAGTGGAATAAATCTCTAAGATTCTACATCTTTTGTTTGCTTTGAATTTATTGCGAGTGAAAAACAGAGAAGACCCTTAAGTTTCAGTTCCTGATAGCAGAGTGTGGGAGTTAGAGCACGGGGAGTCCAGAGGTCCCAGACCCCCAAAGGCCTCTACCCAGGGCCATCTCCGTTAGTGGCGGTGGCAGCCCCTCTTGTGGCCTTTTTCCTCTCTCCAAGGGGGCACCCCGCACCAAGTCGCTCCCCCTCATCTACCTCGCCCCCTCCCCACAGGCCCATCTGCGCTGAACTCTGGCCAGTTCTGAAGTCGGCGAGGGAGGGGTTTACTTGCCCGTTCGTTGGTCGGGTTTGAGCATATACAGACAGAGGAGTAAGAACCTGAGATATTAAACGCTACCCACATGGGGCTTCCTTGAAGGAGGATGTGGAAGGCAGAAAGTGACCTCCTCTGAGCGGTGCATGTAACCTAGGACCTTAAGCTGGACCACGGTGCTTGGACGATTTTTTAAATCAGGAAATCTTCCTCTTCCTCCTCCTGGTCCTCTTCCCCCGAACCCCCAGTTCCCATGAACTCACACTCTTTGGCCTTTTCCCTCAGCCCCGTGCTCCTCTTTGGTAAACAGATTTGTAGGAGTCTAAGTCACATCCCACCCTCACCCCTTCCCGGGAGAGGAGCCAGGGCTAGGATCCCACCCGACCGCAGGCCATAAACACTCGAATCCCTTGGCTGCGGTGGCTGCCGCGGGGTTTCTTGGAGAGCTGGCTCCGGGAGGGAAAGGTCCTCAAGGTAGTGGCGGACGCGGCCCCCTACCGACTGCTTGCCACCGACCCACTACTCGCCACCAACCCGCTGCTCAGAACTTCGGTTCTGCGGGTTCTCCAGACTTCAGGCCTGTGCACTCAATTGTGGAGAATGGTCTGCAGGCCCCCTCACTCCCACCCTCCA
>NW_012118488.1:2725604-2736877 GCF_000951035.1 Colobus angolensis palliatus
CTCCTACATATAAATTTGGGAGGACACCATTCAGCCTGTGACACATATTCTAAGCCTGATTGGAGCCTGACTTTACCTCCACCCCCCACCCCCAGCCTAAGATGCAGGAAGGCCCAGCACGAACCGGTTGGCTTTGCTGCGTGGCCAGGCGATGAGTCCCACAGGGCCCTGAGCCCAGGTACAGGACATCAGAGAATGAACACAGAGGCAGAGGTCCCCATGTCCCTCTCAGAGTCTGGGTTCTGCAAAGAGCCTGTCTGTCTGCCGCTTCCAGAATTCCGCACTGTGGATCTGTCTACGTGGACTGGGAAAACAGGGTTGGCACCACTCTGCCGCTGTTTGTGCCTGGGAAGGGCTGAGTATGCAAGGCCACAAACATGTACTTCACTGGGCTCCCAAATGCCCAACAAACCATGACCTGCTTTGGTCAGAACCACTAGAAATATTTAAGGAAGACTTAGAGAGTTTGCAGGAGGAAATCCCAGGCACTTTCTCAAACCTTTTTCTCTGGAAGGAAGGACTGACTAGGGGTAGCCTGCTGGCTTCATTTTCACACGACGCAAAATCATCGTGTTAAGAATGGGGGCTTCCAAGAACAGTGGGTACAACCTATGGGGTGGACAAGGAGGGAGGAAGAGACAACCTCTACAATTGTCCACCTGCCCAGCTGTCAGCTGAGAAAAATGCTAAACGGACATCACAGCCACATAAGCGAATCTGCCCTTTCCCCTGTCCTCAGTCTTGCTGCTGTTACCAGGATGGGAGGTGTAATGGAAGGGGGTCTGAGAGAAAGCTTCCCTGCAAGGGGATCGCCTTCCAAGTTTATTCATAATCAGCTCAATTCATGAAAGCAGTTTCTAAAGTGCTCTACAGAGCTCTAGATAGAAAATATGAGGCTAATGATCATGGCAGCTAGTACTGGTTATCGTGATTATCGCCACTGTCAGGATGAATGATGATGACTGGGACAGGTTCTCTGGGGACCCTGGTGGAGTGGGCTGTCACAAGGGGCTTCCCTCTCCCTGCACATACTGGGTACCCAGGCCACTCCTGAGGAACAGTCCAGGAGCCAGTGGCCTGGGAAGGATGTTGTCTCTAGGGGCCTCTCAGCAGAGTCCTTGGCTCCAGCCTGGGCTTGGCAGGTTCCTGGTCTCCCCAGGACAGGACACCCCCCACTTTCCCTCCTCCCACCCAGGCAAGGAGATCTCTTTAAGGAGTAGCGCTGTTCTTCACCTTGGCAAGAACCTTCTTCTCTTTGACCCGGCGGTTTTGAAACCAGATGGTAATCTGGCGCTCCGAGAGGCTGGTAGCTGCTGAGATCTTGCGTCTCTTGTCCTTGGTGATGAACTTGTTAGCCGCATACTCCCGCTCCAGCTCCCGCAACTGCCCCTTGCTGTATGGAATGCGTTTCTTGCGGCCGCGACGGAAGGCGCAGGCGTCAGGAGGGTGCTGCCCGCTGGAGTCTGCACGGCAGGAAAGGGAGGGAGGAAAAGGCATAGTCAGATCCCCACCCATGCAGACCCAGACCCTGCAAGCCCCAAGCTAAGTCATCCCACAGGTGCACACAGGTCACCCTACAGGCACACGTGCACTCCTGTTCCTCTAAAGCATACCGGGACACCACCCTGGCTTCCGGCTTGTTCTCTCACCACCACTCAGCCTTGGTTCCTGAAGGCCGTCCTCACCCATCACTGCTCTCACACCCGCGAATCTGCAAACATACCCCCACGCCACACACAGTCAGGCCTTTGCCCACCATCACATACGTCCACTCTTCATGCATTTCCAGACTCTTGACCACTCTTTTAGATTCTACGGGCAAATTCTGGAAACACGTTTCTGCTCCCACTCCCACTACATGCATATACACACGCGCACACACACACACACACACACATTCACCTATCCCAATGCACACACCTATGTCATGACTGCAGGAAACCTAAATTTTTCTTTGGAAATTGGAAAACTCATCTAAAAGAAAGTGAGGGGTTGTATTCTCTACAGTACATCCTATCTCCCACACCTACTCCCGACTCACCGAATTGAGAGTTATTTAGCCTTTGTGTAGAATTAGTCTGGAATTGTGCTGGGTAGGGACACCGTGATCCCCACTCAACAGCAAAGAGATCCAAACCTCTCAGACATGTTAAAAGGCTGGTCCCAGGGCCTCCTGGAGAAGGGAGGTGGCCCTCAGGCTTCGGATAGCACCCAGCTCAGGACCCTCACACAGACCTCCATCTAGGCCCTCCAGCTGCCTGGACCCTCCTTCAGAGTCCTAATTACCAAGGGAGGAGCACCAAGCTCATCCTCACCAGCCCAAGTCTCCCTCCTCCTCCTCCCAGGGAAATGTCAGTGGGACCCACAACCCCAGGCTCAGAGACAGGGGGACCCAGGGTAATAGAGGTTACCTGCAAATGCTGCCTTCCAGAAGGGACCTGGTGGGTTCTGTTCTCCCTGGCAACACATCTGACTGTTCCAGCCACCAGCGAGAGCCCAGGACTGGTAACTGTCCACGGGCAACAGGGAGTCATGTCGCGGTTCCCCGGGAGCACCCAGAGTCTGCACCACAGACACGTCCAGGTAACTGGCCATAGGCTGGTAGGTTCCCGGATATCCCGGATAGAAGGCAAACTCAGTAGGGCGGCTGGGGTACTCTTCCCCGGCCGTGGGAGTCTCCGCGGGGTAGGCAGCCAGGGTGGCTGCCTGGGCACAGGGTTTCAGTGAGCTCCGGGAAACTCGGCAGGAGTAGTACCCGCCTCCAAAGTAGCCATAAGGCACGGGAGCTGGGGACGTCCCCTGGGGCACCCCGGGGCATGGGTGGCATTGCTTTGGCGGCTCCGCCGAGCCTGGCAGATCCAAGGGGGCATAGTTGACAGCAGGCATCAGCGTAGGCGCCGCTGGGTGGCTGGTCAGAGGGGAGTGGGCGACCAGATTCCGCCCACCTCCCGCTCCCAGCAAGCCTTCGATATCCTTGGCTCCATCCAAGGTGGCATAATTGCCGGGCTCCATGGAGCCGAGGGTCGGCTCATGAGGTGCGGGGGCGGGGAATCTAGGCGGCACCCAGCTCGGTCTCCCCACCCAGGCCCGGGGAATCCAAAGCGTTTTAAATCGCTCCCAGCTCGCAAGGCGCCTGCATTCGCTCAGCACGGCCGTCTTGACGCAAGAGACGCAGGGGCCCGGGCACACGCGCTGATTGGCTGCGGCCTGGGGGAGAGAAGCTAATAAAATCCTAAAGACAGAAACTGCGAAAATACTTTACCCCAGCTTATTTTTTCTCTCTCGCTCTTTCTCTCTCTTTCTCTCAGCTCTCTCTCCTCTCTCTCTTATTTCCCTCTCTCTCTTCTTTTCCCTCTCCACTCTTCTGTCTCTCATTGCACTTAAAAACAACACGAGAGTAAAGGAAGGAGGTGTCCTTTCGCTGCTTTCCAATTTGCAGAGTCCCAGTTCCACGTCCGGGGGGAGGGGAGGCGTGGTGGGCGGAGGGAGAGGGGATGAGGGGCCGGGCCCCACCTCCTTCTCCTCCCCTCCCTCACTGGCTCTCTGTCTCCTGCGCTTTGGCAGGTTTAACGAGAGAATAAAAAGCTCTCCCTATAAAGTGTCCATCTCCTGGGGGGGAAGGGGAGTCGGGGGTGGGGCTGGGAGGCCGCTCCCGGCCTCAAAGGAGAACCCGGGAATGCGCCTGTGTAAGAGGAGGCTGGGAAATGGGGGTTAATGGGTATTTCCGGCAGCTCCTGGCTTTGGGTCCTGGGTACTAGCACTCTGGTTCATTCCCGGTACCCTTCCTGTCCCAAATGTCCTGGAATGAGCTGCTCCGGGCCCCAGGGAGGTGACCTGGACGCCCCTTGCCCAGGGACTCACTGCTGCCCAGAATGCTCTGGAGGCCCTGATTCGGGTGAGGCTGAGGGAAGAGGCGGGAGACACGAACTCAGACGTAGAAGACACGCGATCTAGACGGAGCCCAGGACACTCCACGTCCGGACCTGAAGGGGAAATGGAGCCTCTAGAGTGGCCTGTGGAAGGGTCTGGATTTCCCTTTAAGTGTGGGGAAAGACGTACAGAGGAACGGAGAACCACAGGACTTGAGGGACGGACTGGGAGAGGGAGAGATGAGACCCAGAACAGCAACACAAAGAGGGAAAGAGAGAAGTTGACAGAGGGGATGGGACACAATCTTGTAAAATCCTAAAGTGCCAGTCAGAAAAGAGAAAGAAAAGAGAGTCGCTTTCCCCCTTTTTTGGGATCTAAGGAAGTCTGAGGAAGCCAGGCCTGGCTGACTGCCAGAAACCAGCTGTCGGAGTTCTGGACCCCAAGAATACAGATGCCTGTGTGGAGATGCCAGTCTCCCTGCCCTGCAGCCCTCTCCCTATGGTCTGCAAGAAGCCTAGGAAACTGTCCTGATGCTGGCACACTCCCACCCAAGTTGAGTGCCCAGAAAGTCCAAGACCCCTATCTGCCTCCTCCAAGTTTTAAACTTCCTTAGAAGGAAAAGGGAATGGGAGGGGAAGCCCCAACCATTGGCAGAATTGCTTGAGGCCCCTCTGTTGGGGCCTATTGTGCAGTGCAATTCAGAAGAATCAAAGGGTTTGTTTCATAAATCTGTCTTTAGAGGTTTTCCACTTCCTTTACTACCCCTCCCAAATCAAATTCTTCTGTCTGCTTTTTCTAGAACTCCCAGTTTTTCTGGAGCAGACAGGAATGTTTCCATTCCACACGAGGGTCTTGGCAATTATATGGAATAGATTACCCTAAACTCTGGGCAGACTCAATCATAGCCTCTCACCAACCTGACCTTGAACTTAAGCCACTTTGTGGGAAAGGGCCCACAGGCTGTAGTGCACATCACTCTTAATGAGCATTGCTGTAACTGAAGACACCAAGCACGAAATCTTCACTAGATTTTATTGCATTTGAAAACAATATGGAAGAAAAGGGAGACGTCGTCTCTCCAGTGCTTTCCAGTTTCTCACCAGAGTTTCTTGCTTGTCTAATTATGAACTGCAGAAATATCCAGATTTTTACCTAAAGACTAAGAATTTTTCACCAATTTTTTCTTGGTAGATGATAGATACATGGGGCATGTCCACAGTTTTAGCTTCCACTAGGCAAACACACACACAAGCACATTTATTCATCCTTGTACAGTAGAGGCATTAATAGATCCCTAAATTAAAAAAATAATAATAGTCATAGTCATGCCCTATGACCCAGCAATTCCATTCCTAGGCATAAACCCAACCCAACAGAAACGAATATTTATATCCATCGAAAGGCATGTACTAGTAGGTCCACAGCAGCTTTATCCATAGTTGCTCAAACCCACCCACGGCAGTGCACGCCTGTAATCCTAGCAACTAATCCTAGCGGAGGTGGGAGGATCGCTTGAGCCCTGGTGTTCAAGACTAGCCTGGGGCCAGGCGTGGCGGCTCAGGTCTGTAATCCCAGCACTTTGGGAGGCCAAGGCAGGTGGATCATTTGACGTCAGGAGTTTGAGACCAGGCTGGCTAACATGGTGAAACCCTGTCCCTACTAAAAATACAAAAAAAAAAAAAAGAGCCAAGTGTGGTGGTGGGCACCTGTAATCCCAGCTATTCAGGAGGCTGAGGCAGGAGAATCACTTGAATTTGGAAGGCAATGAGCCAAGATCATGCCACTGTGCTCCAGCCTGGGTGACAGAGTGAGACTCCATCTCAAAAAAAAAAAAAAGAAAAGAAAATCCTGGGCAACAGGGGTAATAGGGATAATAGGGATACCCCCATCTCCAAATGAAACCAAAATATAGTAGCAAAATATAGAATTAGAAACAACCCAAATGTCTATCAACAGTAGCATGAGTAAAGAAAGCATGGTATAATTAAACAATGAAGTACTACACAGCGTTTTGAAAAAGAATAAACCACTACTATACACAACATTGATGAATCACAGATAAGTGGATGAAAGAAGCCAGATACAAAAGAGTAGCTTTTGTATGATTCAATTTCGACATTTCTATGCAGTTCAAGGACAAGCAAAATTATGGTATAGTGATAGAAGTCAGAATAGAGATTGCCATGGGGAGATGTCTCCTGACTGGAAAAGGACATAAAGAAGCCTTCTGGGGTGCTGGAAATACTCTCCATCTCAATCTGTATGCTAGTTACAAGACTTTGTTGACATGAAAATTCATCAAGCTGTACACTTGGGATTTCTGCACTTTATTGCATATCAGTTGTACCTCAAATACTAAGGAAAAATAATTAAAAACAAAAATTTTTAAAATTCATTTCAACATTTCCTGAAATTGTGCTTTTGGATATATAGCGTTCTTATCCATATTCATTGAAATAAGTAGCTAAGTGCATGTAACTGCAGTGTTGTGGAATGAAGAGATGGTTAACTTAAACGTGGAGGGAGTGGGGAGAAGGTCACCAGCTGTGCTGGAGACCCTCCTGTAAAGGGATACGTTTCAATACAAATAAATTCTATAGTGCTTGTTTTATTTGCTTTACAATTTATTTAGCATCTGCTAGATCCCAGGGAACAGTTCTGGATCTCATTTTTATTTTATTTTATTTCATTTTGTTTCATTCATTTTGAGACAGAGTTTCACTCTGTCACCCGGGCTGGAGTGCAGTGGCACGATCTCAGCTCATGCAACCTCCACCTCCTGGGTTCAAGTGATTCTCATGCCTCAGCCTCCTGAGTAGCTGGGATTACAGGTGAGTGCCACTACGGCCCAGCTGATTTTTTATATTTTTAGTAGAGACGGGGTTTTGCTGTGTTAGCCAGACTGGGTTCGAACTCCTGGCCTCAAGTGATCCCCCTGCCTTGGCCTCCCAATGTGCGGGATTACAGGCATGAGCCACCACACCCAGTCTTGGATCTCATATTTATTAACACTTGGGTATGTGCCCCTATTTCCTGTACATAGGTATGTGTGTGCGTCTGCCCATGAGCTATCATGGACCTCAACTGGCATCAGTTAAGGTAAGATTAAGTCTCCTTATCTGTAAAATACGGATAATAATTCTTTCCTCACATAAATACTGTGGTGATATGAGATTTTGCACATAAAAGCCTTTCACAATCTGAATAAATATGAGCTCTATTTGTGTGACTCCATGTGTATCTGCTTCTAATGAATTACAAGCAACCTGTTTTTACTTGAAAAGGAGAGTTGCCCTAAAGAGTGCCAGTCACTTCTCACTTACTCCCTCAGCCCTGCATAAGCTTCATAGTTCTTGCATCGGGAAACTGAGGCTCAGAGCCTCCAAGTCCTCCGTGGGTCTCTACATGAGTTTAGCGAGGAAGTCCCTACACAGCCCAGGCGTCCTGATCTTCCAGACTGACTGGACTGACCCTGCCCTTCCCCCAGCCCCACAGATGCCTTTGTATCCTGCTGGGAGCCTCCTGGCAGACCCTCCCGGAGCCCGGAGCCTCCCCCTGCTTTCTTTACTGACCCAACCAAAAGCGCTGAAAGCCTCAGCGTGCTCCTTTACATACCGGCCAGACACCTCCAGGAAGGTCAAGGCCAAGTTGAAAGTTAAGAGTCTGTTTACCTCCGGGAGCCCATTCAGCTCGGCCCCACAGACCGCCTGTGACCTTTACAGCCCGGCCTTTGAGCGCAGCCGCCGCGCCCCCGGGGGTTCCGGCAACGGGGACTTGGCACCTCCGTGTCAGCTCCCGCCCCCGCCCGGGCTAGGGACCCGCCAACGAGGGGTGGGGGCGGGAGGCGCCCACCTGCCGCTCTTGAGGGCATCTGCTAAACTATGTTTTATTTTTTGTAAAGTGAGTGCCCGCTGCCTGCGTTCTCCCAACTGGAGCAACCTCTGTGGCGGCGACGATGGCGGCTGTCAGGTTGGTGGTGATGAATAGAGAGGATTTCTCTGCAGCGCGACGCTCCCCTCTCCCGAAAGGTGGGCTCCGCGGTCCGCCGGCGGCGCGGGTCTGGCTGAACTGCTTGCGGTCTCCCGGCTCCTCTTGGTTTTATGAAAATGGCCTAATTGAGGTGTGCTCTTTTCTTTCCTTCCTCTTTTCATCTTTTCCTTCCGTCTGCATTTTATCTCCTGTCTTTAGTCTTGATATCTTCTTTTCTTTTTATATTTGTGTTTTTCTCACTGCCTTTGCTTCCTTCCATTTCAGTTATCTTGCTTTTTGTGTGCTCTTTCTTGATTTCTTTCTTTTCTTTTCTTGTTATTGTTCACTCTGGTTCCGCCACCCACCCGTTGCTCTGTCTTCATTTTCCCTTTAGTACTTTTCTCCCTGTCTCTCTTCTCACTTACACTATTTTTCTCTTTGTTTGCTTTTTCTTCCTTATTTTTCCTTCTTCTCTTTTCTCATTTTTCCTTCCTCCTTCCTTTTGTTCTCTCTCCTATTTCTTTTTTCTTTCTCTCATCTCCATTTTACTTCACTTCCTCATCCCACCATACACGTTTTTCCTTTGCAGCGCTCTCACCCAGTTTTTCCATTGTTCTTCTCTGAAGTCTGGAAAGGGCTTGCCAGGCTACAGCTCTCAGGGGCCAGAGGCTACAGCTCTCAGGGGCCGGAGCCTGCGCTTGGCAGGGGACGACGGCCTGGAGGACGGCCTAGAGTGGCTGGTGGGACCGTGGAGCCCTGCCCTGGAGCTCTGCCTAAGGCTAGGACAGCACCGGCTGGAGATGAAGGGTGACTTGGGCCTTTCTCCCTGAAATGAAGTCAAGCGTGGTCTCTCCTGGCCTTAGAGGAAAATCTTTTGGACAACTTGACAACGGGATCCGAGACCTAAGAGCTCAGATGATGGAGGCACGGCTGCTGGGGAGGAGGCCACTGTCACCTCCTCCTTCCTTCCCAACCCAGTCAGCCCTGCGACATCCTCAGGAATTAGAACCCTCTCAGGACAAGCCTAAGTGCCTCTGAGGCCAGGGCTGAGGGAGCCAGCTATGAAATTAGAGCCCATCATGGCCTCAAAACCATGGGACAAATGGATCTGAGGAGGAATCAAAGGATGGACAGCTGAAGGGAGAGGCTTGCTCCAACCTCAGGGCGGCCACGGCAGCTGCTGCGTGCCCTGACACCGCCTAGAAACCAGAGGAGGGCCTAGCCAAGCCCAGAGAACTGTGAGTGGGGTCCAAAGAGGAGGGAGGGAGGAGAGAGGGAGGAAGGGGGTCAAATATGAGGGTCACTGAACAGAGACCAAGAGTCTCCCTTCCTCTAGTTCGGCAGGTCTAGGTGAACAAGCCAGCTGTTTCTTGCCTATCATGCATCACACATGCTGAATAGGGAGACTGGCTGGTCCCAGGGTCCCCAGCCCCCTTCTCCAACCCTGGGTTTTAATGGGGAGTTACCCAATTCGGAGAAACTCAGCCCAGATCAGACCCCAACCATTAGGAAGTCTGGTCCTACGTGGCTGCACAGCAGAGCAATCCAGAGTCTCATGTAATGTTCTGTTCTAGCTCAGTGTGCTGGACCAAGTCAGTCGCCCTCTCTGTGCCTCAGTTTTCCTATCTGCACTGTGTAAGGAGAGAAGGACTGGATCAGCAGACCTTTGAATCCCTGCCAGTGTTCACCTTGAACAGAAGAGTGATGGCGGGCAGCAGGAGGGAAGGGAGCTTTACTGGAAGGAGAGGGAAGAAAACAGTAGAAGAAACAATGAAGAGTCCAGGAAGCTGCCACGCATTTTTCCATGTGTGTCTAGTGCAGGCACGGTTATTAGTGCTTTGAGGGAGCCCAGCCACTGTGGAGGCAACTATCATGTTCTGACTCAGTTGGGGCAGCCAGCCTCACAGTTTAAATTCTGCAGTGGCTCATTAAAGGGGACCAAATTGCCTGGGAGATCACCTCCTCCATACTTTCCCTATAAATCCCTCCAGTCACCCAGCACAGAGACACTTGGAAGTAAAGGAATAGGAATGGGATACTCAAATGGGGACCCACAGTTAGTGTCTTTAGGGGTTTCAGCGACTTCCAGGGTCATGGGAGACTGGGCTTTCTTCGTTCCAACCCCTGGGATCCTGGATAGGACTCAGGAATAAGGAACGTATCAAAAAACCTATGTGCAAATTGAAGAAAGCAATTTGAGTCACTTCCAACTCTCCCACCACCTCCACTTTGTTTTTCCTTTCAGGAAATGTGTGTGTTGATGATACGACTATTAGGAAAATGCTGGCTGCTCTCAGGACTGCTAGTATAGACTCTGCCAGAGATAAAGATTGAGTCTTCATTCCTTAAATCAAGAAGAATGTCAGCACCAGGGCCCTGGCCCCTCAAGTCCCAAACCCACCTATTTGGCCTGAAGTGGAGCTGTAGAGTTAAAGCCTAGGGGAAAGTACAGTTTGAAAGATTTGATTTCTTACTTTGATTCCCCCATTTACCTTAATGAAAGTCCTGGGATCCTTCCAAAAACCCAGAACATGACCATCTTGTGACCTACCTCCCTTCTCACTGTCCCCCCAACCCCAATCCCTATAGCAAAAGCCTTTCCCTTCTCTTCCTACTAAGTTCTCTGTTCCAAGAAACAAAGTTGGGAGAGGAAGAAGGCAGGCATTTCGCACACGCACAGACACACAAGGTGGAGCGAAAAAATGGTCCATAATTCATCCCTACCAAGTACTATCCAGTTCATGGTGCTCATGGGTTCCTGCTCTTGAGTGCCACAAAAGACTACCCTTCTTGGGACTCAATGAAGGCTTGAAAATAACACTGCTCCGAGAGTATCTGCCTTTCTGAATCTCAGCCCCAGCTTGAGATGAGCATTGGGCAGTTCCTAGTTACTGCCCTGAGGACTCTAACCTGGGGAAAGTCCATGTTAGCCAGGCCCTCAAGGTTCTGGGTCAGCCATTTACTCCAAATCCTGACATTCTGAGACTGGAGAAGTCTGGCTGATTGTCTGCAGCCTGTCTGCATTGACCCTACTAATCCAGAGGTGATATCGGACCATACATATAGGACTCCTCATCAAAGTGGAATTTGGGATTGGAACAGAGCTCTGGGCTTTTAATCTGCCTTGGCTGTGAATCACTTGAGCTTAAACTGATCATTCTTCCCTTCTACTCCTTCAGAGGTTTTCTAAGAGTTCTGAGAGGGAAAGTAAAATGCTTTTCACTTTAAATTGTAAAATCATGCACTTAGGAAGGCCGAGGTGGGAGGATCACTTGAGCTCAGGATTTCGAGACCAGCCTGGGCAACATGGCAAAACCCCATCTCTACAAAAAATAGCCCAGTGTGGTGGCACACGTCTGTAGTCCCAACTACTTGGGAGGCTGAGGTGAGAGGATCACTTGAGCCTGGGAGGTTGAGGCTACAGTGAGCCGAGA
>NW_012118488.1:2737503-2765720 GCF_000951035.1 Colobus angolensis palliatus
AGAAAGAAAGAAAGAAAGAAAGAAAGAAAGAAAGAAAGAAAGAAAGAAAGAAAGAAAGAAAGAAAGAAAGAAAAGAAAGAAAGAAAGAAGAGAGAGAGGAAGGAATGAACTTCCCCCCCTGAAGTCCTTAATTAGGGCTCTCAGCTTAGGGGACATGTAGAGCTCCCTGCCTTTCCCTTCTCTTAATGAGCAGAGAGCTCTGCATTCCCCGGCTCCCCAAACGGGTCAGTTGGTGTTTGGGGTCAGGAGACTCCTTAGAGATCATTCAGTGCTAACCAGCATTGTGCTTGGGTAGCTGGGGGCAGATGCCTAGGCAAGGTTGATGTCTTGCCCAATTCAGAGAGAACTGACCTCAGGCAACCCATGGCCAGTTCTGTGGTACCAGGGAGCTCTGAGCTACTGAAGTGGGAGCAGAAGAAATAAAGAATACAAAAGGCAGACAGCTATGGCCGCTGGATGCAGTTTTAGAGTTTCCGGTGGCGCCCTGACTGTTCTCCATGCCTGCCCCAGAGGAGTCCAAAAAGTCAGGCAGGCTGGGACTTGCGTATGTAGAAACTCATACATTCAGGATGGTGTTCTGGTTCCAGCTCAATGCCCACCAAGTCCTAAGAACCCAAAGCTTGGTCACAAGGGTAGTCCCTCCCAGGTTGAAAAACTGCTGGTCTAGCTCTATGAGGCAAGGCCAGGGCTCCCAGTTTCTTAATTTCGAGATGAACCTGGAAACTTCCCCTAGAAATGGTGCTCAACCCCAGAGACTTAGGTGGGGGAGCTGGGGAAGAACCGTGGGAAGCAAACCCTGGTCTCTCCAATCCCTCCATCCTCTCAATAACCTGTCTGGCCCAGGCCCAGCCCAGATCTCCAGCTGCCTTGGGTGGGGGATGCAGATAGAGATTGTGGGGTCAGGAGTGCTCTCTGCCCTTGAATTGGAATCCCCTACACCAGTCTACCGGTAGATTCTGCCTCCTTTGCCTGCTTGTCCTCCACCCCCATCTGCATGGTTTTTCTAGCCTGGGGAATCACCTGCCCCGGGAGTGCAGGCCAAGCTTTGGACACGGGAAGGCACAGACTGACGCCGACCAGTCCATCCTCCCCGGCCTTGCATGGCCCAAGATCGGTGCTGGTCAAGCCGGCAAGGTGGATCGCTCTCAGGTGGGAGAATTCATAGGAACTAAGGGGAACCCGCCAACTCTTCATCAAAACTAGAGGCCAGCCTAAAGAATTTTTCCCCTTTTTGTCCCAGAGACATTCTTTTCTTCCTTCTGCGTGTGTAAACACCTGGTAGGGCAGATTTTTCAGTAATGGGACTGAGTCATCTCACCGGCCGGGGTTTACTTCCCAGCTCCTCGATGGTAAAGCGCCCTGCGGCCCGCGGGTGAGGTCTTTAACCGTCCAGCCAGCGCAACTAGAGAGCTGGGGAGTCTTCTTGCAGTCCCTACCTTCTACTCACGCACGCAAAGATCTCCTCTATGCTGGTAGGTGCACCTGCCCTCCACCGATCCCCACCCTGAGCGGAGGTCGTACCTCAAGGCGAAAACCCGCTTAGTGCGTTGGCGGGTGGCGAGTTGCCGCCTGCTTGATCCGGGACTGAGAAGCTGCACTCCCTGACGCCACTATGGCCAGCACCCTGGGCCGCGCAGACCCCTACATCTCTAATCCCATAGCCCTCTAGGGCTCCTTGGGGCGGTCCCTTTGGAAAGTCTGCGAAGTGCCGGGTACTTTAAGTACTCTGTAGGTGCCTTTTATTTAATCCACACAACAAAAGAACGGGGCAGGAGTGGGGGGAAACTGTTACTTCCGTTTTGTAGATAAGAGATCTGAGCCGGGCGCGGTGGCTCACGCCTGCAGTCCCAACACTTTGGGAGGCCAAGGCCGGCAGATCGCTTGAGCCCAGGAGTTCCAGACCAGCCTGGCTTGAACCCTGAACTTCTGGCTTGAATCCGAAGCTGGAGGGTACAGTGAGCCGTGATTACGCTGCTGCACTCCAGTCAGGGAGACAGAGCGAGAACCAGTCTCAAAAAAGAAAAAGAAAACAAGAAAGCTGAGGTTTAGGAGATTAATTTGTCCAACTTCTAGAGGCAAGTCGAGTCTTTATGGCACCAAATCCTGATTCCGATATTTTTACTTCTCTTCCCTCTCCAAACACAAATCGTTGACATATTTTATTTTATTTTATTTCATTTCATTTTATTTTGACACAGGGTCTCATTCCCTCGCCTAGCTTAGAGTGCATTGGCGCGATCACGACTCACTGCAGCCTCGACCTCCCGGGCTCAAGCAATCCTCCCACTTCAGTCCCCTGAGTAGCTGGGACCACAGGTACTTACCACCACCCCAGCTAATTTTAAAATTTTTTATAGAGACGAGGTCTCGCCATGTTGCCCAGGCTGATCTCAAACTCCTGAGCTCCAGCGACCCTTCCACCTCAGCCTCCCAAAGTGCTGGGATGACAGGCATGAGCCACTGCACCCAGCCATGACAAATTTTAAAATGGAAATAAATTTCATTAAATCTCATTAGTATCTCAAACTAATATTAAAAACAGACCTAAGATATTTGGGAAATTATTAAAGGGAAAAGGGAAAAATTAAGGGATTTGGAAAAATCAAAACATGAACTCTAAAGGAAAGAAACCCGGCCGGGAGTGGTGGCTCATGCCTATAATCTCAGCATTTTGGGAGGCCAAAGCGGTTGATTACTTGAGGTCAGGAGTTCAAGACCAGCTTGGCCAACACGGTAAAATCCTGTCTCTACTAAAAAAAAAAAAAAAAAAAAAATACAAAAAGTAGCCGTGCGTGGTGGCATGTTCCTGTAGTCCCAGCCACTCGGAAGGCTGAGGCAGGAGAATCACTTGAACCCAGGTGGCAGAGGTTGCAGTGAGCCAAGATCAAGCCACTGCACTCCAGCCTGAGTGACAGAGTGAGACTCTGTCTCAAAAAATAAAATAAAATAAAAATAAAAATAAAATTTAAAAAACCCTTTAATACACTGTCATCTTTTTTATCAGTGCCCCCCATGACTTCTAAAACTACAAAAGTGGAGACTAATTTCTATCCTCTTCCTCCCACCCCATTCCTGCCACCCGGTTTCACTTTGGAGGCTGAGTCCACATGAGTAACAAAGGAGCTATACCTGGCAAATGTTCACCTAGAGCTGAATTGTGGGAGGCTTAAACTCCTCTAATGGCTCTGTTACCCACACTGACAGCAGAAAGGGAAGCATGGTTGGGTCAACCTGGTGCCAAAACACCTTCCAAGCCTGTCCCTTCCATGGGGGAAAAAAAATGGGTATTGGTGGGCACTGAGGATTCTGAATTTGATTTTATAGGTGGCTCTCAAAGTCTCACCCTTTATAATTGAGGGTAAACATTGGTGTATATGTGTGGTTTTTAAGGACATGAGCCCACTGCTTTATTGATTTTTCTTTTCTTTTCTTTTCTTTCCCTTTCCCTTCCTTTCTGTTCTTTTCTTTTCCTTGAAGAGGGAGTCTCACTCTGTTGTCCAGGCTGGAGTGTGGTGGCATGATCTCGGCTCACTGCATCCTTCACCTCCCGGGTTCAAGCAATTCTCCTGCCTCAGTCTCCTGAGTAGCTGAGATTACAGGCACCTGCCACCATGCCTGGCTAATTTTTGTATTTTTAGTAGAGACGGGATTTCACCATGTTGGTCAGGCTGGTCTCGAACCCCTGACCTTGTGATCTGCCCCCCACAGCCTCCCAAAGTGCTGGGATTACAGGTGTGAGCCACCACGCCCAGCTTAGTGATTTGTTTTCTAATGGCAAATTCTACAGATACAGAAAAGTAAACAAAAAAAGTGTAATTCAACTGCTCATACTTATCACCCAGCTTCAACAATAATAACTCATAGCCCATTGTATTGCATTTCTTTCTGGAGGTGTTTTTTTTGTTTGTTTGTTTGTTTTTTGTTTTTTTGAGACGGAGTCTCACTCTGTGGCCCAGGCTGGAGCACAGTGGCGAGATCTCAGCTCAGTGGAACCCGCGCTCGCCTCGCGGGTTCACACCATTCAGCCTCCTGGGTAGCTGGGACTACAGGCGCCTGCCACCACGCCTGGCTAATTTTTTGCATTTTTAGACGGGGTTTCACTGTGTTAGCCAGGATGGTCTCAATCTCCTGACCTCGTGATCCGCCCACCTCGGCCTCCCAAAGTTAAGAGCACCGCGCTCAGCCTTCTTTCTGGAGTATTTTAAAGCAAATCCCAGACTTTTTTTTTTTCTCCAGAATACTTCAGTTTGAATCTTTAACAGATTAAAAATTTTTGTTTGTTTGTTTTTAGAGACGGATCTTGCTCTGTCACCCAGGCTGGAGTGCAGCATCACTGAAGCCTTGAACTCCTGGGCTCAAGTGATCCCATGCCTAGGACTACAGGACTACATGCATGTGCTACCATGCCTGGGTACTTGTTTTTTTTGGTAGAGACAGGGGTTCCCAGGTTGGTCTCAAACTCCCTTGTTCAAGCGATCTGCCGCTTTGGCTTCCCGAAGTGGTGGGATTATAGACAAGAGCCACTGCGCCCGGCCTATTTTTATTTTATTTTTTGTAGAGACAAGGTCTCCCTTGTTGCCCAGGCTGGTCTCTAAACTCCTGGCCTCAAGGGATCCTCCGATCTTGGCCTCTCCAAGTGTTGGGATTATGGGCATAAGCCACTGTTCTTTTTCTTTTTTTATGTATAACCTTTATGTGATTATCACACAAGACAAAATTAAGAATAATTCCTTAATACTATCCATGTTTGAATTTCCTCACTTGTCTCAAAAATGTCTTTTTACAATTAGTTTAAGTCAGGATCTAAACAAAATTCACATATTACATTTGCTTGATGTCTCTTAACTGTCTTATAACCTGTAACAATTGCTCCCAATCCTGTTTTTCATGCCATTACTTTATTTAAAAACCTGGACCAACCCAGTTCTCAAAAGGTATTGGACATCCTCAGAAAACATGACTGCTCTATGTTGAACCAAACAACTGATTCTTACAGGTTTCTTTCTTACTTGTCCTCTGGCTGTGGCAGCCAGGTATGGACAGGAGAGCTGCATCTTCCCCTCCGCACCCTGCCAAAGAAAGGAGAGCTGGAACAGGCAGTGCCCTCCCCTGCCTACCCACTAGGTCACTTTCTGACTCCTGTTGGTCCCCTCTTTGCTCTTGGAGTGAGAGACCTCACTCCTTCTCTCACTGGAGGCAGCCAAGAATTGGATTCTCTGGTGGGTCTTTGGATTATGTAAGTTTCAAACACTGGATACATAGCTCCAGATCTAAAGCCATGATTGCTGCTCTAGGGGCAGGACTGTTCATTTCCTGCCTTGGGGATGCACCCAGAGGCCTGAATGCTTCCCAAGGGAACCAAAGAAAGAACATGGTCTGTTTCAGAGGTGGAGTGGCCAGTCTAGCTCTGCCATCTCTCACTCCTTCCTGCCCTTAGGGTACCACTGAGGTGGAAAGCCTGAACTGCTATCTCTGCTCTGGCTTGTGCTCAAGCTGTGTGTCCTTGGACTGGCCATCTCCTCTCTGCAGCCCTTGGTCTTCTCATTTATAAAATGGAAGTGATCCTCTCTGCCCATCCTTCCTTATAGGGCTACTTCGAGACAATCAATCAGGATGAGGGAAATTGAGATTCTACAAAGAGTGTTATGCCTATATAACAAAGTATTGTTTTTCTCATAGTTGGTGGTATTTGAGGAGAAGGTGAAGATTTTGGTTGGAAGAGGAACCAGCAGACAAACTTGGTCTCTTGTGTATAAAAAGAAGCCATAACACGCCACACATCCCTCAAGCTAGGAAGATACCTGGACTGGATGTTGACCCACTGGAGAAGCTGTGACTTCCTAGCATGGGGAAGAGTACCAGGATGCCCACTCCTCTTCCCCAGGAACCACCAAGGAGTCTGGAGCCTGGCCTTATCTCAGCCCTGAGTCCCCTTCTCCCGGCGTGCACACCCCTAACTTTTTTTTTTTTTTTTTAGATGGAGTCTTGCTCTGTCACCCAGGCTGGAGTGCAATGGCTCAATCTCAGCTCACTGCAACCTCCGCCTCCCAGGTTCAAGTGATTCTCCTGCCTTAGCCTCCCGAGTAGCTGGGATTACAGGCACATGCCATCACGCCTGGCTAATTTTTGTATTTTTAGTAGAGGCAGGGTTTCACCAAGTTGACCAGAGTGATCTGGAACTCCTGATCTCAGGTGATCTGCCCGCCTCCACCTCCCAAAGTGCTGGGATTACAGGTGTGAGCCACCAAGCCCGGCCTCCCCCCTTCCTTCTTTCTAGGGCTCCTAGCTTTGGTGCGCCAACTACTCAAAGCCCCAACTTCTCTCCAAGAGGAATTTCAAGAAACACTGACCAATCTGGTTCCAAAAGTTGAAGGGGCCCCAACCAGGCTGCAATAAACCTGCTTTACCCTTCTAAGCTGAAGTCTCTCTTGTCCAAAACTTTGTTCACTGGGACTGGGTGAGAGGGTGACTCCGTGAGTGCAGAATGCAGCACAGACATTACTGAAGAGGCCTCACATTTTTCATTTCCAAACTACACCTAGCTCATAAAAAGCCAGGGAATGTAATAAATTTTCCCCTGCAGGACGTGGTTTTAATTAATTATTGGGTTATTCAAGGTGACTCATGTGTGAAATACAATTTGCACTCGTAAACTGAATCTCACATAATCCATTCTAAGTAACTGGCTGCGAGCTATCCTCTCCAGAGACTTACATGAAACATATTTATCCCTTGAGGGTATTGGGGCAAAATGTAAGGGTGACTTCAGTTTAAAGAGAGCTCACTTGGCTGGCTAGGAGTACTAAGAGACTGGGTCTTGTTTTCTCAACTGCTGATTTGATGAGGTTTATTTCTTAGAACATCTGGTATTTTTATATGTATAGTATATATATAACATATATGTATACATGTATACACACATATACATTTATATATTTTAATCATTTGTTTTGCAATATCTGCAAAGGATATGTGAAGCCATCTCGTTGCAGAATAGAAATTGATGCTGAGTTTTTCTATAGCTAACCTGGCAGCCGAAGCTCCTCCTACTGCCAGGGCCTCTGAAATTTGGTCTTTATCACCCATGATCCATGTTCACCTCACATCTCAAGGTCTCTCCTGTGCAATGTGGAATTGCTCTTGCCTGGGATTTATACTCCTTTCTGTGTAACTTTAAAAACTCCAGGCCCCACATCTACAAAACAGGCTTCTGTTCAGAATGGGTGTGAGCCTCTCCCATAGAACCATTAACACTGCAGAGCCTCTTGGTCTACAGCATTAGGGAGTCTACGTTTTTGAAACCTTTTTGGGAGGGTAGGGTTGGGGGACTGAGTCTGTTCATGTGAACAGAATCTGGAAATGGGGAGGGAGTGCATCTGGCTACTCTATGTAGCTCCACCTATTTGCCAGGTGCCCTCTCCAGACCCAGGCAATGCAGAGGAGGGGGTTGGGTGGGGGAGGGGAAGGGATCCAAGGGAGACTGTGAGCCCCCTACCCAGATTTCAGCCAGAGAAGAAAGGGGAGACTCTGGCATTGCACCTGGGTTCCTTCCCCCTAAAAGAAGGTAAGATCTGATTTTTTTCGGGGAAGGAAGGAAGGAGAAACTGAAGGAAGAACGGGATGGCTTATTTTCTCTCAGTTTTTGTCTGACCCCTGAGTTAGAAGCAGAAGGCTCTGCTAGGGGCCCTGCACTCAGCCAGTTCTAAGTAGAGGAAGCCTCCTTCAGCTTTGCTTCTTCCTGGCTTTCTTTCTTTTTTTTTTTTTTTTTTTAATACAAACAATCCCACAGCATTTATTACCATCTTGTATAACATAAGGCTAATCAAAACAATATGAATAAATGTTCATATTGGACAAAGGACATCTAAAAACAAACTGTATTCTTCTCAACAATTTCTCACTTCATTGATCATTTCTAGTTGGAGACACTTTGTAGCAGAGTAATATTATCTCCTTTCAGCATGATCCGACCCAGTTGTTTTCTTGACTTTGTTTTAGAATGAATCTCTTCTGCATCATCTAATACAAGGTTCATATATTCATCAAAACCAATGATACAGCCTTCTATCCGCATATTCACTTGCTCGTAGAGCCACACCTGAATCCGCGATCTATTTTGTAAGTATCTGAAGATGAGGTTGATGGGCTGCACCATAACCTTCTGTACTTTCTGGCCCTGGCCACGGTACGCCATGGTGAAATTTCACAAAGAGCACAACCTCACGCAGCCTCTGAGAGCAATTTCCGGAATCCTTCCTGGCTTTCTTTTCCCTTTTGCCTCCTTTAATTCCCGTTCTTGATCTGGAAGCCAGACATCTTTTTTTTCCCCAAGTAAAAGAGAGGCTAGATTGCAAATACCCCCTCAGCTCCCTGCGGACCCTAGAACTCTGTCCTGACTGGTCTCTGAAGCTCCTCTGGGCCTTCCAAACAGTGGATAAAGTCTGTGTTTCAGCTAGAGTCTCAGCCTGGAATTTCTTTTTCACACACGGGCAGGCCTAGGGACTCTAAACTTTTGAAAAAAATAAAATTTTCTTCCTCTCTCTGACCTACTTGAACTTTCAGTTCCAGGAGGAAAGAAATAAATGTGATGTAGTTTCAAAGTATGTGGGAATTTAATAAATGCAGGCCGTGGAGGGTCACTCTCCCCATAAAGACAGCTTTGTCTGCCCCAAAAGGTATCTGAAATAGTGCCATCCAAAACCATGCCCACAAGCACCCACCTGCAAAAAGATACAGTGCTGGAACAACAGCAGCTGCGTCCTCACACGCAGATGAGCTGATCCAGCCTTTGAAGGAGCCAATTAACCAGATATGGGTTAATTCCTTTGCCAGACCTGAGGTATTGAATCCAGAGAATCCTCACTCCAGAGAAATGGAAGCAGTCTGTGACAGACAGGCAGAGGGACAGAGGGACAGATGGGAGCTCACACAGGGAAAAGAAGAAGCATGAAAATTGGAGTTAAAGAAATCAGGGACTTTCAGGGCACGCAGATCAGAGCCGATGGGAAGTCCCAGAGAGCTGGATAGGACAGTACTGGAGGCTGGGATTATCCAGAACTTGTTTTGACACAGGTAGACCTCGCTCAGCTCAGCACCCGCTAGGTTGGCTTTCTAGGATGACAAAATGACCAGCCAGCCCTGCCAATTCTGGGAGAAATCAGCCAGTGCCATTGTTTGGCTTTTCTTTGACCAAACAATAGTTGATTGGCTGGAATTTTCACTTTCCCTGAGTTGTTAGCTCCTGCCAGGAGCTAGTCAAGGTCCCTGCACTTAGCTAAGAGTAGACCCCAGCGCCTTCTCTCCCAGCCAAGAGCTGATCGACCTGTCAGTGGGGGAAAATCTCTCAATCACTCACCTCTACTGACTGAATATTGAGAGGAAAGTGTTTTGGTTTGTTGCTTGTAAACAAAACGATCTAGAGTGATCCAGAAGTTTTATCAGCTCCAATCTCTTTCATCAAGTTATAGGCCCAAAAACAGTACTAGAGACCCACCCACATTTTTAAAGCCCCAGAAAGCCTACACGTGTGTGTGTGTGTGTGTGTGTGTGTTTGGTAGCCTGTATCGGGAAGTTTTTATTTTTATTTTCATTTTCATCATTAGTCTTATTCTTGGTTATCTCTACTTGTTTGATGTGACAGAGTCACAGCTATATTCACAAGAAAGAAAGCTGAAGCATTTGGGCAAATACTCAGATTCCAGTCTACTCCCCAATCCCCCACCCCTCCATTTAGCCCCATCAGTCAGAGGGCCCGGGAGGGGAATGGGAGTGGAATAGGGGATTGAGGAACAAGATTCGCTTGGCTGACAGTGGTCTTTCCTTCCTTTAGTAGTTTCTTTGGAGGGACTGATGAGGGAGAGTAGAATCTCCAGGAAGGGAGTGGAGGAGGTGGAATGCTGCCATTAGTGAAATGGAGAAAGAAGGAAAGAGGGGGTTGCTGGTTGGGGGTAAATCAGTCCCTTTATAATTCCACGATGTTTGCATCCTTTTGGCTTCTCAGAGGCTGCGTTTTGAGGAGACACCAGAAGCCTGGGAAGTTCGCTTGCTGGTTCTCAAGTCAGAGTCCCCCTTCCCAGGGCTCCTTCTGGGGACTCCGGGGGAGGGGGGTCTCTCTGTCCGTCCTGCAGCTCCTCTCCTGGCATAGATGCCCCGCACCCCCACCTTGGGCCGTCCTTATCTGCCTGTTCTCCATCACGATTGATCTTCCAGGGTAGCCAAGGCTCCTGCTGACTACAAAAGCATCCCCAGGATTTCCTTCTTGACCCGGTTCAGGCATATCTCTTTATATTTCCATGCCTCGGTTTCCCTATATTTTTACTGCGGAGGACTCAGAAGACAGCTGAGGCTATTGTCCAGGGAGGAAAAGGGAGAATTCGGGCAAATCTGTGGGTAGGGGCCCAGACCCAAGACCCGTGTTTCTCCTGCGTGGGCTGGAGTCTGTCTCAGGTCGCTCCAGGGACATCGAGAGCCCGCACCGCCGAGAGCCCGCGCCGCCGTCCAGCGGGAAGCAGCGGACCCACAGGGGCCTCCAGCCGCCTCCCCGCTCCCGCCCCATGTTTTTCCTGGGCCTACAGCTCCGTGGAGAGAGCGTGAGAGTTCTCGGCCTGCGAGCTTCCTCACCAAATCCCCGAGAACTGACGCAGGCACAGAGGGCCGGCTGTGTAGCGCACCGGAGACAGGCCAATCCAACTAGATGGCCCGAAGCGGGGCCCAGCGGTCGGGGGTGTAGGTCTAGAGACAGAGGGTCTCCCCGTTTCCTTCCTCTGGCTGCTCGGTCACCCATCGCCTACCTGAGCAGAAGCGGGGCGCAGAGGGGCGCAGAAGGAGGCAGTGTCCTCCTGGAGTATCTATTCCCATCGGGGTATGGTGAATGCCATCTCGGCCCACGCTCCATCCCAGGGCCCCCTCAGTTCCTCCAAAGGCGTCCACCCAGAAGCAGCAGCCCCAGTGCTGCGCGTTGACTCCCGCCGGCCAAGTCCCGCCGAAACAGGATCTCCTAGAGCGGGCTCCACTGGGTCCCAGGGCGAAAAGGTCCGAAGATCTACGCTGCCAGAAAGAACTGGAGAACTCGGGAAGCCCAGCAACGACAAATAGGTTTCAATTTGGCTTAGTTTTTGGTGCGACTGGTGCAAATAATTTCTCCTCTTCACTCTTCAGTTGATCTCAGCTGCACAGAGCTGCTCTGCGAGCTAAAAGGAAATTAGTATCTATTCCCCCTCAACCCCACCAACAATTTTTTTTTAACCCGGGCTACCAGCTTAAGCAACTGCTTAGATATCGTTCTTGTTGAATTAAGCTCTGAAAGTTTGCCTCAGAAAAAAGTTTTTATTTTAAAAAATGAATTACTAGGCCAGCAGTCTGATTTTCATTGGTTTTAATTATCTGAGAAAACTCTGCCTTTTAGTTGTGATAAAGATTATGTAGACCAGACCCTAATAAGCAGAAATGTAATTAATTTAAAATTTTTCATATTTTCAAAATTGTCCATAGTAGTTTTATTACCTATATATATAAAAACAAGCACTACTAAAATAATTTCTCGATTTTGATCTATCTTTAAAAAATAGGGGCCAGTGTAGTGGCTCACATCTGTAATCCCAGCACTTTGGGAGGCTGAGACGGGAGAATCTCTTGAGCCCAGGAGTTCGAGACCAGCTTGGGCATTAGAGTGAGAACCGCCATCTCTAGTTTTTTAAATAAAATAGAGAAAAAGAAAAAATAGGTAATGTACACTAAAGGAAAGCATCATAAGTTACATTGGGGACATACATTAAAAAGTAAAATAAGTCTTCCTCTCACCTCTTATCCCAACTTCCTTCTGAAAAGCAACTACTATTCCCATAGTATCCTTACAGAAATGTGTATAAATAAAATTTTTTTTAACACAAATAACAACATTCCATATATCGAGCTTTATCTTTTGCCTTGTATTTTGAAAACTTAGTGCATCTTAATGATGATTTTATACCTTTACTACGGTCTCTTCCTTTATAATGGTTCCATTTTGTATTCTGAATATATCTTAATTTATGTAACTAGATGACAATTGAGAAATATTTAGATTGTTTCCAATTTTATTTGCTTCTTTTTTCAGGTGGTGCACACAATATACACTATTCTGTGTATATGGAAGTATAACTATATGATATATTCTTAGAAATGGGTGATCTCAAAGGACTTGTGCATTTTTAAGTTTTGAAGTCGTTGAACATATTTTCAGAATTACAAGCAATTTGTATGTTCTTTTCCAGAAAACTTTGTTCATGTTTTCCCATTTTCTGTTGTTTTTCATTGTTCTCATATTTTGTTTTTATGGTATTTTGCTAAAATTTGAGATTGTGTTTCGGTTTGGTTTTGTCAATAAAAGTTATGCTCGTGACTAATACAAAGTCTATCCGTCTATACTTATTGGAATTTTCCCGACAATTTTTCCCAGAGATGGAGGACAAAATAGAGGGGATGCCGAACGTGGACTATTGTCAGCTTAGATTTTTTTCTCTCGTGGAATTCCGACCTTATTGAAAAAGATGGGGAGAGGTTTGCTTTGTTTCTTAATCATTTTTTCGCCATCTCTGACTCTCTTTAAGGTTAGAAGACACGGAAAAGATCCACTTTGGACCGGGATGGAAAAGGCTGGATCACTGCAGAACCCAGATCTCAGTCCTGGCGTCCCCATCCCCGCCCCGGCAGCCTCTTTCGCTCTAAGCCTCAGCCTAGAGCAAACTCCCCTCCGCAGGTCATCAGCCTCCCACGCCAGAGCCTCACGGAAAACCACTAGAAGGAAAGTAGGTTAGGGTCTAAGTTGTAGCCCCTCCAGGCAGCTGGCTTGTTGACATTACCCCTTCTTCCCAGGCAGAGGGGTGTCGGTCAGGCAGAAGGGTGTCGATCGCCTTGGCCTCCAGTTCCCAGTGAACTGAGAGAATGTAGCCGGTCCCCACTCCCAGCTCCTGGGACCTGGTGATCGCCATGAGCTTATATATGTTCCCTGGAGGACAGGCGGCTGCTTAGGCGTGGGACAGTAAGGACTAAGCTGGGTGGGGCGGGCTGGCGGGGCAGGAGTTGGGGGCCAGGTAGGAAAGCCAGGGGTCGAAAGGATGATCCTAGGGACCTCAGAGGCCACTCTCGCTCTTTTGAGAGGCACCACATCTTTCTCCGGACCCCGCGCTCAGCCAATCGCCCCAAAGTCTCCAGGCGGGGGCTCAGCATTCCCCGTCTTGGTGGCAAAAGCAGCCCTTTCAACCGCACTGAATTTCCCCTGGTGTGAAAAAAGCCGCCATCGCCAGCATTTTGCCGAGGTTTATGCCTCAACCCCGCATTCCAGTCACTTCCATGAATTATCTGGAAGACAGAATGGTTTGTGCCCATGTACCCTACCTGGAGCACAGACAAGAAACGGTCAAAAATCGAAGGCAGATTTTTAGAGGAAAGGCAAAGAGAGAAGTCGGCCTTACAGAGTTCTGTGGCTCCGAGCCTGGTCTACCTAATCCAGGAGAGGAAATCACTCACATTTCCTGAGCATGCTCTGTGTGTTAGGAACTTGCCAGCAGCTTCCAAGGTGGAAGGGACTTCAGTCAGCCTCAAACGCCTCACCGCAGCGTTTAAAGTTTGAAATAGAGATAGACTTTCCCCCAAGGGTTTGTTAATAAGTTTTACCCCCTCAGAATTATTGGACGTGGAGTACAGGATTTGGTAAATTAAATTTTTAAGTTTTTATTTAAAAATCATTTTTGGCCTGGTGCGGTGGCTCACGCCTGTAATCCTAGCACTTTGGGAGGCTGAGACTGAAGGATCACTTGAAGCCAGGAGTTAGAGACCAGCCTGGCCAACAAAGCAAAAATTATTAGCTGGGGTGGTGGCACAGGCCTGTAGTCCCGGCTACTTGGGAGGCTGAGGTGTGAGGATTGCTTAAACCCAGGAGGTGGAGGCTGCAGAGAGCTATGATGACACTTGTGAATAGCCACTGCACTCCAGGCTGTATGACACAGGGAGACTGTCTCAAAAACAAACAAACAAACAAACAATTATTCAGATAATGATTTATTATAATTATCTTGCCAAAAGTCCTCTGCCAGGTGTGGCCCGAGGGGCTTTCTTATCTGATTTCTGACCAAACAACATTTAACTTTTTGGTCACATTATCAGGTTATTTCAGGTGAAAAAAAGGTTTGTCCAAACAATTGCACGAGATAGTGTAAACTGAACACTTGTGCTTAAGATGTCTGCTTCTGTCTAGAAAGGGAGGTGGTCCTTCCAGGAAGGAAAAGCTCCCATTCCTACAACACAGACATTTCTGCCCTCCCTTGCAGGTGCCAGTGCCCTCAGGTGTGCATGGATGCCATTCCCCATGCTTCCACTCTGCCTCTCTGTCCACAGCTTGTCTTCCAGAGTGTCGGGGAAAGAGCTGGGGAAGAATCTAAGGGTGGAGCTAGTGTTGCACGGTGGTGGCAGTGGGGGTGCCCAAAGCAAGCAGTTGCAGCAAGAAAGACTGGATTTATAATGGCAGCTCCCTCCACCCTGGACAGATAGTCTGCGAACTTAGGACCTTAACTCACACAGGCTTTGTCCACACTCCATGATACCAGGGGGAAGCCAAAATCATCCTGATGCTTCACATCAACTGGTTGTTTCAGTGAAGATGCTGTCTCCTATCAGTCTGATCCCATTTGTGGGCAAGATCTTTAAAAGCAAAGGGAAATAAGAAGCTGAGAATATGTTTTAATATTGACAGTCTGAGTGGACAACTCAATTCTTCCCTCTTCCCTTCATATTCAGGGTAGAGGGGGGAAGGATTTTAAGCTTCAATGTCTGAAATCATGCTGCCCTTCTGCCCTCCCTGGTGGGTGCCACTGCACCTGACGTCACTTTCCCCTTTCTTTCTCTTTAGTTTTACTGTTTCCTGGAACTCTTCTGAGGCAGTCACTGTCTAGGCAGGCAAGCGAGTCGTGTCGGAGTAGAGGGTGAGAGGACACTGTTAGACCACCTGGGTGTCACAGAAAGTTTGCTGCAGTCGAGAAGCCTGAAGGAGGGGTGGGGGCTGGGGTGGAGGAGTGTATGGCGAAAGACAACGGTGGTGTGGTGGAGTCCACTGCCTAGGAAAGCACAGACGCACCTCCAGGCGACCCTCCAGCCTGGGGTCGGGAAAAGGACAGGCTGAGAAGTCTAGAAAGGCAAAGAAGTTAACGATGTTTGGCCGTCTGAGGTCTTATCAGTGTGTCGGGGTCAGGTGGGGGCCGAGGCGACAAGCTCAGGCAGACGCCAGCGGGGGCTGGGACGGTGCAGATGAAGAGGGGCTGCTTGGGGGACAGCCCACTCCACTGACCCAACCTGGGAGAAGGTAGTGGCTGGATTAGGGACTGGGGGTGCATCTTGGAGCCCCCAGGTGAGACGAAAGGGAGAAAGGGAGTGACTGGTGAAACATTAACCCCCTCAGGGTTCTGAAGGGAAGGGGAACATCCTTAGAGGACACTGTGAGAAGACAAACGTCCCTTCATCTTGAGATTCCCTTGGAAATCCCCTGAACTCCTATTTCCTGGCTGGTGAAACAGAGCAAGTGGTCTCTGCCTCCGACACCCGTCCCCAAGCCTGAAGGAGAGTCTCTCAGCCCGGTTCGGGGGTATACCGGAAACCTCTAGTCATTCGTCAGGGAATGCCCCAGCCTGGTTCACGCGAGTCTTAAAATGACTCGGAGGTGAAATGGAGCGCATTACCCTCTCTTCCGCCCCGACCCTCAATCTTTGGCAGCTAGGGGCCGTGATGGGGCGAGGTGGAAGAGCGCCCAGGGCCCCCTCCGGGTTCTCCCACGGTTTCGGCCATCTGGACCTGGCGAGCGCCTTTGGGAGGAAGGGCCTGGGCGCGGTAGGGATGCCTGGGAGGCTGGGGAGTGGCGGGGGCGTTTCTTGGCCCGGCAGGGTGGGGTTTCCAAGCGTGATCTCCTCGCCCTGGCAGAGCCGGGGGCACCGAGTGGGGGCAGGCTAGGGGGCCGCCCTGCGGTGAATCAGGCTTGTGACCTCAGGCCGTCCAGGCCTCGCTCCGCAGGGTAAACATCCTTTGCGCTTTGGAAACTGGTGGGACTAGAAAAGAGGGGGCGGCAGGGAGAGGGAGCGGGAGACGGACGGGGAAGGGAGGGATTCTGAGTGGAGGGATTCTGAGTGGAGGAGACGTTCTGAAATCCTCTCTCCTGCCAGAAAACCAGGGCGGCCTTCGGAGCCGGCAGCTAGGCTGCCTGCTTGAGACCAAAGCAGGAGCATCAGTCACATGGGGCGTGGTTTCTCTCGGGCTAAAGAACGGCTCACGCGGGCCTGGGGAATGCGACTATGGAAATGAGGAGGAAGCTGGAAGGGCTGGGTGGCGGGCGAAGCTGGAGGGCACAGCAGAATCCCGTTTGTTAAGAATCACCTGAAGGACGTTTCTCTGAAGGGAGAGCGGGCATCTGTGAAGGGTTAGGGGCACATGCTGTCAATTTTCCCTAGCACAAGAGTGGAAATCATACTCTTTGGAGAGGGACTTTGTCACTGAACTTTAAGAAAATGGTTACAGGGCTGAGCTCGGTTACTTATGCCCGTAATCCTGACGTTTTGGTAGATGGAAGTGGGAGCATCGATTGAGGCCAGGAGTTCTAGCCTAGGCAATATAGCGAGACTCTCGTCAAAAAGAAGAGAAGAAAGAATCTCGTGGCTGTCATTTTTAATGTTGATGGTGTGGAGGGAGGCTGTTTGGACTCCTATTTCCATTCTTGGGCCACTGGCAAGGCACAGCAGGACAGGGCAAAGCTATGAGGTTACATAGACCCAGCTTAGACCCCAGTCCCATTCCCCAGCAGCTTCAGGCCCGGGGAACTGTCTCCATCTCCCTGAGCACAGTCTCCTTATAGGTAAAATAACTGCAGAGTTGATGCTGGAATTAAATCAATGCAGTGGCGAGCCCAGCACTGCAGAGCCCCGTGCTTAGTGACCAAAATAATGTCCCGCCTGCCTCATCTTCCTCTCGGATTTTTGCCAAGGCCAAACAGCACCTGTCCCAGAGAAAAACCTTTGGACACTTGACCTCTGCCCCGTCTCAGCCGAGTGACCAGGATGACTGGGAATTGAATCAAAGGAAAATCAGCCAAGCCCACTCTTCTCCACAGCCTGTGAGCAGAAGGAAGGAAGGAAAGAAGAAAGGGAGGAAGGGAAGAAGAGAGAGCTCAGTTCCCTTTCGTCGTTCACGTGGTGGTCCTCCACACCAGGAGACCTAAGGGCTCTGAGGAGGGACAGGCGCGGTGGCAGCAACACTCCTCAGGGCCTGTTTCAGCACCCCACTTACGTGGCACATGAAAAATTCAGGATGAACGCCCTGGCTGAAAGCTCTTCCTGGATTTGGGACATCAGAAGACCTTCCCGGGATGGGATCTTGTCTCTGGAGTAGCTATGACCTGGACATAGTAAACCTGTTTCCTACACTGTAAAATTGGCGTAACCTCCCAGTCTTCCTCTGGAGTCCTAATGGGAATAGTGAGGGAATGAAGGTGACCACGCTGGAACCCGAAGCGCTGTTCCCCTCCGTGGCTTCACACTGATCTCCACACTAGAATTCCGTTTCTGCAGTTCAAGTTCAAACTACTGTGGTCAGGGAAGGGCTACAGAGGTCCTGCGTGGCCGTGGAGCCACCGACCCCATCCCGTCTTGCTCGAGACACATACTGGGTTTACACTATCTGTCGGGTCCAGTTTCCTCATCTGTAAATGGGGTTGGTATCCCCCTCGGAAAGCCGTTTTGGGGATAATAAAGATTGTAAAAACGCTTTGCCTCAGTGCTTGGCACATCATATGCGCTACATTAACAATGTCGTGTACACGCAGGAACTGGAGGAATCCGATTCCACGCTAATTCTGGAACCGAATTCACCTCTGAGGCTTTGGGGCTTCAGAGCTGGAGCCGCTTGGGCGAAGCGAGCAGAAGAGCGAGAAGGAACGGGCTGATACGGCCCTGCCCTGAGCATTTCTACTGAGATCCCCGGTCCTGCTTCTTCCAGCCTCTGGTGGATTTCTCTCCGACCCAGCTGGGGCGAAGGCCCTTTGGCCCTGCGTTGCACGTAGCCGCGGTGCGGGTTCGGGCTCTGAGCTGGAGCCTGGATGCATGCGCCCCGCCTGCGAGGCTCAGCGTCTGGGAAGCACTTTTCTCGTCGACCCGGGATCTTTTTCCGCCAAGGAGCGCGAGGCTCAAGGACTCGGGACTGGGCTGTGGGGGGCAAGGTTTTCCTCTCTGTGCGTCCTACTGCAATTCCAGGCAAATTCGCTAGGAAGATCCCTAGCGCGCCTCCTCCAACAGGACCTCCAAGCCTGCCTAACGCACGCAGGCCTCGCTCTCTCCTGCGGAAGCCCCACCTGCCGTATAACTACCCACTTCAGGTATGGGGGAATGGAGGAGATACTCCAATCGTGCCCTCCACCTACAGTTTCCACGGCCCCTTCTGTTGAACGGTATTTTCCTTTAGGGTCCCTAAAAGCAGAACAAATGAAAAGGCTAAGAAAAAAAAAAAAAGAACCGGTGAATTGGCTCTGAGTCCAATAAACGATTCCTCTTTCCTTCTCCGGTCCTTTCCCTTCCAACAGAGCGACTGAGAAACGTTTCAATGATCAGCAAATCTGCTGGGAAATAGAGAACCAGAAGGGAATGTCCTATCCAACAGTTGGCTTTTCTTCTCTCAATAGAAGCCCAGTCTTTCCTTTAGATATGAATATAGCTACTGTGCATTTCTCCATTAATACATATAAGTTTCTCAACTAGGTGGTGAGGGATATGAATTTTCATAGGTACATTGGGCCCTAGAGACACCAAGGAGCTTCAGGTCATAAGGGGGTCTATTCAGACTATGTCCAAGGACAACCAAATTATGGCATCAGAAACAAGAGGTCTTGATTCAGATCTTTCACATTTTAATAAGGGAGGGGGATGCTGCTGATAAAGCAAAATGATTGAAAATATTTGTAAACATATACTTCTCACTGGACCTCCATTCATGTTGGTGGGTGTGGTAGACAGAATCAAGTATGTCAACTAGCTGTTTCCTGGTTTAGAAACAAAAAATACCCCCAGCCCCACCCCCACTCTGGAGTCTGCTTCTCAACTACGAAATGGAAAAAAAGAACTCAAGTCCCATTTAGACTGTGGGAGCTCAGCCCATGAAGGGACTGTGGGAATTGACCTGGAGAGTTTGGGGTGGAGAGGTGGAAGGGTGGAGGAAATGAGATGGGTAGCAGACACTGAGTCAGAGGCCTGAGACTAAGGCCTGGCTCTGTGTCCTTGATATCCCCAAGCCTCAGTGTTCACATCTATAAGATGAGGATAATATTGATCTCACAGAACTGCTGTGAAGAATCAACAACATAATATACGTGACAATACTTTTTCATTATCAGCCTTTCCTTGGCCTGGATCAAATTGAAAGGAGACTGTGGGCCAGGCGAGGTAGCTTGGATCAAGCCTGTAATCCTAGCAATTTAGGAGGCCGAGGCAGGAATACCCCTTGAGCCCAGGAGTTTGAGACCAGCCTCAGCAACATAGTGAGACTCTATATCTTAATAAATAAATAAATGAATAGCCAGGCATGGTGGTGCATGCCTGCAGTCCCAGCTCCTCAGCAAGGAGAGTTGGGAGGATCACTGAGCCCAGGAGGTCAATGCTGCAGTGAACCATGATCTAGACACTGCTCTCCAGCCTGGGTGACAAAGCAAGACACTGAAAAAAGAAAGAAAAGAAAAGAAAGAGAGAAAGAGAATGAGGAAGAAAGGAAAAGAGAAAAAAAAGAAAAGAAAGAGTCCATGGCAAAGAAGGCAAGGGTCCAGCTTGGGCCCCAGCTCGGGGATGGGTGTGAGTATCCCCATGGCTACTTGATGCCCTGTCACGTGGGCTCAGCTGGCTTAGTCTCACCCTCTGCCAGATCCAGGGGGAAGTGAGAATCCATTACAGTGGGCCTGTCTCAGCTCCTGTTTGCTTTGGCTGCAGTGTGATAGTGTCTTGCTGGCTTTGCCAACAGGATTTAGGTGTTTGCTCTCCCGCCTGGCATGGCTGCTAAGGCAGCTGGAATTCTGCTACTACTTATCATGCTGGCTGAGACTTCCTGCTGCTGCTGTTTCCCCTTTCTCAGATGGATGGGGTCCTATTTTGTTATCATTGTCACAAGACTCCTATGCTTGAGAAAGCAGGGCGGTAAAAAGAGGCCACAGACTTTCCCTTTCAAATGGCTCCCCAAGAAGTACATACTCAAGGACTAAGATGAATCAGGAAGTATGCCAGGAAAAGAAATGAGACAGCCAGCCAGAAGAAAGACAGGCACAAACCCTAGATCTTTAAAGCACTTGCTTTGCTTTCCACACTTCTTTCCTCTTGCTTTCTGGGGACAATAGTAGATAGTGGGGAGTAAAGGAGAAGGGAGCCCCTTGCTGAAGGTCACCCCAGACCAGCCAGAGCCCATGGTTGGAGAGTCTTGGAGGAAGCATGATTATCATGTACCTGATGGGAAGAGCATGTGCTCAGAATAATCACGTCCCCTCCCGTATCCAAAGCAACTCCCAGAGCCTCCAGCCACCTCCCCAGCACACAGTGGGCATTCAGGAGACATGAAATACCCTCCATATGACACACTACCTGCTTGGCTCTAGGCTGCTAGTGAATAACTTAGTCATGGCTGGAGAATGCAAAATAATTGAAAGCAATGCTTAGTAAATTGCAGTTTCAAGGTCTTCATTGCCTTCCTAACAATTTGCAAAACTCTTTTTATTGCTTTTTTAGATTCCTCGAGTTGAAATACCACTGCATGCTATAATTAAGCAAAGTGACATGCCAGCTGTAAAGGCAAGGGTTATGAATGATTCATTCAGTTCATGTAATCATCCAGGATGAGTGTGGGGAGGGAGCCTGCAACAGCTGCCAGTCTGCCTTGCTTATACTCTCTGCCAGGATGGAAGGAAAGCTGGAATCTAAAATCACCTTTTTTTAAACAGGGTCGCCCTCTGTCACCCAGGCTGGAGTATAGTGGCACGATCATAGCTCACTGTAGCCTCGACCTCCTGAGCTCAAGCAATCCTCCCACCTCAGTCTCCTGAGTAGCTGGGTCTACAGGTGTGCCTCACCATGCCTGGCAAATTTTGTTGCTGCTGTTGTTTAGTAGAGACGGGGTTGCTATGTTGCCTAAACTGGTCTCAAACTCCTAGGCTCAAGTGATCCTCCCACCTCAGCCTCCCAAAGTGCTGGAATTATAGGTGTGAGCCACACACCCAGCCTGAAGGCACCCTTTTAAGGCTAGTAAGAGTTACCCATGCTGTCTAAGGCAGCCTAACCCAGTGTGGGGTAAGCCAGACAAGTGGTTCCCAAACCTGGCTAAGCATCACAACTCCCTGGCAGACCTTTTCTTTTTTTTTAATTTTATTTATTTAATTTATTTATTTATTTAGAGACAGAGTTTCGCTCTTGCCCAGGCTAGAGTGCAATGGCATGATCTTGGCTCACCACAATCTCCGCCTCCCAGATTCAAGTGATTCTCCTGCATCAGCCTCCTGAATAGCTGGGATTACAGGTGCCTGCCACTCTGCCCAGCTAATTTTGTATTTTTAGTAGAGACGGGGGTTTCTCCATGTTGGTCAGGCTGGTCTCAAACTCCCAACCTCAGGTGATCTGCCTGCCTCGACCTCCCAAAGTGCTGGGATTACAGGTGTGAGCCACCGTGCTCGGCCAGGCAGAGTTTTTTAAATCCAAGTTGACCTCACCCTTGCTCCAAAGTGACTAATAAAGTCTAGGGAGAACCACAGGTCCTTACAACTGCCCAGATATCTCTGAGCTTGGAGATGAGAGAACTTGCCCCATCCAAGATGGCTATTTTTAACAACTTGGTCTTCTGGAACGTCACTTTTGCACTTGGAAACTTTTCCTTCAGTGTTGCTTTCATAAATCTGTCTGGGGACAGGAGTTCATCCAACTGCTTTATGAACAGATACCTTGATCTCTATCCTCCCAAAGCTCCTTCTCCTAATGTTCCCAATTTCTTTCAGGGGACTCAGTTCCTCTGAAACCTTCTTTATTTTTCCTTTATCCTCTGCCACACAGTCAGCTGCTAAGTCCCAGCTCTATGATATTTTTCTCACTTACCTCTTTTTTTCTTCCAGTTTATCGAGGTATATCTGCCTCCTTTTCTTTCCCCCAGCCAGCCATCCTGATAGAGGCTGCAAGGGCTTGAATCCTGGACCACTGTATGAGACTCCCAAGCCCTCTCCCACCTTTGGGTCCCTCCCCTTGCCAAGCCATTCTACCATCTACTACCAGATTCATCTTCCTAACACTAAATAAAATTTCCCACTCAAAAACCTTCAGCAGTTTCTCACTGCCTGCTGAATAAGGTAAACACTACCCAGGATAACAGTTTAGATCCCCTGCAATATTTATTCATTCAGTAAATATTTACTGAATTCCTATTATGTCCTAGGTACTAAACTAAAAGTAGAGAATATAAAGATGTAGAGATATGGTACATTCCAGTGGACAAACAGTTGCACAAATTCATTATCATGAGGAGTGCAATAACGGTAATACAAACAAAGGGTCCCTGGGTTTCCAATATGGTCTCTTAATCTATCTTTCCACCTTCATCTCCCAGTTTCCTTTCTGATCCAGCCAAAATGGACTAGACCTTACTTTTTTGTTTGTTTTGTTTGTTTGTTTGTTTGTTTGTTTGTTTTGAGACGGAGTTTTGCTCTTGTTGCCCTGGCTAGAGTACAGTGGCGTGATCTCAGATCACTGCAACCTCCGTCTCCCGGGTTCAAGCAATTCTCCTGCCTCAGCCTCCCGAGTAGCTGGGATTACAGGCACCCACCACCACACTTGTCTAATTTTTGTATTTTTAGTAGAGACGAGGTTTTGCCATGTTGGCCAAGCTGGTCTCAAACTCCTGATCTCAGGTGATTCACATGCCTCAGCCTCCCAAAGTGCTGGGATTACAAGCGTGAGCCACCATGTCCAGCCTAGACATTACCTCTTGATCATGTGCAAGGTTTTTAGTTTCTTCCAGGCCTCTATACCTCAGTCCATATCTTACTTCCACCTTTTAAATCCTATTTATCATCCAGATATGGTGGCTCACGCCTGTAATCCCAGCACTTTGGGAGGTTGAGGTGGGCGGATCACGAGGTCAAAAAATCGAGACCATCCTGGCCAACATAGTGAAACCCCATCTCTACTAAAAATACAAAAATTAGCCAGGTGTGGTGGTGCATGCCTGTAATCCCAGCTACTCGGGAGGCTGAGGCAGGAGAATAACTTGAACCCGGGAGGGGGAGGCTGCAGTGAGCTGAAATCACACCACTGCACTCCAGCCTGGCGACAGAGCGAGACTCCATCTCAAAAAATAAAATAAAGTCCTCTTTATCTTTTTCTGCCACCTCAAATATCGCCTCCTCCAATGAAGTGGACTTAGTCCTCCCAACTAGGTGTGAGGGTGTTTCCTTCTCATCTACTGACACTCTTTTTTAGTGGCACTTAACTCAGGCTAGTTATCTGCGCACCCACCTTCCTCCACTGCACACTCTTTGGGAGCAGGAACTGCCACAGCATTTTTCTGTCTGGCAGAAGCACTCAGTAGACAGTTGCTCTCCACAGCCCTATAAGTGAACAGGCAGGAGGTGGGTGGGGCTGGGAAGGCAGCCTGACAGTGTGCCTTCTCATTGGATAACCCTGAGCTGTTAAAGCCTCTAGACAAGATGTGCTACACAATTTGGCAGGCCTAATGCAAAATGAAAACACAGAGTTCCGTGTTCAAAAATGATTCAGAATTTCAAGATGGTGGCAATAAGGCATTAAGCCAAACACAGGGCTCTTCTAAGTGCAGGACCCTGTGCGACTGCACAGATTGCATGCCCTGTCTCTAAGAGCAAAGGTGCTGGCACCACAGTGTCCCATAGAAAGCCAAATAATTCTGGCATCATCTTATTAAGAGACTTCCTTTTTATCAGCTCAGGAACCTTGACTGGCTGGAACTGGTGACCAGGGAGAAAAGGGGAGAGATGTAGAGATTCCAGGAAGCCCCTTTTCAGTAAGTCTTACATCTTTTGCTTGGGCCAGGCTATGATCTCTGACAACCTGATGAGACCAATGGGAAAAGTGGCCTCACATCAGTTTGTTTTGAGCCTTCTGAATGGCGTCAGGAATGGGCTTGTGGAGGCTGGGATGGCAATTAAGTTTTTACTTGTCTGCTGGGATAACCAGGCCTTGGCTTCTTTTGCCATCCAGGTGGGCCTTGACTATTTACTAAAAAGAACACTATCCCGGAATCCTTGAAAACCAGGCCCACATGGGGATGACGTGTACACATGTGTGTTTCAGGGCTGGACACAAATGACTTGAGTCTTAACGTCTCCATTCAATATCTTGGATAATTAAGGTCATTTGCCTGAAGGGTACTGTGGGTTTCAAGCATCCCAGGTTTCCCTGACACTCCTGAGGCCAGAAATTCATTCTATTGGAAATCCTTAAGGCAAAGCCGGGTCAACACTGTGAAGCAGGTGCTTGTGTTCAGAAGTTACTTCTTCCACCTCTGCCCCACACACCCCAAAGGTCTCACCAGGGAACGGACTCAGGAAGAGCAAGTGAAGCAAAATGGATCACATTCCTGGAAAGGGCAGAGAGTGAGCTGGCAGATAAGGAAAGATGTTATGCCTGGGGTCTAGCCAGGACCTGTTGGGCACAGTTGGAGGAGTCAGTGCCCCAGAGAGGGCAACAGCAGGCCCTGGGCTCCTAGTAAAGAGGGCAGGGCTTACTGTAGACCATTTGTCCCAAGAAAGTCTCCAAAGGTTCCTGACATATTTTCAATGTATTCGGAGCTCTTTTTTTTTTAAACGGAGTCTCACTCTGTTGCCCAGGCTGGAGTGCAATGGCGCGATCTCAGCTCACGGCAACCTCTGCCTTCCAGGTTCAAGCGATTCTCCTGCCTCAGCTTCCTGAGTAGCTAGGACTACAGGTGCCTGCCACCACACCTGGCTAATTTTTATATTTTTAGTAGAGATGGGGTTTCGCCATGTGTGCCAAGCTGGTCTTGAGCTCCTGATCTCAGGTGATCTGCCTGCCTCAACCTCCCAAAGTGCTGGGATTACAGGCATGAGCCACCGTGCCTGGCCTGGAGCTTTCTTAGTGAGGGGTACTCAGGATAACTGTCTCCCCACAACCTTCCCTTCCCATTCTCCCTCCAGATCAGGCTCCTCCTCCTGGCATTAAGCATGGCAATTTCTTTTATTAATGGATGCCTAAAGGGAAAGTGTAACATTTCTGCAGGTTGGTAGAAGAAGCATCTTCAGGCTGGGTACTCTCACCTCACCTCTGTTTTCACTGGTGAGATTAAGTTGGGCTGCTGAGGGAGGTCGCCAGAAGATGCTCAGGCACTGAGGTGGCAAGTCTTTGGGCTGGTGGGGATGGGCGGAGGTCGGGCCTTGACCTTGTGAAGTTGCAGCTGCCTCAGTTCTCTCATTCAGGGCTCAGAGTTATGCACCATGCCCATCCCTGACCTCATCTTTTATCCTGGAGATGAAGACCAACTGGCATAGTTCTGTTGGTGGACTGAGGGCTTTTGACTCCTGGAAATCATGAGTCCTTCTCTGAAACACTACACCCCAAGTTGCTTTATCTGGGGGAGTATTCTGGATGATGGTAACATATGAGGAACCCAGAGAAGTGCCACTGGTAGGGCAACTGGGGTGTGTCCTGCGGCAGCACCAATCCAACCCCAGAAATCGTGGTCCTGTAGCACCGTAAGCTAACTGGGAGGGCGCAAAGGCAGGGCTGTTGGCCACAGTGCTGCTAATAGGAGCTAATGGAAGACAAGGATATCTAGATGAGGAAACAAAACTTCAGTTGAGTCTGTGAACATTGGAGACACTGTCGGAAGAGACAAACCTTTTCCTGCAAGTTGAGAGGTAGGAAGAGAAAAGTGGCAGAGATCCAGTTGGATTCTGGAAAAAAAAAAAATATATATATATATATATATATTTAGATTTTCCTTTAAAATGGCCTCCAGAATATTAAAGTCAATTAATTCATCATCACCATTCATATCTAGTGGATCAAGAGATGCTTAGGTGACTCATATCTGTCATCACCAGAAACTCATTCCACCTACACAACATTCATCTACCTGCAGCCTTCTTGCCTGAAACATTGGATATGGATCATTTAAGAGCAGCCAAGATGGCTGGCTGGAGAGAATGTTACAATGGTTAAGAAGCTGTATGCCCTTGGACAAGTTACTTAACCTCTCTCAGCCTTGGTTTCCCCATTTGGAAAAAGACAACAACAATGCCTTGAGGACTGAGACAATATATGCAAAGCTTTTAGTACACCAATGGGAAGTGTGTCTTGGGCCAGTTCACGCTGGGCTCATCACCATCAGCACAATATCATCCTCATCAGCAACAGCATCACCATCACTGCAGGTACCATTGATTCAGTAAGATGCCAGGCATCCCACTTTACCAAGCCATGAGTCATCCTTAAAATCCTACAAAATGAGGCCAGGCACAGTGGCTCATGCCTGTAATCCCAGTTCTTTGGGAGGCTGAGGCAGGTGGATCACTTGTGGTCAAGAATTTGAGACCAGCCTGGCCAACATGGAGAAACTCCATTTCTACTAAAGCTACATCCAAAAATTAGCCAGGAATGGTGGCACACCTGCAGTCTCAGCTACTCAGGCAGCTGAGGCAGGAAAATCACCTGAACCTGGGAGGTGAAAGTTGCAGTGAGCCAACATCACACCACTGTATTCCAGCCTGAGTGACAGAGCAAGACTCTGTCTCAAAAAACAAACAAACACACAAAAATCAAACAAACAAACAAACAACAGCAAAAACAACAACAACAAAAACAGAAAGAAAAAGTTAGCCAGCGGGAGCAGGAGAATCACTTGAACCTGGGAAGCAGAGGTTGCAGTGAGCTGAGATTGAGATCACACCACCGAACTCCAGCCTGGGCAACAGAGGGAGACTCCATCTCAAAAAAAAAAAAAAAAGAAAGAAAGAAAGAAAGAAAAGAAAAAGTTAGCCAGGCATGGTGACAAGCACCTGACACCCCAGCTACTCGGGAGGCAGAAGTGGGAGAATCAGCTGAGCCTGGGAAGTCGAGGTTGAAGTGAGCCGTGATAGTGCCACTGCACTCCAGCCTGGATGACACAGTAAGACCCTGTAAAACAAAAAAAAAAGAAAGAAAGAAAGAAAGAAAATCCTACAAAATAGGTTGTTTATCCCCTAGAATTCAACTGTTATACAGATCTGCACCCTGGACTCAGTGACCACCCCCCTGTGAAAGTGGATCCAGAGGAAGAAGAATGAGATTCTAGCCACTAAAGCAGAAAAATGGAGGAGTTTGTCAGGGCTCCATTCCTCACATGGGTCAGGATGGGTGCCAGGTTCGTGACCAGATGGTATAGAGGAAGAAATATAGAGCTGTTTGTCCAGTCCATCACTTGTGTGAGGTTGAGCAAGTCATTTAACACCCTCAACCTTGAGTTTCCTCACTTGCAAACTGGGCATAAGGTAATAACGTCTGCCTTGCCAACTTCACATTGTCAATGTGAGGATTCCATGAGATATGGTCTGTAAACCTGATGTGTGGAAGGTGTTATTACTATTACACTTTCCAAAGAAACCCTTGATCCTCAACTGGGGCCTCTGCTTGCTCTTCCTTCTTTCCTTCAACCATTATTTCTTGTGCAGAAGACCTCTTTTCACACCACATTCTGCTCCATCTGTAAATCAGTGCATTAATATCATGCACTCCAATGGACCATTCTGCTATACATAATTAGTCTTTTGTGAGTTTGCTTTTTTATATGTAAGTCCTTTATGATCTGATTAGTTTGGAGAGAAGTTTTAGAAGCCATTATTTGGCCTAAAAGCAGGGGGCCAGCTCTGAGATCTGATGACCCCATATGTTATTCTAGGAGGCTCTGCTTGGTCTTTGTCATATCTGCTGCCTGCAGAAATGCCTCCACTGAAGAGCCACTTATTGTCACCTCAGCTCGAACTAAAGACTAATATGAAAAGTATTAGTAATAATTTAACAGACAGATAATATGGCTTCAAGAGCTTGGGACTTGAGAATCAGAAGCATCTGACTCAAATCCTTGCTGTGCCAATTAAAAACTGGGAGACCTGCTGAATGTTAAGCCTTATGCTCTTTGAGTATCAGTTTTGTTTTTTTTTTTTTTTT
>NW_012118488.1:2765770-2773438 GCF_000951035.1 Colobus angolensis palliatus
TTTTTTTTTCCTTTCTAAAGTTCAAGGCTAAGTGCAATGGCTCACACCTGTAATCCCAGAGTTTTAGGAAGCCGAAGCAAGAGGATTGTTTGAGGTCAGGAGTTCAAGACCAGCCTGGGCAATGTGGGAGACCCTGTGCTACAAAAATAATTTTTAAATTAGCTGGACATCATGATGTGCACCTGTAGGCCTAGCTACATGGGAGGCTGAGGCAGGAGGATGGCTTGAGCCCTGGAGTTTGAGATGATGGTGATCCATGATCCTACCACTGCACTCCAGCCTGGACAACAGAATAAGACTGTCTCCAAAGAAAATAAAAATAAAGTGTGCAACTGTGATTGAAATTCAATTAGATAAAATATTTATCTAGAAGAGTGCTGGCGCTTTTATAGTCACCTAGCAAAAAAGGGCAACTATCACCATCTATCACCCCGATTTTTTCTTTTTTTAGAGACGGGGTCTTGCTATGTTGCCTAGGCCGGAGTGCAGTGGATATTCAGTAGCGTGATCCCACTACTGATGAGCATGGGAGTTTTGACCTGCTCCATTTCCATCTTGGTTTACCCTTCCTTAGGCAACCTGGTGGTCCCCAGCTCCTGGGAGGTCACCATACTGATGCCAAACTTAGTGCTGATACCCAATCAGGATAGCGCATTACAGCCCGGAACTCCTGGACTCAAGCAATCCTTCTGCCTCAGCCTCCTGAGTAGCTGGGACCACAGGCACTTGCCACCATGCCCAGCACCATGACTAATACTAACACATGACAGTGCCCTCAGCCATTGTTTATCATGGCAGTAAAGACCCGTGAGACTCCACATGATAAACTGCTGTTTCAGGGAAAGAAGTCTTCCCTAAAGAACTACTCAACTTATTTTTACTCACCTACGAGAAAATATTGAAACCATCTCTGCCTACAATATACCAGAGCTCCTTAGGGAATCTCAGCTCACGTTGCTAAAAAGTGACATGAAGAATCAGCATCTGATGTCAGAGGCATTCACCAAGGTTCGCTGTTTCTCAGCTCACTACAACTCCAAGCAGGTGAGGGCCAGTGTATACAGGGATGTACGTGGAGCTTGCGCGTGGGGAGAGAAACCAACAGAACCAGTCCCAATCTTTGAGAAGCCCCCAGTCTTGAGGGGGAGGAATAAAGTTCCTGTCCTCAGGGAGACCCCCATCTGATGGCACAGACATAGTCCATGCCACTAGCGACTCTCTAGTATGATTGGACAGACAAAAAGGACCAAAACAGGATGCTATGTCTGGCCTTTTCTGCTAAGAGGTTCAGAGCCAAATTCAACGGTCAACGCAGGAAGCGCCTTATCACACCCTCTTCGTATAATGATCTCTTCCCTTTCTTTGTGTGGCTTCTGATCATTATTATTTCATTTAACAGTCCTATTGAATACAAGTTTTCATTGTAATCTGTACATCATCCTCTCTTTTTTAAATAGTAGAAACAGGGTGGGTGCGGTGGCTCGTATCTGTAATCCCAGCACTTTGGGAGGCCGAGGTGGGTGAATCGTTTGAGGCCAGGAGTTTGAGACCAACCTGTCCAACATGGCAAAACCCCATATCTACCAGAAATACAGAAATTGGCTGGGCATGAAGGCACATGCCTGTAGCCCCAGCTACTAAAAAGGCTGAGGCACAAGAATTGAAGATAGTGGTAGTGGGTTGGAGCTCCTCAAGGATCAGAGAGTTTTGCTCCAATAACAGGCCCACAGGTCAGGGCTGGCTATAACAGGCTCCTCTACCTAGGCCTGGGTCCACATGTAAGACAAGTACTTATTACCCATATGTTTCTGTTGTTGTTGTTGTTGTTGTTTTGTTTGTTTTGTTTTTTGGAGATGGAGTCTCACTGTGTCGCCCAGGTTGGAGCGCAGTGGCACAATCTCAGCTCACTGCAACTGTAGCTGGGACTACAGGCACGTGCCATCATGCCCGGCTTTTTGGGGTTTTTTTGTTTTTGTTTTTGTTTTTGTTTTTTTGAGACAGAGTCTCACTCTGTCACCCAGGCTGGAGTGCAGTGGTGCGATCTTGGTTCACTGCAAGCTTCGCCTCCTGGGTTCATGCCATTCTCCTGCCTCAACCTCCCGAGTAGCTGGGACTACAGGCACCCGCTACCATGCCCGGCTCATTTTTGTATTTTTAGTAGAGATTTCACCATCTTGGCCAGGCTGGTCTTGAACTCCTGACCTTGTGACCCACCCGCCTCGGCCTCCCAAAGTGCTGAGATTACAGGCATGAGCCACCACACCCAGCCTACTTTTTGTATTTTTAGTAGAGATGGGGTTTCACCACATTGGCTAGGCTGGTCTCGAACTCCTGACCTAGTGATGTGCCCACCTCGGCCTCCCAAAGTGCTGGGATTACAGGCACGAGCCACCGCGCCTGGCCTATTACCCATATTTAAAAGACTTGTTCAAAAGACAAATTCCCAGGGCCCCTTCTCAGCCCTCTTATGCCAGAATTCCCAGAGGGTTTGCCCTGAGAAACTATAGGCTTAAACAAGGGCCCTCATATGATTCCTATCATCAGGGAAATGGGGAAACATCAGGCCCAGCTCTTCTCTGAGCATGGTGACAGGACTATCAGAATCACCCAGAGGAGCTTCATAAAATGCAGATTCCTGGGCTCTCCACCCAGGAGCTACTGAATCAGAATTTCTGGGAGGAGGCCCTGGAATATGCATTTTTACAGGTACCCAAGGTGATCTCTATGGGTTGGATGTTTCCTTGCAGGCCCTCCTGCAGTATGAGCTACTGGTCACAAGGGGCCAGGTCAGAGTATCTGCTCACAGTAAAGCTTTGGGTGGCAGGGTGGAGGGAGATGATTCAAATCTCTAGCCTCCTTCTTTAGACAGTCAAGCAGCATAGATCCCTTAATTCCACAGCTCTATGTTGTAGGGTTCTCCCAAGTTTTTATATACGACCTTCCCTCAGAAGCACTGAAGTTCAGATGGAGGGCATCCTACCATCTCCTGGGGCCTTTTGCACGGTGGAACCAAAGCTTCTCAAAGGCCTGTGGTTCCACATCTCAGTCTCTGCTGCCCTGTTGCTCTGTCCCCTCAGCACACTCCATTACAGGGCCAGCCTTTGTGATCTAGGCCTAGACCAGGCAGCATAGCTTGAAGGGTGTGAAAATCAACCCATCATGGTTGACATGCTTCTACTTCTGGGATCTCCATATATGACTATCTCAATTTTAGCCATAAGTGGAAGACAAGGCAAAGTGCCTAGTAGGGGCAGATCAGTTCTATCAGAAATATATTAATACATAGCAAGGGGGTCACTTTCTTTTTGTTTGTTTGTTTTTTGGAGACAGAGCATTGCTCTGTCACCCAGGCTGGAGTGCAGTGGTATAATCCCTGCTCACTGCAACCTTGAGCTCTGGGTTCAATGAATCCTCCTACCTTGGCCTCCCAAGCAGCTGGGACCACAGGCATGCCCCACCACACCCAGCTAATTTTAAAATTATTATTATTACTATTATTTGAGACGGAGTCACTCTGTCACCCAGGCTGGAGTACAGTGGCGTGATCTCAGCTCACTGCAACCTCTCCTTCCCAACCCCTCCCTCCCTCTCCCTCCCTCAGGAGGCAAGCCTCAGCCTCCTGAGTGGCTGGGACTACAGGCCTGTGATACCACGCCCAGCTAATTTTTTGTATTTTTAGTAGAGACAGGGTTCCACTATGTTAGCCAGAATGGTCTCAATTTCCTGACTGCATGATCCGCCCACCTCTGCCTCCCAAAGTCTGGGATTACAGGCGTGAGCCACTGCACCCAGCCTAATTTTTAAATTTTTTGTAGAGACAGGGTCTTGCTATGTTGCCCAGGCTGGTCTTGAACCCCTTGCATCAAGGGGTCTTCTCGCCTCAGCTTCTCAAGTAGCTGGGACCATAGGCATATGCCACCACATCCAGCTAATTTTTAAATTTTTTGTAGAGATTCAGTCTCCCTTATGTTGCCCAGGCTGGTCTCAAACTCATTGGCTCAAGGGATCCTCCTGCCTTGGTCTCCCAAAGTGCTGGGATTATAGGCATGAGCCATTGCGGCCAGCCAGGGTCACATTTTGACTAAGTCTTCATTGTCTACTTACCTGTATGTCTTTATCAATCCATCCATCCTTCTACCTATCCAACATTCCAAAAAAACACAGAGCATCTGCCAATGCACCAAATGCATTAAGGGAATATGTGTGGGCCTACCTAGCTCTTCTAACATCCTTTTTGGCCAGAGATCAGGCAATGGCTGTATGCTTCTTGATCCTGCATACACGGGTCCCTCAGAGCATTTGTGTGGCTTTTGCAAGGCCTTGGATCCAGTCGGGCTGGAGTGGCAGTCACCAGCAGGTCCCTCAGAGTAACATTATAGCTCTGAGGACCCTGCAAGAGGAGGGAGGGCACATCCAGCTGCCTCTTCTCACCAGAGCTGTCACTGCAGGAGTGGCACTCCCCAGGCAGGGAGGGGTTTTCTGGAAAGGCAAAGTCATAAGCATCAGCGATTTGTGCTGCTGGATTCAGCACAAATTCCTGGTGAAGACCACCTCCCAGTAGGGTTCCATGGCCTATAACTGGCTGAAGCTCTTTGAGCCAGAATCAGCCATTGCTCCTTTTCTCCAAATAGTTTTTCTTCCCCATTTTTTCATACTTAACATCAATAACTGGTGCAGCCTCAGCTGAATGAGCCTCATGTGAATGAGAACTAGGAAATGTTGAAGAAGGGACTTGGACAGCATTCTGTTTTTATCTTCTTTGTCTTCCCAATCAGACTAGAGGCCTCCTAATGGTATGGACTGTGTCTCCACCATCAGACTGGGGTTTCCCTGAGGACAAGGGCTGTCCCCCTCCAAAGACTGGGAGCTCCCCACAGATTAGGACTGGTTCTATCGGTCCGTCTCCCCTTTAATCTCCTGGCACATCCCTGAACACACTGGCACTCACGTGACAGGCTATTCATTCCCAGCTTGGGGTTGTAGTGAGCTGGGAAGAAGGAGAGCTTTCCCCTCAGTTGAAGCTTGGTCAGTAGCTCGGATAGCAAATGTGGCTTCTTCATGTCACTCTTCAGGAAACTCCAGTTTGTGTTCGGACTCCCCCAGAAGCTCTTGGATTTTGTGGGCAGAAAAGGTTTTAACATTTCCTTCTGGATTAACTGTGGAGGGGTCTGCTGCTTCTTGCATTTAAAAGATACCACCCTATCCATCTCTGGGCCGCTGTACTCAGAGCTGGTGGTCACGGCCAGGGTTGGTGGAGACTTTGGGGAGATTCTGACTTGGGTGGTAGATTCTGGGGCGGTTTCTACTGAGGTTAAGTGCTGGAAGAAAAGACAGTTCAAAATGAGACTGCGGAAAGCTAAGGGTTCCTTCCTATGCTATTCTTTTTTTATTTTTATTTTTTGAGACAAGGTCTTGCTATGCTGCCCAGGCTGGTCTCGAATTGGGCTTAAGTGATCGTCCCGCCTCAGCCTCCCAAGTAGCTGGGACTACATGTGAGTGCCACCATGCCCAGCTCCCATGCTACTCTTGATTAAAATAAACAGATTAAGAGCTGATTCATTAGCAGCAAGAAAGATTAGGTTAGAATAGTTTCCTCACCATGAATTGGTTAAACAGCAGGGCAGAAGATGGTAGAAGACTCTACAGCCTCCTCTCTACACGAGAGAGATTATAAACAACAAAGATTGGCCATCAGAACAATAGGTATTATTATTGTTATTGTTATTGTTATTATTTGAGACAGGATCTCGCCCTGTCACCCTGGCTGGAGCGCAGTGGTGCAATCTTGGCTCACTCAAACCTCCACCTCCTGGGCTCAAGCAATCCTCCCACCTCTGTCTCCCAAGTAGTTGGGACCACAGGCATGCACCATCACGTCCAGCTTTTGTATTTTTTGTAGAGATGGGGTTTTGCCATGTTGCTCAGGCTGGTCTCAAACTCCTGGGTTCAAGTGATCAGCCCACCTCAGCCTCCCAAAGTGCTGGGCATGGTGGCGGGCGCCTGTAGTCCCAGCTACTCGGGAGGCTGAGGCAGGAGAATGGCGTGAACCTGGGAGGCGGAGCTTGTAGTGAGCGGAGATGGTGCCACTGCACTCCAGCCTGGGCGACACAGCGAGACTCCGCCTCAAAAAATAAAAATAAAATAAAATAAAATAAAATAAAATAAGTGATTTGGATAGTCTTATGTCTACTTTTTTAAATTGAATTTTTAGTTTAAAATACTCTAAAAAAGAAATGTCCAGGCCCAGATAGTTTCTCTGGAGAATTCTATCCAAATATTTAGATAAGAAATAATGACAAATCACCAGGCACCATGGCTCATGCCTATAATCTCAACACTTTGGAAAGCTGAGGCGGGTGGATGACTTGAGGTCAGGAGTTCGAGACCAGCCTGGCCAATATGGTGAAACCCTGTCTCTACTAAAAATACAAAAATTAGGTGGGCATAGTGGCGGGCACCTATGAATCCCAGCTACTCAGGAGGCAGGGGCAGGAGAATTGATTGAACCCAGGAGACTGAGCAAAGATCGTGCCACTGCACACTAGCCTGGGTGACAGAGTGAGACTCCATCTTTTTTTTTTTTTTTTTTGAGATGGAGTCTTGCTCTGTCTTTATTTGAAAATGACATATGATGAAAATCCTAAAGAATCAACAAAAAAACTAACTAGAATTCATAAGAAATTTAAGTCTCAAAATTCAGGATAGTATACATTAATCATTATTTCTATATGCTAAGAACAAACAGCTGGAAATTAAAATCTAAATAAATAATTCCATTTACAATATTGTCAAAAAACAAATAGGAATAAATTTAACAAAAGATGTGCAGAATGTCTACATTAAAAACTATAAAACTCTGTTGAGGAAATGAGAGAATATCTAAATAAATGGAAAGATAAATCATGTTGGAAGATTGGAAGATTCACTATTTTGTTTTGTTTTATTTTGATTTCTTGCTGCATAATACCAAAGATTCACTTTTGTTAAAGAAATTGTTTCTCCTCAAAATTTTCTGCAGATTCAGCACAATGCCAATCAGAATCCCAGCGTGCTTCTTTGCAAAAATTGATGAATTTATTCTAAAATTTAAGTGGAAATGCAAAGGACCTAGAAGACCCAAAACAGTCTTGAAAAAAAACAGCAAAAGTGGAGGACTTATACTATCTGATTCCAAGATTTTCTATATAGGGTTCAGTAATCAAGACAATGTGGTACTGGCATAAGGATAGACACACACACACACACACACCCCTAAAAAATCAAAGGAACAGATTAGAGTACAAAAATAGATCTACATTTACATAGTCAATCACTTTTCAGTCAAGTTACCAAAGCAATTCAATGATAAAGGAAAGTCTTTACAATAAATAGTTTTGGTACAACTGAACATATATATGGCAAAAACAAACCTTGGATCTCGTCATCTAACATACTTAAAAATTAATTTGATGTGAATCATGAACCTGAAACACAAAGCTAAAGTTATAAAACTTCTAGAAAAAACATAGGAGTGGCCGAGTGCAGTGGTTCAGGCCTGTAATCCCAGCACTTTGGGAGGCCGAGGCAGGAGGATCACCTGAGGTCAGGAGTTCGAGACCAGCCTGACCAGTATGGGGCAACCTCATCTCTACTAAAAATACAAAAATTAGCCAGGCATGGTGGTGGACG
>NW_012118488.1:2775178-2776384 GCF_000951035.1 Colobus angolensis palliatus
TAACAGAGTGAGACTGCATCTCAACAATAACAACAACAAAAAGATTAGCCAGGAACAGTGGTGAGGGCCTATAGTCTCAGCTACTCAGGAGGCTGAGGTGAAAGGGAGGATCCCTTGAGCTCAGGAATTTGAGGTTGCAGTGAGCTATGATGGTGCCACTGCATTCCAACCTGGGTGACAGAATGAGGCTCTGTCTCAGAGGTGGGGGAAAAAAGAGAGGGGATGAAAACTTGAACATACTTGACAAAGAAGGATAAATAACCAGTAAACAGCAGGGAAATACAAAGTAAAACTACAATGAGATATCAAAACATAGCCATTAGAGTGGTTCAAATTTAAAAGCTGAGGCATGAGAACTGCTTGAACCCTGGAGGCTGAGGTTGCAGTGAGCCAAGACTGTGCCACTGCACTCTAGCCTGGGCAACAGAGCGAGACTCTATCTCAAAAAAAAAAAAAAAGACAGATAACACCAAAACGTTAACAAAGATATGGAGCTATGGAGCAACTGGAACTCTCATAAATTGCTAGTTAAAATGTACAATAATACAGTCACTTTGGAGTTTCTTATAAAGTTACATATAGATTTACCTTTTGATCCAACGATCTTTCTCCTAGGTAGTTATACAAGGAAATGAAAACACTTGTCCACAAAAAGCTGTTTACAAAAATGTTCACAGGAGCTTTAACGACCATAAAATAAACAACCAAACAAACAAAAAACTGGGAACAATCCAAAAGTCTGTCAATAGGTGAATGGATAAACAAACTGTAGCATGTCTGTACAGTGAAATACAACTTAGCAAACTACTGATTAGCTCAACAACATGGATTTATCTCAGAGATATGGTACTGAGCCAAAGAAGCCATACACAAAAGAGTATATACTATGTTACTCCATGTACGTAAAATTCGAGAACAGGCAAAACTAAGGTGAAAAAGTCAAAGAAGTCAGAGTCAGGGTAGCAGATGCCTTGAGGAAGGATGAGGGGAGGGAGATTGCTTGGGAAGAAACAGGAGAAAACTTTCTAGAGATATCAAAATGTTCTGTATCATGATATATCATGATAGCGTGTAGGTTATAGGGTATATTTATTTGCCAAAATTGTACAGTTAAGATTTGAGTAAATTTAATCTTAGGAAAAAAACAGGGCTCAGAAAAAAAAAAGAGGACACAGAATGAGATGTATAATCAAATTATATTTAAAT
>NW_012118488.1:2777073-2778880 GCF_000951035.1 Colobus angolensis palliatus
TTAGCCAGGATGGTCTCGATCTCCTGACCTCGTGATCCGCCCGTCTCGGCCTCCCAAAGTGCTGGGATTACAGGCTTGAGCCAAAGCGCCCGGCCTTAACTTCTATATTTATTAGACAATTCCCCTTTCTCTCCCTCCACCCAGTCCCTGGCAACCATAATTCCACTTTGTAAGAGTGGCTACTCTAGATACTTCACAGAAATGGAATCATAACAGTATTTCTCTTTCTGTGACTAGCTTCTTTCACTTAGCATAAACATCCTCAAGGTTAAGTCCTGTTGCAGCATTTGACAGGATTACTCTCTTTTTTAAGGCTGAATAATATTTCATTATATGTATATACCACATTTTCTTTATTCATTTATCTGCGGTTGATGGACATTTTAGGTTGCTTCTACCTCTTGGTTATTATGAAAAATGCTGCAATGAACATGGGTGTGCAAATATCTTTTTGAGATCCTGTTTTCAATTATTTTGGATATATACACAGTGGGATGGTTAGTGGGATGATAATTCTATTTTTAATTTTTTTTTTTTTTTTTAGACAAGAGTCTCACTGTGTTGCCCAGGCTAGAGTGCAGTGGCGTGATCTTGGCTCACTGTAAACCCACCTCCCGGGTTCAAGCAATTCTCCTGCCTCAGCCTCCTGAGGAGCTGGCATTACATGTGTGTGCCACCACACCTGGCTAATTTTTGTATTTTTAGTAGAGATGGGGTTTCACGATGTTGGCCAGGCTGGTCTTGAACTCTTGGCCTTAAGTGATCTGCCTGCCTCAGCTTCCCAAAGTGCTGGGATTCCAGGCATGAGTCACTGCACCTGGCCCCGGTTTGCAAATATTTTCTCCCATTGCCCCAGTTGCCTTTTCACTCGGTTGGTTGTTGCCTTTACTGTGCAAAAGTTTTCAGTTTGACATGGTCCCATTTGCCTATTTTTGCTTCTGCTCACTGTGCTTTTGGTGTCATATGCCCAAGAAATTATGAAATTGCAAAGCTTACTCTCTTAAAGGTGCTTTTCAAACCATGGGGTTGTAAACCTATGAAATCATGAATTAATCTGGTAGGTTGTAACTGATATTTTTGTTTGTTTTTGTTTTTGTTTTGTTTTGTTTTCTTTTTTTGAGAAAGAGTCTCACTCTGTTGCCCAGGCCAAAGTGCAATGGCATGATCTTGGCTCACTGCAACCTCCACCTCCTGGGTTCAAGTGGTTCTTCCACCTCAGCCTCCCAAGTAGATGGGATTGTAGGCACCCGTCATCATGCCCGGCTAATTTTTGTATTTTTGTAGAGACGGGGTTTCCCCATGTTGCCAAAGCTGGTCTTGAACTCCTGACCTCAGGTGATCCACCCACCTCGGCCTCCTAAAGTGCTGAGATTACAGGAGTGAGTCACTGTGCCCAGCCTTAACTGGTACTTTCTCAAAGAATAGAACAGACAGAATAACACAGAATATAAAATGTTAATTGAGGTATCATATGTAGTATGCCTAAGCACTGTTTTAGAAACTTTTTTCCAGGTGTGTGTGTGGGAGGTGGGGCAGGGTGATGGATTGTGAAATAAAGTGGATTTCTTACTGTGGGCTATGGCTAAAATTTTGAAAAACATTGCCCTACTCTCTACTGCACTTGGTCCAAATGAAGGCCCAACAATGCTGAAGATTTTCCAGTAATTACAGCAGAGTCAGCCCTTGGTGGGCTTCAGTGGGAGGAACACAAAGAGATCTGTGCTAGGGCACTTAGTACCATATTCATGTGGCAACTTTGTTTCTGCAAAAATAGAAAGTCAACTGTCACCTTAAGGGAATATTTTTT
>NW_012118488.1:2779724-2792974 GCF_000951035.1 Colobus angolensis palliatus
GGAGGCTGAGGTGGGAGGATGGCTTGAGCGTGGGAGGCAGAAGTTGCAGTGAGCAGAGATTGCACCACTGCACTCCAGCCTGGGTAACAGAGCCAGACCTTGTCTCAAAAAAAAAAAACAAAGAAAAAGAAAAAAGAAAAGATACACAGAGGAGAAGCACAGAGAAGAAAGTCACGTGACACCAGAGGTAGAGATTGGAGTTATGCTGCCACAAACCAAGGACTGCCAAGCACTCAGCAGCCACCAGACAGAATCCAGCAAGAAGCAAAGAAGGAAGGAAGGATCTTCCCCCTAGAGCCCTGAGATGGAGCATGGTCCTGCCAACACCTTGGTTTCAGACTTCCAGCCTCAAGAACCGTGAGAGAATAAACGGTGTTGCCTCCACCAAGTTGGAGGCAATTTGCCACAGCAGCTCTAGGAACCACTCCAGGGGATAACCTGCTTCCCAAGAGGGGACTCACAAAAGCGCCTTCCTAAATGCCAATCCTCCCAGCAGCTATGCCATTCCACAGTGTGGGCTTCTCAAGGGGAGACACCAAGGCCCAGGGAGGCTCAGTGGCCTACTCAAAGGGTCACAGCAAGTTGGGGGTAGAAAAAGGACCTTAAGTAAGCAAGACTCCCACCACTCCTTCCCAGAGCTCGGCTCACTACTTACCACAGTGCCAGCGAAAACGTTCACTGCAGAGGCAGACTTGGCCTCCTTTATGCTGAAGTTTGGTTTACTGGGCTCCAACTCGGAGCTGCTGAGACTGATATTCCTCAGGTCTGCTACAGAACTGGAGGGCCTCGCAGATGTCGGCTTGGGGGAAACAGGGCCGGCCTCCTTCATGGGGTCTTCCTCGTGGAAGCTGCTGTCCGTTTCATTTTTCCTTTCATCTTGGACACTCAAGAGCAAGTCAGGTGTGTAGGACACTAATGTCAATGGCTGGATGTACTGGGGAGGAGGAAACCACAACACACAGCCTATGGGAACCCAGCTCTATCCACTTCCAGATTCATCTGCACCCATGGGTAGGTACAAAGGAGATGAGGAGAAGGAAAGCAGTGGATAGCAAAATTTCTCTAACATGGGGCTCTCAACCCGGAATTCTGGGACCCTTACAGGACTCGCGGATAGCTTCACAGGGTCTGAGCCACTTGAAATTGCAGTTTAAAAACTGTGCATTTTGTACTTTCTGGCAAGAGATTCCATAGCTTTTATCAAATACTTAAAGGGTTTGTGACCCTAACAAAGTTAAATAATATGAAACAAAAATCTCTGCTCTAATCCAGGTGAGTCTTTGAGACAAAGGAGATGGATTGAAAACTCAGCTGAATCTTCCCACTGAGCTAGAAGAGAGTGGTAAGCAGAGAAGGCGAAGACAGACCACAGGCCAACTGGACAGCTGACCCACAGCCAGGACTGGTCCACGCTTTGCACAGAGGAGGATAGACCTAGCCATGATCAGCATCCCATGTAATGTTCTGAGAGTCCTGCTCCCAGAAGCTCTTCCCAGTAGCCTGCTCTCTCCACTGTGCCCTGGCCTACTAGAGGGGAGGATTCCAACCCAAGCTGCAGTTGAGGACCAGGAGTATGTGCACTCCTGAAGCCCTAAATAAGGTTCCCTAAATAAGGTTCGTTCTCAGCCTCCCAGCATGGCCTGGCTGCTCTTACTCCTACTGGAGGAGGCAAGCAGGACAGACCGGTGAGAGTCCTCTGTTGCCTGGATGGAGGGATTCTCTAAAAGATGCCAGCTCCTGTGTGCCTTCAGGGCTCCCCGCACTACCCCGTCATTGCCAAGGCCTCTGTGCAGCCCTTCAGTGTGTCTGGGCTCTGAGCAGTGGTCTCCTCAGCACCCTCCACGGATCAGGCCCAGGTGGGGAGGGGTGCTGGCTACGTGTGTTCCCCATGATCCAGGTTTACCTGTTTGGAGGCTTGGGTGGCAGCCTTGTCTTTCTGCTGCTGTTTCTGTTGCCAGCCCCTCACGCCCTTCTTTCTCACTTGCTCGCTTGCCGATTCCCCCTGCATCTCTACCTTCTTCTTCATTTGGAAGGGCTTTTTCTCCCGTTTTAGTCTCAGCTCCTGGATCAGCTGCCTGCCCATGAAGAACAAGTGAATGTCACGGGGGTTAGGGATGCGCTGCGCAGGCAAGCATTCTCCTTGAGGGATGGACACGACTGGGCGAAGAGGTAGCGAGTTCCACGTTCCCTTCTCCAACATCTCCAGTCTGCACAAGTGATTGAAGGTTAAGGAGCAGGGTGTGGAGGAAAGCATCATTCTGCCAAGCATACCATCCCCTGTGTGGGAACAGCATCCAAGGAGAGATGCACAGTAAGAGGGCTATTCCCTAGTCCACCACACCACTATCTGTTCCCCACTTCCCAGCAGGCCAGTTCCCATCCATGGCAGGTGCCGGGAAGAGGGTCTGGGTAGGAGGCTAAAGCCAAAGGATCTCATATTGGGCCATTTCATGTGCTGGGCCTCTGTAGCCAATGGATGCTGAGAGTGGACAAAAGGTGACTTAATATAGCAGAAATAACTCAGTCTCATGAGTCAGGACACAGGGGAGTTCTGGTCCCTCTTCTGTCATCATCTTTATATGTGATCACTCCTCTGCTCTGCCCTCTCTTTCCATAAAATGAGCTGGTGGGAGAAGACTGGACTCAGTGGATGAGTCCCTCCAGCTCCTGGAGTTTACGCCTGTGTGAATCCATGAGGCAGCTTTGAGGGGGTAGCTATCCTCGGGAGTCAGTTTCTAGAAAGAGTTACCTCTCTCCACTTCACACAGGGAATCTTCCAATTCCTTGTCCTTGTGAGACCAGGGCAGATGTTCATCTGGCAACTTTCTGTTTTTGCTTTTCTTTGAGACAAGGTCTGACTCTGACACCCAGGCTGGAGTGCAGGGGTGCAGTCACAACTCACTGCAGCCTCCACCCCTCTGCCCTGGGCTCAGGTGATTCTCCTACCTCAGCCTCCTGAGTAGCTGGGAGTATAGGCACAGGCAACCACGCCTGGCTAATTTTCCTTTTTGTTTTTTTGTAGAGATGGGGTTTCGCCATGTTGTCCAGGCTGGTCTTGAACTCCTGGGTTCATGCCATCCACCTGCTTTGGCCTCCTAAAGTGCTAGGACTACAGGCATGAGCCACGGTGCCTGGCTGCTCTGGCAACTTTCATGGTTGGGGACTCTCCCTGCCACTCCAGGCCAGTCAGCCAATAGATCACAAACAATCCCCAGAACCCCCCACCAACCCCATCCCGGATGTCTTCCTACCGGGCATACTCCTCCCGAGCCCTGGAAGCAACAGTATTTTGGAAGAGGGAGTTGTTGTCCTGGAAAAACTTCTCATACTTCTCCGAATTCAGACTGGGATAAATCAGTCGGAACCCTCCACAGTTTTCCTTCTCATATGTTTCAGTTTTCTTTAACTGCATGGCCTGGAAACCCCTGACTTCCTCAATCCTGTTGGGAAGCAGAACATGGGGCTGCTGTCAAGTTTTCTTGGGACAAAGCCTGGAAGGGACATGCCCAAGCTGGAGATCGTCTAGGGCCCGATGGAGGCCTTGCACATAATGGTGGCCAATCAGGGTTTGCTAAATAAATGCATGACTGTTTCCCTGAAAGGAGATTCTAGCCCTCCTGGGACAGCCCACGTCATAATACACTAAGAGCTGGTTAGCACAGTCTTTTTGACAACTCACCAAATTCTGTCCTGTTCCAAGTAAAACCCATTTTCCACTCAGCTTAGCTCTGACTAGGCAGACTGTCACCACCTTCCCATTCACAGTCCTGATTACCCTTCTCTACAGAATAGCCGCTGTACTTTTGCTGAATTTGAGGGCTTCCTGGATGACCTTGATGACCGTTTATGAGCTGCAATAATCTCATTCTTCCTCACAGCCCCCTGGGGAAGTCGGGGTCAGGTAGGGAGAGATGATAAGCTCCCTTTTACAGCAGGGAAACCCAGAGCCACAGAAATATCCAAGGCCAAATAATGAGGAGACTGATTCAGAGAAGGCCTTTAACCTGACAGCTGCTCCTCAACAGGACACTGCCTCCTTCTCGGGGAGTTTAGAGATGGCAGGACATGGCGAAAGGCATCCTGGAATCCCAGGCAGCAGACCCACTGGGCTCTGGGTCCAGAGCTGTCATTTACCAGCAGGGTGACCTTGTACAGGTCAGTTCCCTTTCTGGAGTCTTGGTTTCCTTGGCTTCCAGAACAAGGCCACACAGCACTCCACCCTACCTAGCTGCTCACTCCTTACAGGGAAGACAGTGCAAGTGCCTGAGAAACATGGTGCCATCCAAACATAAATGCTATTTACGGCATCAGTTTCAGAAACTCAACCCCAAAGGATTAGACTGGCTCTGCCCATGAGGAGTGCAGGGGGCTGTAGTGGGGTCTGAAAAGCAACAAAGGATCCCCTTGACTAGGCTCAGAGTCTCCTGACACTACAATCTCTCTACAGAATGGAAGCCCCAGTTACAAAGCAAGTGCTGCCCAGCAGGAAGCAGGGGATGTTAGCTCCTGGCAACATGGGAACATGGAGAAGGACAGACACATCTTTCTTAACAGTAGAAATAAAGGAATGGTCTTATTTTTATACTGGTAATTCCTAAAGCTTCACATAATATTAATTAATTTCTATCCATTATATATAGCTATATATCTGTAACTTAATCTCCTATTTCTAGGAACAAAGGAATATTCCAAGTAAAACTATTCAAACTGCTACATTCTGCCAGTATAAACTCATTTTCCAAATGGGATTATCATTTGTTAAAATGACCGCCCCCCTCCAACTCCAGGCAAGATTATAATAGCCTTCAATATGTATTATAGTGCCAAGTGCTTTGCTAAGCCTTTTATATGCATTATCTCATTTCATTCACCCAAAAACCTTATGTATCATAGCTCCATTTCACAGAAAGATCACTGAGGCTCGGAGAAGTGACAGAAAGGCCACATAACTAGTAGGCTGTTGAGTCATAATTTGGACCAAAACAGACTGTTATTTTATTTATTTATGTATTTATTTATTTATCTGAGACGGAGTTTCGCTCTGTCGCCCAGGCTGCAGTGCAGTGGTATGATCTCGGCTCACTGCAACCTCCGTCTCCCAGGTTCAAGCAATTCTCCTGCCTCAGCCTCCTGAGTAGCTGGGATTACAGGCGTGTGCCACCACACCCAGCTAATTCTTTTGTATTTTTAGTAGAGACGGAGTTTCACCAGGCCAGGCTGGTCTCGAACTCCTGACCTCAGGTGATCCTCCTGCCTCAGCCTCCCAAAATGCTGGGATTACAGGCATGAACATTGCACCCGGCCCGGGACAGACCATTCTTACTGGGAGCAGGGGAGTCAGAGAGAGAGAGCCCCCCAAGGCTGGGGAGTGCTACTGTACCTCATCTCCCGAGAACAACACTGCTGCAGGAACTGCCCCCGTTGTCTCTCTTCCTCCAAGACTTTCTTCTTGTCACAACTTTCCAGGTTGATCAGGACCAAAGTGTCATACAACAGACCATCTTTCACCTCTTTATCCAACCGAGAGTCGGTGGAGAAGCTTGGAGAGTGGTTGACCTGTGAGGGCAAGATGGGCAACTGGTGACAAAGCCATCCAAAGTGAAAGCAGAGAGTGTGGCTGAGATGCCACCTCCAGGGTGCTACCAAAGCCCACCTCAGGGCCTGACTACCAAGATGAGAGGAAGGGAGGCGAGAGCATCTGGACTGGAGTCGCGATGAAAAAAGGAGGAAGCATAACTCCCTCTAGTTAAACCAGTTTTTATCTCAGGCCTTTCTTCTTTGGGAGCATCAGGGCTACCCTCTCTTTGGTGTGTGTGTTCCACTCCATCTGGGGTGCATGTGTTCCCTCATGTGCACTGGGCATCCAGAGAGCAGAATGGAAGTGGTACTATCCAAAGGGACAGGCTCGGACACAGGAGGTAGAGAGGAGTGGCATTCGGGAGCCTGGCCAGGGTGGAGGGGAGACAGGTAGGAGGAGGGAAGGACTTATTCCTGCACACTGAAAAGTCTGTATTGTTTGGAGGCACCATGTGACATTTGCAGATTTCTAGAAGTTTCTGAAGGGCTTGCTCCTGGTGGCTCATTCTGCTCTTTGGGTAAGGGCTGCAAACAGGCACATCCCTCTTCCTCCCACCATACCTGGAAATAAGGACTGGGAATGGAAGAAGGGCAAAGCTGCAGGAATCTGACCTGTAGTCTCGGGTTCTCCACCCCAAAGTCTGACCTGTGTCACTGAACCTGGCACTAGCACCCTTTGCTCCTCACGATGCTCCCTGAAGGGCCACGTGAGAGGGCTCCTGGGGACAATTCTTTCAGGAAGAGAGGCAGCTGCCAGGAAAGCTTCTCCTCCTCCTCTCACCACCCATGGGTCTCGGAGAGGCAGGAAACTCACTACATGGCCCCATACCTGTTTCAGTGGCAGTAGGCCCCAGGACACTCTCTGCTGGTGTGTGTGAACTGAGTAGTCCAGGCCCCTAAGAATGGGGCACAGTCGCTCCTGTCTGATACTGAACGTTGCCAACCCAGCTTTGACGAAGAACGCCCCTTTCTGGGAGACAACTCTGTTACAAAAGGTCGAGCTGTCTTTAGAATCACTCTGTGCCTGAGATCAGCACTTCCTTGTCTGAGAGGACCTCAAGAAGGCAATGGAATTATCTAATTCCCAGCTGTCTACCCCCCTCTGGTGGCCACTTCTCAGCTAAGAGAGAAGCCCCAGGCAGCAGGCACCATGGGAGGAAGTGGCCTGGGAAGTTGAAACAATTCAGGTAAGCCAGGAGGGCGGAATCCTTGAAGCGGGCTGGCCCTAATAACAAGAGCCCATTTTCGCCCCTCGCCCAAACTTCCCTACCTCCAGCAGCCAGGGTTTGAGTCTGTGGTCCAACAAAATGTCGAAGCCCAGGACCTCAAAGCAGGCGCTGCTGAGCGTGTGGCTGGGGAAGCAGGTGTGGTAGTTATGCCTGACGATGGGGTGCGCCGAGATGAGGGTCTTGATGATGACGTCCTCAATATCCCTCCATATCTGCTCCACATTGTAGCTGTGGTCCTCCATGTATGCATTGAAGGAGGAGAGCTTCCTGGAAGGGAACCACAGGCCAGGAGGCAGTGTAGCTGACCTCTGGTCACCCGAGGCCATGGCATGCCGGAAACCAGAAACTCCTGGTGGAGACAAGCTCCAGAGCCAGCAGGGACGAACACCCAGGAGCCAGGGTGACACCTGGGCTGTGTCAGAGCCAGAGGAGGTCCCAGGAATCCCAGGACTACTCCCTCCAAGTCTTCAGAGTCCTGGGGTGGGTGCGGATGCAGTCACATAAGACATGGTCAGGACACTCTCACTGTGACCCACAAAACATCTATCAGCAGCAGGGGAAGGGATGAGTCAAGAAAACCCCCCGACACCATGGTTTTACTTTGGCAGCAATGATTCCTCAGCCTCTGGTGTTTATTAGAAGCATGTGGGCAGCCTTTTAAGAATGCTGATGCCTGGGTCCCACCTCAGCCATCTGAGGGGATTCTGGGGATATTAATGGCACAGAAGTCTTGTTTTAGGGCTGCCCACAAGGAAAAGGCACCCCAGGGCATGTCCACAGATAAGGTTACCAACTGTGCCAGGCAAACTGGACTGTTCCAGTTTTAGAACTGCAAGTTCTGAATTCCAGGAAACCCCTCAGTCATGGGCAAACAGAGACAGCTGGGGGTCGCCTGATCACAGAGGAACTCAGAGATGTCTACCTCACGTGGAACAGTTCATGAAGAAATACCTGAGTGGATGCTCAGCCAGCTCTGAGCTGGGCATTACCGAGAGAGGACGGATCTCACAAATCCAAGAGGCAGTGGTGGGGATACACATTTGCCCCCTCACATGCACATACATGTGCACAGAGAGCCAAAGTGGAAGTGGCAATGTGGAAGGAGGAGGTGCAGGGGAGTGAACAGCAGAAATAATGAAAAAGACAAGAGACACGGCTCATCCAAGCAGTTTCAAAAGCTCACTAGACCCCAGCCCAAGGGGTCAAGAAGGAGGAAGCAGGGTCGGCCAGACAATGTGCATTTAATAAGGGCCTTTGGTGCATGCAAAGCCTCATGCAAGGAAGGGACACTAGAAACTGTCACCTCTGTCATGGGAAGCCTCAGGACCATTCAGGGAGTCAACACACATGTGAAACAACCAAGGATGCATTTATATAAAGACAGATAAGCCAAGGCTACTCAATATAGAGGCCACCTCCTCCACCTGCCATTGTCAGAAAACAGTGTTGCACATAAATGGATTTTCCAGATCGCTTTAAGCCAATTTTTTTCAAGTGGAAAAAATGTATTTAATTTGCCTGATTGGGAAATAAATTTTCCTGAAGTAGATTATATAATTCCCCGACAACATATAACATAACATTTTCTTGATGACTCAGGACTCATCACAATGAATATACTTTATTGTATAATTTCATAATGCCCAGTGGTGAGTCAATTCAATTGAATACCAGCCATGTGCTGAGCACACTGAAAGATGAAGATGGCTTGGTGTCTGCCAGAGAATCCTGCCAGGTTTTCAGGTTTCCTGTCTTCTCATTCACTGTGACTGCAGCACTACTCCTGAGTTTGTGCCCCAGTGGGGTATTGACAGGGAGGGCAGTTGACCTCAACTGCCAACTTTGGGACAAATGAGACAGTCAGTATGAGAAGCAGATTGTCTCAAAAGATGGAGAGGAGGAAGAGGAAAGGAGAAACAAAATGGGAGGGAAAGGAGGAAATAAGAACTCTGCCCAGCACTATGGGAAGAACCCCAAAGGCCAGGGCACCATTGTAACCCTCAAGGAGCAAAGTACAACTAGGGACAAAAGACAAATGTGCCCTGGGTAAAGCATGGCTATGGGCAATGGCTGATATTGACCGTGAGGGTTGTAAAAATACAAAAAAAAAAAAAAAAAATTAGCCAGGCGTGGTGGCAGGAGCCTGTAATCCCAGCTACTCAGGAGGCTAAGGCAAGAGAAATTGCTTGACCCCAGGAGGCAAAGGTTGCAGTGAGCCGGGATCGCACCATTGCACTCCAGTCTGGGTGACAAGAGCAAGATTACGTCTCAAGAAAAAAAAAAAAAAAAAGACGGTGCCCTGCCCATGGAGTGGATGGTACGGGCAGCATGGCTTAGTGGGTAAGGGTACCAACTTGGGGGTTAGGCAGCCCTGGTTTCAATCCCAGCTTCCTAGCTGTGCCACCCAGGGTAAGTTACCTAACTTTTTCACACCTCAGTTTCCTAATATGCAGAATAGGGACGATAATAATGCCGACTTCATAGTGTTGTTTTGAGGAGGATTAAGTGGTTTCAAGTATGTAAATTATCACTAGGAAAAGAAATGTCTAAGCTCTCCAGCCCTGGAGATGAGAAGGTAGAGATGGGGAAGTTGGGCAGGGAGACCAATTTGGAGTGCTGGGGTGGAGGCAAGGAGAGAGAATACAGCCACACTGGGAAATGCTGAGTTGAAGATGTCCAGGTGAAACTGAGGAGAGATGGACCTGGAGCCCAAGGGAGACAGGCTGAGCCCAGCAAGGGCAGGCGGAGGCCACGGGGGCAGGCGGCTGCTCCAGGAGAGAGTGGATGGAGAAGCACCGTGGGGTGAGAGGGAGATGAACAGAGGAAGAGGAAGAAGGAATTGGAAGAGGCAGAACAACACTTGAAGCCTTTGCAACCTCACCTTAGTTCTGCTACCCCAAGACACTCCTCCATCACAGCCGAGGGCCCAGAGCCTACTGTTGGGGTGCCAGTTCTCACTGGAGGAGGGAAATGAGAACCTTTCCATTCCGTGCCCTTAGGCTAACGAAAAATGACAGTAACCATGCACACTGTCTATGTTGCCATCACAAGTCATTTGAACCTCACAGAGACCCTGTGAGGTGTCAGGGCATGGCAGGGAGTCTCATCACATTCATCCTCCAGACCAAGAAGTGCAGGCTCAGAGAGATGAAGTAACTTATCCAAGCTTAGTTGGCAAGTGTCAGAGCCGGGACTACAAGCTAGACCTCCCAAAGTGCCGACGCTCAGAACGCAGCAATGCAAGAGGCCCAGCTGGTGCCCACAGCCCAGGTGGGGAGGAGAGGAGGAAGTGGCAGAGCTTCAGGCAGCACAGGTGGCTGACATCTTCTGGAAAAGGGGGAGACTGCCTCCCACCAGTCTTCCACATCCCCTTTAAGCAGCCTTAACTTAGTGATTTTCCGTGTGTTTTTGGAATGCTGCCACTGAAGGCGTCATGAAATGTCACATGCCTCTCTGATGATCTGAAGCCAAACTGATAGCCTGTTCAGTGGTCCTTTGAAGCTTGATGCGTTAGAAAAGAGAATGAGCTCTGGGGTCTAACAGACCTTGCTTCTCCACCCAGTCTAGCAGTCAGAGCTGTGGGACCTGGGGTAACTCACGCAACCTCTAAGACTTAGTTTCCTCATCTGTAAGATGGAGATGGCACCTAACTCACAGTTCTCCACCTACAGAGAGCAGATAGCAATGCCTTTACCATAGTGTTGCTGTGAAAAATTCAAAAATAGGCCAGGCGTGGTGGCTCACGTCTGTAATCCCAGCACTTTGGGAGGCCGAGGAGGGCAGATCACGAGGTCAAGAGCTCAAGACAATCCTGGCCAACATGTTGAAACCCCGTCTCTACTAAAAATACAAAACTTAGCTGGGTGTGATGGCACATGCCTATAGTCTCAGCTACTTGGGAGGCTGAGGCCGGAGAATCGCTTGAACCCGGGAGGTGGAGGTTGCAGTGAGCCAAGATCACGCCACTGCATTCCAGCCTGGGTGCCAGACCGAGACTCCGTCTAAAAAAAAAAAAGAAAAGAAAAATTCAGCAATAAAAAATGCACAGAAAGCACCAAACACAGACCCCAACACACATGACGCCTCAGAAATACTTGCTCCTTTTCCCTTTCCCCCTTCACCTGATCAAGTTCACATTCTTCAGTCTCCCATTTTCTTAAAACTCAAATGAGACCTGATTAGACAATAACAGGAATGGAAAAGCCTGTCGTGAAGATACTGTCGTGAACCGCTCTCAATCTCCCCCCTTCTGAGGAATCTTCAAGCCAGCTAGCCACATGTCAGGGCACTGTGACACATCATTTGGGAATCTCTAATGGAGCAACACCCGGGGGAACACAGGCCAAGCAATGACTGCCTGGCAAGTCCTTCTCACGTGGCAGATCAGTAAATATCTGTTGCTTTGGAAATATCAGAAGGGCCAACTGTAATAAGGGTATGTTTTGGTGTGTGTATATATTCTGCTGGGGAAACAGCTCATGTTTATCTCTCCTCCTCCCAGCCTCCCAGGGTTTACGATGGGGCCTTCTTTTAATGATTAACAGCCAAGAGGGCAGAGACGAAGGAATTTGTTCTGGGTTGCGAAGCAAAGAAGTACTTTCTCAGACCATGTGACCCAAGATGGAAACACTGATGGGGACTGACAGGGTTTGGGTAGAATCCCAGAAAGCAGTTCTGAGGTTGGTAGGGAAAGGAAAGAAAAATGAAGCCTCTTCCTTACCTCTTACTGCCACAGTGAGCGTCTCGACTGAAATTTGAACTGTGCTTATTAATGGAATAATTAGTCAGGTGCATGCAGATATCATCCTGGGGAAAGATACACATATCTGTGGGGTCAGCTCAGAAGGGCAGGCCCCCTGCTTCCTCTCTGTGCCCTCCCATGGCCCCTGGAGCTTGAAGGGATGGAAAGAAAAGGAAGTTTTAGGGCTTATTTAGTGTGGCAAAATAGAGGAAGTAAGAAGGTGTGTCCTGCCGCCTCAAGCCTAAGAAACTCCAATTCTGCTGGGCGCGGTGGCTCCTGCTTGTAATCCCAGCACTTTGGGAGACTGAGGTGGGCAGATCACGAGGTCAAGGGTTCAAGACCAGCCTGATTAACACGGTGAAACCCCATCTCTACTAAAAATACAATAATTAGCCCAGCCTGGTGGTGCGCACCTGTAATCCCAGCTACTCAGGAGGCTGAGGCAGGAGAATGGCGTGAACCCGGGAGGCAGAGCTTGCAGTGAGCTGAGCTTGCGCCACTGCACTCCAGCCTAGGTGACAGAATGAGATGCCATCTCAAAAAAAAAAAAGAAAAAAAACAAGAAAACTCCAATTCTTTATGAGATTGGGTTGTGCGCAGCCTGAGAAAAACTTCAGGAGTCCTGGGGATCCAGGAAAGGCAGGGATGGCAGGGTTGCTCACCCATGGCCTTTTCTCCTTGAGTACCCCTGAACTGTGGTTCTGGCTTTGGAGTCAGGCAGACCTGGCCACAAGCCCCAGACTCACCTCTTCCTATCTATGTGACCTTGGACAAGCCCCTTATGCTCTGGGTTTTAATCTCGTCATTCGTAAAATGGGGATAATCCTCCCTCTCTCTGAGGGCTCCTGGGAGGGCTGAATGAAACCTGGCACATAGCAAGCGCTCAACAAATGACCCTCACAATGTCTTGAGAACGTGGATTTAACTAGGATTTTTTTTTTTTTAATTATGCTATGGGGATAGGGTGAGGTAGTGTGTCCCCTTAGCTCACCAGGTTGTCTGTGCAAGGGCGGGAGTAAGAGGTCGTCGCAAAGCGGGCCAGTCCTTCATTGTATACAAAAATCCTGAGAGGGTCACAGGATGTCACCAGTACATAAATCCGTAGGTCAAACTTAAACCCATCAATGATAAAGGGCTAGAAGGAGAGAACAGAAGTCAGACATGCATTAGGGGAGAAATTTACACTTGAAAATCACTAGCTCCTGCCTTGTTTCCATGGAGTTGGCTCCAACATTGCCTAGTGTTGTGGAGGGAAGGCTTGTCCAGGGTCAGAGAGAAGAACAAGGAGCCTTGGGCTCTGGGTCCCAACATGTGACCCTGTGGAGGTCACTAAACCACACTGTGCCTTGGTTTCCTCATCTGTCAAGTGACACGAGTAACCACCTCTAAGAGGTATCTTGGCAATTAAACAGAGAAACATTAAACAGTTCTCTGAGGCCGGGCTATAATCCTAGCACTTTGGGAGGCTGAGGCAGATGGATCATCTGAGGTCAGGAGTTCGAGACCAGCCTGGCCAACATGGTGAAACCCCGTCTCTACTAAAAATACAAAAATTCACCAGGCATGTTGGTGGGCACCTATAATCCCAGCTACTCAGGAGGCTGAGGCAGGAGAATCGCTTGAACCCCAGGGGTCAGAGATTGCAGTGAGCCAAGATCACGCCACTTCACTCCAGCCTGGGCGAAAGAGCGAAACTCCATCTC
>NW_012118488.1:2793442-2793736 GCF_000951035.1 Colobus angolensis palliatus
TGAGGTCAGGAGTTTGAGACCAGCTTGGTCAACATGGTAAAACCCCGTCTCAACTAAAAATACAAAAATTAGCTGGCTATGCTGGTGGGTGCCAGCTACTTGGGAGGCTAAGGCAAGAGAATCACTTGAACCTAAGAGGCAGAGATTGCAACAAGCCGAGACTGCACCACTGCACTCCAGCCTAGCAGCAGAGTGAGGCTCTGTCTCAAAAAAATAACAATTACAAATTAACCAGATGTGGTGGCGTGTGCCTGTAATCCTAGCTCTACTGGGGAGGCTGAGGTGGGAGGATTG
>NW_012118488.1:2794061-2797696 GCF_000951035.1 Colobus angolensis palliatus
CGGATCTCAGCTCACTGCAAGCTCCGCCTCCCGGGTTTATGCCATTCTCCTGCCTCAGCCTCCTGAGTAGCTGGGACTACAGGCGCCTGCCACCGCACCAGGCTAGTTTTTTGTATTTTTTAGTAGAGATGGGGTTTCACCATGTTAGCCAGGATGGTCTCGATCTCCCGACCTCGTGATCCGCCCGTCTCGACCTCCCAAAGTGCCAGGATTACAGGCTTGAGCCACCGCGTCCGGCCTCTTTTTTTTCTTTTCTTTTCTGTTTTTTTGTTTTGTTTTGTTTTGTTTTTTGAGGCAGGGTCTCCAGCATCTCACCCTGTTGCCCAGGCTGGAGTGCAGTGGCACAATCTTGGCTCACTGCAACCTCTGCTTCCCGGGCTCAAGTGATTCTCCCGCCTTAGCCTCTGGAGTAGCTGGAACTACAGGCATGTGCCGCCACACCTGGCTAATTTTTGTTGAGAAAGGGTTTCGTCATGTTTCCCAGGCTGGTCTGAAACTCCTAAGCTCAAAGCAATCCCCCCACCTTGGCATCCCAAAATGCTGGGATTACAGGCATGAGCCACTTTATGCAGCCAACGCACAGTGGCAGTTCTACAAGAGTCCTCCCTGCAATGTCATCTCCTGGCCATTTCTTCCCAGAGAGATCAGTGTGTCCCACTCTGTCCACACTCCTAGAGGGCTCCCTCCCCACAGTGGGCTATGATCTACGACCTCCAGTCAAAGAGAAAAGCTGATTGCTCTCTAGCACCATGCCCCTTTCCCACATGAGAGCTGTCCCAAACCAAAGGTGCTCCCCTAGCCCTAATGTGTTAGAGGAAAAGGGCCAGCCTGGTAGGGCCAGACCAATTGACAAGGGTAAAAGGATAAGAGACACTCTGGCCCAGGCACGTGCCAGCACCCCTGGTCAGAACGTTTGGTCTGACAAAGTGCAAGGCAGAAGCCAAGTCAGCTCCACCTCCGTCTTCACCCTCCATTCCCTCATTTCGCATTCTGTCCAGTGGAGCTAAAGCCCGCGGTTGCAGTGGGTGATAAATAAATAATCACAATGAGGAAGTACCTTTGAAATATAGAGCTGACAGATCATATCCTCCCCTGGTTTGATTTCTTTCACTGTCCGGGTGATGAATATACCTTTCCCTTGGCAGCCTGAATCCGGCTTACAAATGTATGTCTTCTTTTTTCTTGACCTGCTGTAGGTCTGCAAATCTCCCCAGCTACCAGAGCAGGGAGGGAACAAGATATATCTTTAGCTGGGGAACAATGAAAAGGAAGGCTAGCTCTTTATGAAGAAAAGAAAGAAAAGCTATCTAATGTGACAAAGCCCTGGCATTGACAGATGCCCAGAGGTCCAGCAATGGGAGGCAGTAGAGCACACACAGCAGGGAGTGTGGGCTTCAGAGGGAATTCAGGCCTGGGTTGAAGCCCAAGCAACACCACTTACCAGCGGTGCAACCCTTTGCAAGGACTTGACCTCTCTAAACCTCAACTTCATCATCTATACAGTAAAGATAATAACGACACCTATCTGCTGCGGTGCTTAGCTGCAGGACATAATGCGGCACAGTGCTGCATGCCCCATCAAGGTGACCATGGCACAGGTAGTTTGGTCTTCTGGGCTTGCAGGTAGGAGCTTTGGAGTTCTGGACCTGGCTCAAACCCTGACAAGTGATGTGACTTTGGATCCACCAGTCTCTCACCCAGCACTGGGCTTCAGTGTCTCATATGTGACGCCTCCATTTCAGTCAGAGTATGGGAGAGCAAATCATATATTTGAACATACTTTGATGAAGTATATTCAGAAGAAAGAAAGAAACTAAACGAGTGGATTCTGTCTCTCAGTCTCGCTATACTTCTGTGTTTTAACTCAAAGGAACCTTGTAACCATTGGAAAAATCACCTAACTGCAATGTTCCTCAGTAACCATGAAATCTGGAGCTCCTGTTGACCTGATGGCAAATACATTTCCTTCTAATTTGCTGCTAAGCCCTGAAACTTGTTCCAGACAAGCGAAGGAAAGTCTGAGAACCCTGGAGCTCTTGGTTTTGGAAAGCACTGGGTGGAGAGGGGAGGATGGAATTCCTCTGATGCCCTTGCCATGTGAGTATAATCTGATAGTGGCACTGTTCACTGTCTCAGCCCTGTCTCAGCCACCAGATTGCACCCCAGGTCACGTATGTCATCTCACATTTCTCCTGTTCCTCGGTGGTGTGGTCCAGAGCATTTTACATACCAGGAACTGCTGTCGTTTTGAAATGGATATAAAGAGAGCAGAGAAGGGGAAGTGCTGACTGCTATCCATAGCACTGCATGGGACAGAGGTCAGGCATCCCTCCCTGCTCCTAACCTGGGTGCTAACCACTACCACACTCTCTCCAGAGGTGCTCATGGTCCTTAAAGATTCAGAAACTGCACAGTTACGTGGTTGGAATGAGTTCAAAATCAACAGCTTTCAGCGTCAGAACAAACTCTAACCCCAACTGCAGGTACAGGTTCCAGGGCACCCAGCCCCTAAATGTCATCTAATTTTACAGGCAGAGCCTTGTGTTTTCTCAACCTTGGACACACCCTTTATCCCTTCTCTTCCTGAACAGTAGCCAGAGAGATGGGAGATCATATGGGCAGGGAAAGTGGCAACCAGGGAATCAGGGGCAACAGGAAACATAAATGGGGAGAGGACTGGAGAAGGAAGCACAGGGCAGGGGGCACTCACTCAGCAGGAAGACACCAGGTCCTAGGGAAAAAGTGGAAATCTTTAGGGAACATCTTTAACATGCGGCTCATATTCCTGGCCAGCAAGTCCTTCCGGCAGATTTCACTCATCCCGGGAAAGTGATTGATCTTCTGCAAGGGAAGCCGGAATTCATGAGCAATCGAGGGACATGGGAGTACCACAAAATCTCCTTGGGACACAGGTGTAAAAATGGGGCCCCACCGGGTAAGATGCCGCACTTAAACCAAGAACCATCACTAACCCAAATACCTGGTAACTTTTCATTTCCATCACCCGCTCCAGTGATACTGAGTAATCTGTCCAATAGAGAGTCCAGTCATCGTTTTCCCCTCCCTCTCTAAGGCCGTACTGTTGGGCGGCCCTGCGCACTATTGAAGAAAGAAAGGCCTATTAGCCCAGGAAGTGGGGGAGGAGCATGGGGTGGGGAGGTTCCATTACTAGGTGCTCCCAGACCAAGTACTGAAGCGAGAGAACTCAGCTCCTTGAGACTGGAAGCCATCTTGCCCTGTCTCTATTAATGCAAGAATGGAGAGTCAAACACTGCCACTGCATCACTTGAGCCCAGGAGTTCAAGACCAGCCTGGCCAACATGGCAAAACCCCGTCTCTACTAAAAATACAAAAATTTAGCTGGGTGTGATGGGGCATGCCTGTAATCCCAGCTACTCAGGAGGCTGAGAGGGAGAATAACCTGAGCCCTGTAAATCAAGGCGGCAGTGAGCCGTGATCATGCCACTGCACTTCAGCCTGAGCAACAGGAGACCCTGTGATAGAAAGAAAAGAAGGAAGGAAAAGAAAGAAAGAGAGAGAGAGAGAGAGAGAAAGAAAAAAAGAAAAGAAAGAAAGAATAAAACAAAGAATGAAGAAAGAAAGAAAGAAAGAAAGAAAGAAAGAAAGAAAGAAAG
>NW_012118488.1:2797765-2798889 GCF_000951035.1 Colobus angolensis palliatus
GAAAGAAAGAAAGAAAGAAAGAAAGAAAGAAAGAAAGAAAGAAAGAAAGAAAGAAAGAAAGAAAGAAAGAAAGAAAGAAAGAAGAAAGAGAAAGAGAATAAATAAAGGAACATGGAGAGCTGAAAACTACTGAAAAATCCAGCCTGTACTCAATGATCCCCATAGAAGGTTATCTGGGGTGAATGATTTGCCTGTTCTGGCTTCCCTTTGCCAGAAAGCAAGCTTCTGGCTTTGCTCCAAACACCAAGCTCTGAATGTTCAGGGAATATAAACTAATCCTTAACATTAGTCAGAGCCAATCTTAATTAGTATATGGTATATTAAGCATACTTTTTTTAAAAGTACACACTGGATTTCAAAACTACATCTGTGATGTCATATCCTTTCTGTCCCTGTTAGGATTAATAAGTAGGAGCTGACTCCAACATCAACTCAAATGCCTTCAAGGGCCTAGAATGGGAAAAGTGCCTGCAGTAACCGGGACAGTACAAGACTACCCTAAAGCATTCATATTTGAATTTAAAATACAGCAACAGTCTGGGCACAGTGGCTCATGCCTGTAATCCCAGCACTTTAGGACGCCAAGGCGGGCAGATCACCCGAGGTCAGGAGTTCGAGACCAGCCTGGTCAACATGGCAAAACCTTGTCTCTAATAAACATACAAAAATTATCTGGGCATGGTGGCGTGCACCTGTACTCCCAGCTACTTGAGAGGCTGAGGCAGGAGAATCACTTGAACCTGGGAGGCGAAGATTGCAGTGCGCCAAGATCATGCCACTGCACTCCAGCCTAGGCGACAGAACGAGACTCCATCTCAAAAAAAATAAATAAATGGCCGGGCGCAGTGGCTCATGCCTGTAATCCCAGCACTTTGGGAGGCCGAGGCAGGTAGATCACCTGAGGTCGGGAGTTCGAGACCCGCCTGACCAACATGGAGAAACCCCCATCTCTACTAAAACTACAAAATTAGCCGGGCAAGGTGGTGCATGCCTGTAATCCCAGCTACTCAGGGGGCTGAGGCAGGAGAATCGCTTGAACCCAGGAGGTAGAGGTTGCAGTGAGCTGAGATCGTGCCATTGCACTCCAGCCTGGGCAATAAGAGTGAAACTCAGTCTCAAAAAAA
>NW_012118488.1:2799129-2801482 GCF_000951035.1 Colobus angolensis palliatus
GATCATGCCACTGCACTCCAGAGCAAGATGCCATCTCAGAAAAAGAAAAAAAAAAAAAAAGCAACAGCAACACTGTGCTCTAAAGTACAAAATAAGTCTGTAAATCAGGTTCAGTTCATGAACTGCAAGTTTGTAACTTGTCCTCTAAAACAGAGCCACTGGCTGCAGCAACAGCTGTCTCTTACAATTAGATCCCCAAATCACTATATATAAGAATTACAGATAAGTACACACCATTCTGGTGAAAACCCATGACTCTTGGAATAAGATTCCCAACTTCCTTAATTAAGTAGTTCTTTGAGCTAGGAGAACTGAAGGACAGGATTTGGAGACACACCCTTCCATCCTCACAAATACACAAAAGTGACTCTTCCCAATCCTTTGGGAGAATCCGGTGGGTCCCCATTATAGATCCCCTGAATGTAGATGCTCACCACTCTCATACCGGCAGCTGGATAGATTGATCACCAATCATCTGGAAAAGAGAAAAAGGAAAGCAGCAAGACAGAAACACATTTGCCAGAACAAGTGACTGTGCCCAGAAACATCCTGTCCCAGGTGGAGCTCTCTAAAATCTAGCCTGCCATGCTAAGCCTGGTTTGACCATCCCTGTTGCTGAAGACATGAGTCCAAAGGGGTACAGCATGGTGGAAAACATGGCATCAGGGTACTATTACTCTACCCGGAAGGTAGAAATTCTGTGTTGCCATTACAGCTAATCTTGCTTGCATCTTCTCACTAACATATTGTCTCAAGCCTTTTACTCCTCTGGCTCTTCAGGGACAGGAATTGAACATCTTTTTGGCCAAAATACTTGTCTCCTTCCTCTTCCCCCATTAAGGGAAGCTATGAATAAGAAAGTGGACAAGCTTTTCTTCATCAATCAGTCTGAATGGAGCAAGGCATGGTGAAATATTAAACAAGAACCGGAATGCACAAGCTGCAGTTGGATCCTGATAAGTCAGTATGGTGCTATCATATTGAAGGTGTACTAAATTTCCAGGACAAATAAGCGCCTTCTTAAAACAAGGAAATCTTCTCTTCCTGCTATTTTTTTAAAGGCATCCTAAACACAAATAGAATGAAAATTGGGACAAGGTGTAGTTTTTTAGATTACACACACGATCATTTGATTCTATAAAACAGATCATCAAAAGTAGATTCTTTTTATATGAACCAAAAGTGGTGAGATATTGACAGTCCCGGCACACAGCTTCTCCTTTACCTTCTCATCATCAGCCAAGACCCCCTTCCCTCCAGGTCCTTCCTGTTCTTACCAACATGGCTCCCCATTCCCCAGCTTTCAATCCTAACCTCTTTTTCTTCCTCTTCTTCTTGCCTTGCTGCTGGGCATTCTGAAGTCTGTTTTGTGCCCCTGGGTTCACTCTCACAAAAGCCAGTGCGATGGTTTCTTTTGGATCTTCTATGGAACTGTCCCCCTTCTCTTCGGAGTTTGCCCCTTCCTGGCTTTCCAAAGTCCGGCACCGTGGCATCTCCCTGGCCTGGGAGGAGGCTCTGGGGAAATACCAGGCCCCTAGAGAGAGGGCAGAGTGAGCCGCAGTTACAGGGATCCACCTGCAGGGGGACCCCCTCCCTCGCTCATGTGGGTGGTGACCCAGGGTTCTAATTCAAGGCAACAGGTTGCAGTTTATACAATGCCACCCGGCCTCCGTGGTTTGATGCAAACTCTGGGAGGGAGCTGATTCCACCTTTTGCCATTGGCTGTGACCTTGGAGACGCACTCAGCCAACCCTAGCCTTGGTTTTTCCCTCCTGGGATTTTCAGGAGAAGCCAGAGATGCTATGCATGGCACCACCTGGTAAACAATATTAAAGTGAGTGAGTGTCTGGAGACAGTGAAGCCCCAGCCTTCCTAGCTAAGAGAGTTAGTCCCAGAGGGTGCAGGTAGAGGTGCTCTGAGGAGGTCTGTTAACTGTTTCAGCACTGCAGTGAACCTCCCACACAACAATATGCTGGCCTAAAAATGAATGCAATTGCTGCTTGTGGAGTACAGGACTAATGTGTAGCTGACTGAAAAATAAGATTCAAGCCCAGGGCCAGATGCAGACCTTCAGAGACACCAACCACAGAGAAGGCTATGTCTCCCCCACCATCCATTTCAAAATAAAAACAAGATCAAATTATAAAATACATATAAGGAAGTTCAGCAGAGATCTCATCCTCCCTGGCCCCATGAGATTTCTTTCATGTTTGCTCAAAATGGCAAATATTGCTGGGCACAGTGGCTCATGACTGTAATCCCAACACTCTGGGAGGCCGAGGCGGGCAGATCACTTGAGGTCAGGAGTTTGAGACCAGGCTGGCCAACATGGTGAAACCCGGTCTCCATTAAA
>NW_012118488.1:2801532-2808249 GCF_000951035.1 Colobus angolensis palliatus
ATCAGGTGATCCGCCCACCTTGGCCTCCCAAAGTGTTGGGATTACAGGCATGAGCCACCACGCCCAGCCAGAAAGCATTTTAATTCCCTGGTTTTCAGAACAAGAATTAAATCTGACCCAGGTGAAACTGGGACCCCTCTCAGACTTTTCAGATGTGGACTTTATTTGGTTCTACAGGACTTATCTTACCAGTCTTAGCAACCACTCCCTGCTCACCTGGTAGTTCCCACCTACTGCCCTGCTTACCAATTTTGTTGGTGCCAACACCAAAAGCAGTCTTATAGCCTTGAGGAATAAAAGGAGGAAAGGCAAAAGACATGGCCTAAGGAGAATACAAAGGAGTGAGAGGAGCTGCTGGTGGCATCCTGAAATATACATACATCATGGTGTAAGGGCCTCTGCTGTCAGCTATAGGTGACTAAGTCACTTATTAAGAGGCAGCTGCAGTGTAGTGGCTAAGAACTCAGATTTCAAAGTCTGTCTGTCTGGACTTAAATCCCAGCTCTGCCACATCCTAGTTGTCTGACCTCAGGCAGTTTATTTAACCTCCTGCCTTAGTTTCCTCATCTGTAAAGTGGCTTCTCCCAGTTATGGAGATTAAATGAGTTTACTCATTTGACTTAATGCAACATAAAGTTCTTAGAACAGTGCCTGGCACATAGTAGGTACTCACAAAGTGCTCTCTACCACTATCAGCTATGTAACCCTGGACTGTGAACTTCCTGGTGGAAGAAGCTGTGTCTCTGCATTCTCAGCTCCTAGCAGTGTCTAGAAAAGATACTGAAAATGAGATGTCCATATGTTCCTTGAATTAATGGGCTGGAAGAATGAATAAATGCATGAACTGATTAAGCTTCTCCAAGGTTCATTTTCCTTAGCTATATAATAGAAGTGTTGTTGTGAGCATTAGGTAAATAACATTTGTTATTTACATTGTTAAAGCATCAACCTTGGGTCCTTCTCATATAGCTGACACTTAAAATGCTTGTTTCATTCACTTGCAATAGACTACTGACAACCCACTTACCAAGTAGCAGGCATTACACTAAAGCATTTATACACATAATGTCTCATCCTCATAATATCCTATCACAGATACTCTTTCCTCTATTACAGATGAGAAGACTGAGACAGAGAGGTTAAGGTAAGAGGCACAGCTGGGGTTGGAAGACACGTCCATCTGACCCCACAGCCTATCTCTCCATGCTCCCGTCACTGCCTTTTCCTCTCTGCTGGCCATCCATAAACGGTGTGACCATAAAGTAAAGTAACTGATCTTTTAACTCCCAAAAGCAATCTTAGTGACTTTAGTCCCTTAAGAATTAGTTAGGGACAGGCACGGTGGCTCATGCCTGTAATCTCAACACTTTGGGAGGCCAAGGTGGGCAGAGCACTTGAGCCCAGGGGTTTGACACCAGCCTGGACAACAGGGTGAAACCCAATCTCTACCAATAAATAAATAAATAAATAAATAAATAAATAAGCCAGGTGTGGTGGTGTGTGCCTGTAGTCCCAGCTACTTAGGAGGCTGAGGTGGGAGGATCACTTCAGCCCAGGAGGCTGAGGTTGCAGCGAGTACAGATCACACCACTGCACTCCAGCCTGGGAGACAGAACTAGACCTTGTCTCAAAAAAAAAAAAAAAAAAAAAATTCAGTTGGTTCCACATCATTTTCCTTAAAGCCAACTGCTTCTAAATTCCCATCTCCAACAAGGGCTTGGATCTCTCCAGATTTGCCATAACCTGGTAACAGCTGTATTGTTTCTACTTGTATTTATTTTCACTCTCTTTCCCTTCTTTTCACCAATGTCCACATTGTACCAGGACTCTTATTAAGGGTGTAATTAGAATATTTTCCTAACTTCTATGGAATTCCTGAATGTTAGAGCTGGAAGGAATCTTTTTAGAAGAGGTTTTGAACTCCCTGCCCTCTACCAGTCTGTGCTAGGGGAGGGGACTTGTACATAGCCGGAGAGCAAGTAAGCAGAAGCACCACCAAAACCCCAGCTTCCTGGTCCCAAAGTCACCTTCCCATTATGCCGGGTTAGTGGACATGCAAAGTGGACTAAGTGCCTTAGAGAGTTTAATAAAGACTAAGGCCAGGTGCGGTGGCTCACACCTGTAATTCCAGCACTTTGGAAGGCTGAGGTCCCTTGAGGTCAGGAGTTGGAGACCAAGCTGACAAACATGGTGAAACCCCGTTTCTACTAACAATACAAAAATTAGCTGGGCATGGTGGCAGGCGCCTGTAATCCCAGCTATTCAGTAGGCTGAGGCAGGAGAATCACTTGAACCTGGGAGGCGGACGTTGCAGTGAGCCGAGATCACACCACTGCACTCCAGCCTGGGCGACAACAGCGAGACTCCGTCTCAAAAAAATAATTAATTAATTAATTAATTTAAAAATAAAAAATAATAATTTCTTTTTTGTTGTTGTAGTTTTTTGTTTTTTGAGAGGGAGTTTCACTCTTGTTGTCCAGGCCAGAGTGCAATGGTGCGATCTTGGCTCACTACAACCTCTGCCTCCCAGGTTCAAATGATTCTCCTGCCTCAGCCTCCTGAGGAGCTTGGATTATAGGCATGCACCACCATGCCCGGCTAATTTTGTATTTTTAGTAGAGATGGGGGTTTCTCCATGTTGGTCAGGCTGGTCTCAAACTCCCAACCTCAGGTGATCCACCTGCCTCGGCCTCCCAAAGTGCTGGGATTACAGGTGTGAGCCACCTCACCCTGCCAAAATAATAATTTCTAAGCATACTTATTCTAATATAATTCTAATCAATTTTGTATTTGCTTTTTGCCCACTTAGTAGATCATAAACAGCCTTTTCACTGGGCAAAGTTCACATGTTTCTGAGTTTTTTGGTTGGTTGGTTTGTTTGTTTTGAGACAGAGTCTTGCTTTGTCTCCCAGGCTATAGTGGGTGCAATCTCAGCTCACTGCAACCTCTGCCTCCTGGGTTCAAGCAATTCTTGTACTTCAGTCCCCCAAAAAGCTGGGATTACAGGCATGCACCACCACACCTAGCTAACTTTTATATTTTTAGTAGAGACAGGGTTGCACCAAGTTGGCCAAGCTGTCTTGAACTCCTGACCTCAAGCAATCTGCCTGCCTCTGCCTCTCACAGTGTTGGGATTACAAGCATGAGCCACCACGCCTGACCATTTCTAGTTTTTAAAGGCTGTATGTATTCCATTGAAAGAATGCACCTGAATGTAACCAATCATTGTCCTATTGTTGGAAATGTAAGTCGCTGCCAATTTTGATATTATATAAATAGCTCTAAAATGCACTCTTGCATGTGCAGAAGGCCTTTTACTTACTTGGGGTTATTTTCTTAATATCCTGATAGTACAGGGTTAATGAATATGCAAATTACATAGCTTCTCATATGTATATATATAAAATACCATGTTGCTTCCCAGAGGGATTGCAATAATTTGGAATACTACCAGCAATATGCAACAAGAGTAGGCTCACCAGAGCCCCACAATGTCTTGGGAATCACCTGCCCTCTATACACAAATTTGCTATTCCTGTTTTTGTTTTGTTTTGTTTTGTTTTGTTTTGAGATGCTGTCTTGTTCTGTCACTCAGGCTGGAGTGCAGTGGTGCAATCTCAGCTCACTGCAACCTCCGTCTCCCAAGTTCAAGTGATTCTCCTGCCTCAGGCTCCTGAGTAGCTGGGATTACAGGCACCCGCCACCATGTCAGGCTAATTTTTTTGTATTTTTAGTACAGACAGGGTTTCACCATATTGGCCAGCCTGGTCTCAAACTCTTGACCTCAAATGATCCGCCAGCCTCAGCTTCCCAAAGTGCTGGGATTACAGGTGTGAGCCACCGCACCTGGCCCAAACTTGTTAATTCTAGACAACTTTTATACCCTATGGCCAATGTCTTTAATATGACTGCACCCTTCCACCTCTCTCTATTCCTTCCTAAAACCAAATTTGGTGGTGTGGAGCTCTTTAACTATGGAAGTTACCTATAAATAATATAATAATAAGCTTTTATGTGGGGATAGTTCTCTGGGATTTTCAAAGATTTTCATATACATGCTCCCATTGAATGCTTACAATGAGAGGGAGGGCAGAATTGTTAAGTCAGCCAAGGATTGCCACTTGTTTCTTTCTCTTTCTGAAGAGGGCTGCCACTTACAGGCAAGACCCTTTATGGTGACACCAGAGCAGGAGGAAGAAGAGATGTGCTCAGGACAGATAAACCCTGGGTCTTGTAAGTCAATTGTTCCCAGTGAACAGGCACATTCTTGGCAAAGTTCAGGGGAACTAAGGTACATGAAATCTTGACCTTGGGCTGCTCCCTTCCTTGCAGGTAAACGGCCAGCTCCACTCCCCTGGCCCTCCACAACGGCTCCTATGTACCAAGCCCTCAAGGAGGAGTGGCTCTGTTTACCTAAAGGTTAATGTTAACTTGGGGAGAGAAAACTGACCCTGAATTTGACCTCTGGAGGTGCGAATTCTCTTTGCCCATTTTTGATTCCTTGCCTGAGTGATAAGAACAAGTCATGGCTCCTTTTATGTGTCTGCCTCAAAGAGTAGGCCAGGTGCAGTGGCTCATGCCTGTAATCCCAACATTTTGGGAGGCCAAGGTGAGAGGATTGCTTGAGCCCAGGAGTTCAAAACCAGCCTGGGCAACAAAGTGAGACCCCATCTCTATTAAAAAAAAAAAAAAATTAGCTGGGTACAGCACCACATGCCTGTAGTCCCAGCTACTCAGGAGGCTGAGGTAGGAGGACTGCTTGAGCCTAAGAGTTTAAGGCAGCAGTGAGCCACAGTTGCACCACTGCACTCCAGCCTGGATGACAGAGACCCTGTCTCAAAAAAAGAAAAGAAAGGCCGGGCGCGGCGGCTCATGCCTGCAATCCCAACACTTTGGGAGGACGAGGCGGGTGGATCAACTGAGGTCAGGAGTTCGAGACCCGCCTGACCAACATGTAGAAACCCCGTCTCTACTAAAAATACAGAAAATTAACCAGGCATGGTGGCGCAGGCCTGTAATCCCAGCTCCTCAGGAGGCTGAGGCAGGAGAATTGCTTGAACCTGGGAGGCAGAGGTTGTGGTGAGCTGAGATCGTGCCATTGTACTCCAGCCTGGACAACAAGAGCAAAACCCTGTCTCAAAATGAAAAAGGAAAAGAAAATTTAAAAAGGTCAAATTATGTTTGCTCTTGCATGAGAGGGCCTCAAGCATGTACAGTAAAAAACTGAGCCCATGCACTTTTAGATGAACTGGGTCACCATGGAATTATTGCCTGCATTCCCTTGTATTCTAGGCTGCCTATGACATAAGAGCCATCTTGGATGGTACCCGAGACAGGTGCAAGATGGCGAACAGTACTTGCCATGTGACTATTTTTGCTTTGTCTTTAGCCTCCTTGCTTTCGTTTCCCCCAAGCTTCTCTCCCTGTTTAATCTCCAAGGCTGAATCCTGTCTCTCCGAAGATCCTGAAAGAGAGTATCTCCTTCAAAGTTTGCCAACTGGGGACATGCATGCTGAATCTAGCTTGCAGAAATGTCTGCTTCTGGGGCACAGCAGCTCATGCCTATAATCCTAACACTTCAGAAGGCCGAGATAAGGGAATCACCTGAGCCCAGGAGATTGAGGCTGCAGTGAGCTGTGATCATGCCACTGAACTCCAGCTGGGTGATGGCGAGACCCTGTCTCAAAACACAATCAAACAAATAAAAAAACCTATGTGTATATATAGTATATGTATATGTATAGAGAGAGAGTACATATATACACATATATAGTATGTGTATATATAGTGTGTATCTGTGTGTGTGTGTGTGTGTATATATATATATATAGTCGCCAACTACTAGAAAATGCAGATTTCCTTTTCTTTTGGAGAAGTAGGTCTCTATTCCTTCATGTCAGCAATCAACCAGAGCTCAGTAATGCCTCCTGTAGACATTTTCCAGTCTGCCCCAATGTCCAACATTCCTTTTTGTCTCCCTGACACAGGAGCCAAGCAACAGTTATCCTTGTGCTATTATTTTTCCTTTTTTTTTTTTTTTTTTTTTTTTTGAGACAGAGTCTCACTCCATCACCCAGGCTGGAGTGCAGGGACGTGATCTTGGCTCACTGCAACCACTGCCCCCTGGGTTCAAGTGATTCTCTTGCCTCAGCCTCCTGAGTAGCTGGGATTACAAGTGCCTGCCACCATGCCTGGCTAACTTTTGTATTTTTAGTAGAGAACAGAGTTTTATCATACTGGTCAGGCTAGTCTAGAACTCTTGACTTCAGGTGATCCACCCACCTTGGCCACCCAAAGTGCTGAGATTACAGGTGTGAGCCACCACGCCCAGCCTATTTTTCTTATAGCAGCATTGAGACATCTCTTTTTTAGAGACATGGTCTTGCGATGTTGCCCAGGCTGGTCTCAAACGCCTGTCCTCAAGAGATCCTCCTGCCTCAGCCTTGGAAGCAGCTGGGATTACAGCCATAAGCCACTGTACCCAGCTCAAGAGAGGTGACATTTTCTTAAACCCAGCCCACTTCTTTCATTTAAGCTACATGCCTAACCCTATGGACACCTGAATTTATATCAGTTCTGCTCTAGTATCTCTGGCCTCCAAGCAGTTTCAAGTGAAAACAAAAGCTACTTCCACCAGGGCTGATCAGAAAGCTTTTTTTTTTTTTTTTTTTTTTTAGACAGAGTCTGTAATATTAGTATTCAGTCTCTAACAACCTC
>NW_012118488.1:2811057-2813999 GCF_000951035.1 Colobus angolensis palliatus
CGCCCGCCTCGGCCTCCCAAAGTCTTCGGATTACAGGCGTGAGCCACCGCGCCCTGCCCATCTTCAGTTTTTCTTAATGACACAAGAAAGGGCATTGTGTCCTTAAGGAAGGGTATCAGTTCACCTTTCCAAGTAGGATAGTTAAGACACTGAAAAAATTCTCATGTTTCCTTCCATTTTAGTATAGAGTTTGATCTTGACATCTTCCAAGCCAGAGGCTGACAACCAGATCCTGGTTAGACAGCATGAAAATGTCCTACATTGACCACCAGGGGGAGGGAATGAGCAGTGGGACGGGTTCATTGGGACGGGTCCATTGCTGGTTATTTGGAAAAAACTCAGAGGAGGGTCCCTGTCTCATTTCCACTTCCGAAGGACTGTATTTGTTGACTACTCTCCTTTCCCCTGGAGGTGTTGCAGAGGGTGGAAAATGTTTAGTGCTTTCTTTTTTCTTTCTTTCTTTCTTTTTTTTTTTTTTTTGAGACGGAGTTTCAAAAAAACTCCAGCCTATTGCCTAGGCTGGAGTGCAATGGTGCAATCTCGGCTCACCGCAACTTCTGCCTCCTGGATTCAAGTGATTCTCCTGCCTCAGCCTCCCAAGTAGCTGGGACTGCAGGCATGCGCCACTACGCCCAGCTAATTTTGTATTTTTAGTAGAAACGGGGTTTCTCCATGTTGGTCTGGCTGGTCTCAAATTCCTGACCTCAGGTGATCGGCCCACCTCGGCCTCCCAAAGTGCTGGGATTACAAGCCTGAGCCACCGCACCTGGCGGTTTAGTGCTTTCTTTTGCAAAACTGAATGAACACGGGCATCCTATAAATGATACAAAACAATAATTTGGTGGTTGATTAAGAGAACCATGGGAGAACATATTTCAAGTTGTAGCCAAGTGTTTTCATCTCTGACCTTCACCACCTGGACTTTTTTTCTAGTCTATAGGAATACACAGAGCACTGCAGGGTTCGCCTATTGTGTCTGTCTGTGAAGTCCCTCTCTTTCCCCAGATAATAGGTTTTCCTTCACGTACCTCCTTTTCATCTTTTGGTCCTCATTTCCCTACTGGAAGCATCCCTCTGAAGGCCTCCAGTGGCTAGCTCTTGGAAAATGTCAAAGTGGACGGGGGAAGAAAAGATGTGGGGTAAGACCTCTGGATCTTGCTTTCAGCTTTGCCCCTCCAATTCAGTATGTCATAAAAATCCAAGCAATTATTTCCTCTCCCATTCCCTATCTTCTCTATAATTACAGGACCACTAGGAGGATAAAAGCTTCACATCTAAAAAGCGCTTTGGGCTTTGATTCAGACAGGATAAAATAAGATTTTTTTGTGGTCTTTTGACTTTTCATTTTAGTCACCCTTTGAATTTCAGGCCAGGGCCTGAAAGGGTCCTAAGCAAAATACGGACTAACAAGGGAGGGATGGGGCACCCAGTTGCTCAAGGGCTTTGCCAATAAGAAGTGTTGAGAATGACAGGTCACATGTAGTGGGAACAATAAGAATCTTGCTCACTTATATGCTATCTTTTATTCTGCTAGAAACTGAGAAATTCTGCAAGATTGGAAGATGCAATATTCAGATCAGGCTCATGCCCAGTAATTTGCTCCACAACATTCAGGGCATTGCTAGCAAAGACAGACGGATCTGGATCCAAATCCCAGCTCTACCAGTTTCTAGAATGCGTGACCATGGGTGAGTAACTTAGCCTCTCTGTACCTCAGCTTCTGTATAAGTAAAATAGCGATAATAATATTCATTTTATGGAGTTGTTTTAAAGATTAAATGAGTTAATATTTCTAATACCCTTAAAGCAGTGCTTGGTTCAAAATAAAGGCTATACTGTAAAATGAAAATATAAGCCAGGCGTGGTGGCTCATGCCTGTAATTCCAGCACTTTGGAAAGCCAAAGTGGGAGGATCACTTGAGCTCAGGAGTTCGAGACCAGACTAGGCAATAAAGTGAGACCACCCCCCCCCCAATCTCTTAAAACAAATAAACAAAAAAGAAAATGCAGTAATAAGATTGGGATAAATATTAAATATTTTTTGGAATGCCTCACACATACTGGTGCTTTAAAAACATTAGCTCCCTTCCCACTTCATCCCCCATGTGATATTTTTCCTAGAGTTCAAATCCCAAAGGAGAACCTTCTGCAAAACCAGAAGAGTACTCTTTCAGGAGGGGTGAGAAATAACTGGAAATGAAAGAACACCAGGCCGGAAGGGGGTAGGGGCATCAGCAGAGGACTATGCCAGCCATGAAAAATGGAAAGTGTCTTTCTGGAAGGTTTCTCCAGACAAAGGAAGAACAGTGATGAAGAAAATGACCCAATGATGGGGATGAAGGGGGTGAAGAGAGTTGTGCGAGTCCCAGGGATCGCTGGTGTCTAAGAGACAGCTCCTTGGTGGACTGTGGCTTAGGAAATTGGGGGAGGGCAGGAAATGAACGTTAGTAAGAGGAACTGAAAAGGAGGGAGCCCCGGAGCCGAGGAACCGTGAGGATGAGTGCCTGGCGCCGTAGGGAGGGCAGCGGGGTACCCTGGGGACCTGGGTCCCATGTAGGTTTAAGGAGACGTGTCTAGCCAGGTTTTCAGGGGACAGGCACCAGTGGGCTGCGGTCTGGAGCCAGCACCGGGCTTTGGGGCTCTCTTACCAGCGATTCCTACTCCCCCGTCTCGCCCCGCTGGGCTGCTAGTCCAGCTTGCAACCACACCTGCCGGCCCCCTCCTCGAAGGATGAAGGAGTAACGCTCCCATTGGCTGCCCGACAGCCCCAACCCCAACCCGCGCTCGCCCTAACTTTGGGTCTACCCGACCCTCATATTTGCATACGGGGCCTTCTAGGCCTTCGATTGGCCCCTGCAGTAGCTGCCATGCCCCCTCCCTCCCGAATCCAATTAACCGCCCAGGCGGTAGGGGAGGGGCGCGCCGACGGTTGTCCCGGGAGA
>NW_012118488.1:2814114-2816022 GCF_000951035.1 Colobus angolensis palliatus
CCCACCCGCGCCAGTGCTGTCGGGCGTCTTGCGCGGGCGCTGCCGGAACGTCTGGCTCCAGAGGTCCTGCTGCGCTGGGCTGCGCTGAGGGAGGGGGGCACCTTGAATTTAGGCCTTCAGGAGAGGGCAAACCTGAAGCAGGAGGCACTGTGGGAAAACATTGGTTGGAGACTTAAATCAGCATCTCAGACAAATTAGTGCCAGTGTGACCTTGGGCAGGCCACATTACCTCTGTGAGACTTAGCTTCTTCAACAGGAAAATGCGCATTGCAAACCTGTAATGACCGCTCAGGTGTATTGAATCCTGACCTCACCTCCAGAGTGTGGGGGGTCATGGCCTCCAGTGAACTGATCAGTAGGAAAAGGCCGCCTAGACCGACTGAAGAGTCAGTGAGACTTAAGGGGTCAGGGGTCTGGGCTTCTCAGAGCAACCATTTGGTCCTCAGGTGGAGAATCTGTAGTAGTGACTGGATTCAAATCATTGTAGACGGCCGGGCGCGGTGGCTCACGCCTGTAATCCCAGCACTTTGGGAGGCCTACTGGTGGATCGCTTGGGCTCAGGAGTTCAAGACCAGCTAGGCGACATGGCGAAATCCCCCTCTACTGAAAATACAAAAATTAACCGGGCGCGGTGCGCGCGCCTGTGGTCCCAGCTATCGGGAGGCTGAGGCGGGAGAATAGTTTGAACACGGAAGGCAGAGGTTGCATTAAGCTGAGATCGTGCCACTGCACTCCAGCCTGGGCAACAGAGGGAAACTCTGTCTCAAATAAATAAGTAAACATTGTTCATTTGGGCCTGAGGTGGTAACCTAAATTCCTCCCAACACAGATCCCCTTCATCTGCTGATGTGCACAGGCAGAACACCAGAGGCAAGGGTGTAGCTTAGCCCCAAACCGACCCTGGAAGCCTACTACCTGGTGCTTACAGTCACCCCGGAGTGAAGAGAGGGCCCAAGGTGGAACCAGTGGCCCATCTGCTGCTCTTTCAGAAACCCCTCTGCCATTCAGTCAGCCCTCTTCTCTTTTCCCTCCGCAGGTGGGCCCCGTGCTGTGGTGGCCCTCCCCCCGAGCCCTAAGGGGCCAGGTGACCATCATCAACTGGTCACCCGGCAGATGCTTCCCTAAGACCAACTGTCCCAGCCCTGTTCCCCTCCCCCATCCCACTGTTTTCTTTCCCCAGCGTCCTAGCAATCTGTTCTGCCTAGCTTCTGTTTGGTCTCCGGTCCCTCAGGAGTGATATTGTGATGGAAATGAGGGAGAGGATGCAGGAGAGAGCAGCAAAGATTTACGGCTTTCAGAAGGTTTCCATTAAAATCCCTGACAACCGGTTATTTATGAGAGGATGCAACGGGAGCTCATAGGTCAGAGCCTGGCACTACTGTCCTTTCGTGGCTGATGATAGGAGCAAACAGGGTGAACAGTGGAGCTGCCCTCACTGTACAGCAAAGCAAGCTTCAACCCAGAGACAGCCAGGAAAGCAGAGAATATCAGTGATTTGTGCCTGGCAAACCCTAAACAGACAAATCCACAGGGTGAATACTGAGGGACTTACTGGGCCTGGGCATGAAAAACTGAACCAGAATGATGGAGGCTCCTAATTGTCAAAAATTTGGACCATGTCCTAGGAGCTCTCAGAGGCAAGAGTGTGTGGAAAAATCCAGGTGCAGCCCTGTTGTTTTCACTGTTGTTTTGTTCCTAAGGCACCCACCTGACTAAATAAATAGTAAAACAACAGTAAAACCCCCGTAAGGTTGTTTGCTCTGCACTTCACACACAGCCTTTTCTCAGTTTGGGGTTCTTCCTTCAAGTCGTTAATGAAACAAAGACAGATCCTGCTTCTGCTCACTGAACCAAGGTCCCTCCTAGAAGCCTTTTCTTCCTATGCCAGTCAAAATTATTATTATTATT
>NW_012118488.1:2816947-2820641 GCF_000951035.1 Colobus angolensis palliatus
AAAACAAAACAATTTTGCAGAGACAGGATCTTCTTTTGTTGCCTCTCAAAATGTTGTCCAGCCAAAATAAAGTCTTGATATGTGTACCAGGAATGAGATAAGAAGTGGGAATAAGGCAAGGATGCTTAGGTAAAATTTTGCATACCCCAGATTTGTTTTGCTTTAAGTCTGCAGTGCATGAGAGAATGTTGTAGAAGTGTGTATAATCACAGAATCGGGCTTCTTTTAAATCAGAAGAGTTATTGGAGACCTCCATGGCATTTGTCCTGTTTTCAGATGAGGAGGCTGAGGCCCAGGAAAGTGAGATGGCTTTCTTAAGGCTTGCAGTGGGGTCATAGAGTCCACTACCCCATCTTCCATACACTCCATTATTAGTGAAATAGAAATAGTAATAGAAACTGCTGCCAAGCACCTCTTCTGAATCCTCTCCATTTTGATTTGTAACTGTATCTGATAGGGCTGAAAGAGCCCCTGGACAGGGGACTGCCCACCCATGAGCAATGGAGCTTCCAGGTTTCTGGGGTTTTTTTGTTTTTGCTTTTGTTTTTTTGAGATGGAGTCTTGCCCTGTCACCCAGGCTGGAGTGCAGTGGCACAATCTCGGCTCTCTGCAACCTCCACCTCCCGGGTTCAAACGTTTCTCCTATCTCAGCTTCCTGAGCCTCCCAAGTAGCTGGAACTACAGGCACCCACCATCACGCCTGGCTAATTTTTGTATTTTTGGTAGAGATGGGGTTTTGCCATGTAGGTGCCTCAGCCTCCCAAATGCTAGAGTTATAGGCCTGAGCCACCGCATCCAGCTAATTTTTTTGTATTTTTAGCAGAGATGGGGGTTTCGCCATGTAGGCCAGGCTGGTCTCTAACTCCTGACCTCAGGTGATCTGCCTGCCTCAGCCTGCCAAAGTGCTGGGATTACAGGCAGCTTTCTGTTTTTATTTTGCCTTTCTTCTTCATCCTCCTCCACCTTCTGGGAAAACAAACTTCCCTGTTTATAGACTTTTTTTTTTTCTTTTTGCCCTGTAAGGAAACAACATGGCTGTTTTTAAAGCATCCTTGTCTTGGTATAGATGGCCTTCAGACAAGTTCCATAGAAAGTGCCCTGATTAGCTGGGCGCAGTGGCTGTGCCTGCAATCCCAGCACTTTGGGAGGCCGAGGGGGTCGGATTACTTGAGGTCAGGAGTTTGAAACCAGCTTGGCCAACATGGTGAAACCTCATCTCTACTAAAAATACAAAATTTAGCCTGGCATGGTGGCAGGTGCCTGTTAATCCCAGGTACTCAGGAGGCTGAGGCAGGAGAATCGCTTGAACCTGGGAGGCAGAGGTTGGCAGTGAGCCGACATCTTGCCACTGTACTCCAGGCTGAACGACAGAGCAAGACTCTGTCTCAAAAAAAAAAAAAAAAAATTTGTTTGGGCACCATGGCTCATGCCTGTAATCCCAGCACTTTGGGAGGTCAAGGCGAGCAGATTGCTTGTGTCCAGGAGTTCAAGACCAGCCTGGACAATATGGAGGAACCCCATCTGTGCTAAAAATACAAAAATCAGCTGGGTGTGGTGGTGCATACCTGGAGCCCCAGCTACTTGGAGGCTGAGCGAGGAGGATCACTTGAGCCTGGGAGGTAGAGGCTGCAGTGAGCCGAGATCACACCACTGCACTCCAGCCTGGGTGACAGAGTGAGATCCCAGATCAAAAAAATAAAATTGGGCCCGGTGCGGTGGCTCACACCTATAATCCCAGCACTTTGGGAAGCCGAGGCAGGCAGATCACTTGAGGTCAGGAGTTTAAGACCAGCCTGGCCAACATGTTGAAACCCATCTCTACTAAATATACAAAAATTAGCTGGGTGTGATGTCGGGCACCTGTAATCCTAGCTACTCGAGAGGCTGAGGCAAGAGGATTACCTGAACCCAGGAGATAGAGGTTGCAATGAGCCAAGATGGTGCCATTGCACTCCAACGTGGGCAAAAAAAACAAAATTCCCTCTCAAAAAAAAAAATTTTTTTTAAATAAACAGCTTAAATATTCAATTGTTAGAAAATGGTGAAGTAAATTACAGTAGAATCACTTATTATAGCAAAAAAGAAAGTAACACATATGAAGTTCTTTACTTTCTCGGTGCAATGAAACTTCATATGTGTTAAAAAATATAAAGGCTCACTCACAGGCCAAGGTCCGCTCCTGGTGCACCAGGCGCACGAGGCCGTGGAACTCGAGCAGATGAGGACACAGAAGCACAGAACAGTGAACTGACCTGCTCAAAGACATCCAGCTGGTAAAAGGCAGAGCTGGGACTCAAACCCAGATATGGAAACTGAGTCCCCAAAAGGGAAAATGACTTCCCCGAGATCACACAGAGATAGTGGATAAACAAGTAACAAGACCAAGAGTTTCTGATGATCAAAGTCTTGTTCCACTGAACACAGAGTCCAACTGGTAAAAGGCAGAGCTGGGACTCAAACCCAGATATGGAAACTGAGTCCCCAAAAGGGAAAATGACTTGCCCGAGATCACACAGAGATAGCGGATAAACAAGTAACAAGACCAAGAGTTTCTGATGATCAAAGTCTTGTTCCACTGAACACAGAGTCCAAGGACATTGGCCTCAGATACTGATGTCATCTGAGCTCCCTCCAAACTCTATTCACCCACAGGGAAGACTTGAACACCCTATGATTCCAAGTATTCTCCAATTGACATCTTCCCCTTCTAATAAAATTGCAAGCACTTCAAGGGAAAAAAAATATATATATATAAAGGCTATGACTATGTCTAGCATGTTTAAAAAAAAACATGTTAAAAAAACTGAAAAAAATGAGAATTTTCTTAATAAATTTTCTTAATAAAGATAAAACCGAACTCTCATGTAGATATAAAAATGAATACATGTTAAGGATTTTACAGTTGACCCTTGAACCATGCAGGGGTTAGGAGCATCAACCCCCTATGCAGTTGAAAATCTGCAGATAACTTTTTTCTTTTTTTGGCAAACCTGGTGAACCAGAAGTTTTGGGTTGTTTTTTTGTTTGTGTGTTTGTTTTGTTTTTTGTTTTGCTTTTTATTTTTGTTTTTGAGATGAAGTCTTACTATGATGCCCAGGGTAGTCTCTAACTCATGGGTTTAAGTGATCCTCCCACCTCAGCCTCCTAAGTAGCTGGGATTAAAAGTGTGCACCACAGCACCCAGCTCTCCCAGTACTACTTTTATTTGTTTCGTTTTTTGTTTTTATTTTTTGAGATGGAGCCTCACTCTGTCGCCCAGGTTGGAGTGCAGTGGTGTGACCTCAGCTCACTACAACCTCCACTCCCCAGGTTCAAACCATTCTCCTGCTTCAGCCTCCAGAGTAGCTGGGATTATAGGCATGCACCACCTTGCCCAGCTAATTTTGAATTTTTAGTAGAGATGGGGGTTTCTCTATGTTGGTCAGGCTGGTCTTGAACTCCCAACCTCAGGTGATCCGCCCACCCCAGCCTCCCAAAGTGCTGGGATTACAGGCGTGAGCCACCGTGCCCAGCCACAGATTCTCTTTGACCAAACTTTAGTTAGCCTCCTCTGAGCCCTCTTTGACCTTGGGCTTCCATGTCTGTCCCTGCTGAGTCTGATTTTAGCAAGAATTTTTTTTTTTTTTTTGGCTTTCTTTTTTTCCTTTTTTGTGGAGAACCGAGTCTGGCTATATTGCCCAGGCAGGTCTCAAAC
>NW_012118488.1:2821031-2823541 GCF_000951035.1 Colobus angolensis palliatus
GAGAAGGTGCAGGGACACACATCTGTATTCCCAGCTGCTTGGGAGGCTGAGGCAAGACAGTGGCTTGAGCCTCGAAGTTGTTTTTTTTTTGTCTTGCTTTCTTTTTTTCCTTTTTTGTGGAGAACCGAGTCTGGCTATATTGCCCAGGCAGGTCTCAAACTCCTGAGCTCAAGCTATCCTCCCACCTCTGCCTCCCTAAGAGCTGGAATTACAGACGTGAGCCACTGCACCCAGCCGTTTTGGCAACATTCTTAAGGTAGTTTAAAGAGAACCCTCCACCCTTGATAACTGATCACCCTCAAAAACTGATCAAATTCCTCATCCCCCACTCTTTCTTTTGAGATGGAGTCTCTCACTGTCGCCGGGGCTGGAGTGCAGTGGTGTGATCTTAGCTCACTGCAACCTCCACCTCCTGGGTTCAAGTGATTCTCCTGCCTCAGCCTCCCAAGTGGCTGGGATTATAGGTACCCACTACCAAGTCCAGCTAATTTTTTGCATTTTTAGTAGAGACCGGGTTTCACTATATTGGCCAGGCTGGTCTCACACTCCTGACCTTGTGATCCTCCCACCTCCGTCTCCCAAAGTGCTGGGGTTACAGGTGTGAGCCACTGCACCCAGCCACCTCCCCTCTTGATATGTGATCAATCCCTAGCCTTCCTTTGGCAAGAATCCTATTAAGTTGGTTTAGCAAGAATCCTGCCCCCTACTCTTGATGTCTCCTCTTAATAATTTTCCATCCATGGATTTTCCTCATTCTGCTCCTTGGCTGTACATCCCATTTGTCCTTATTGAATTTGGAATTGAGCACACTGCCTTTCGCCTATTGTAATGTCCCTAATGCAACAGTCCTGAATGAAGTCCTCCTTACTATTTTAACAGGCTTCAGAATGATTTTTTCTTTAACATCTTTCCCATGAAGCCTTCCTTCTTGCCCCTAGAAAAAATTGATTCTGTGCTCTCTTAGCACTGTGTAAAACTTCCTTTTCTAAAGCCAATATCTTGGCCGGGTGCAGTGGCTCAGGCCTGTAATCCCAGCACTTTGGGAGGACAAGGCAGGCAGATCACCTGAGTCCAGGAGTTCGAGACCCACCTAGCTAACATGGCGAAACCCCATCCCTACTAAAAAATATAAAAGTCAGCCGGGCATGATGACACGTACCTGTAATCCCAGCTACTCAGGAGGCTGAGGCAGGGAGAGTTGCTTGAACCTGGGAGGCAGAGGTTGCAGCGAGTGAGCCAAGATCACACCGCTGGACTCCAGCCTGGGCAACAGAGTGAGACTACATCTCAAATAAATAAGTAAAGCCAATATCTTGTGGTATTACAGTCATTTATGTGTTTGTCTTCCCTTATGGCTTGCTGAACTCTTCATTAAAAACATAATGAAGATAGTGGTTAAGAATGGGGCCAGGCAAGGTGGCTCACACCTGTAACCTAGCACTTTGGGAGGCCGAGGCAAAAGGATCACCTGAGGCCAGGAGTTCGAGACCAGCCTGGCCAACATAATGTGAGACCCCATCTCTAGAAAAAATAAAAAATTAGCCAGCTTCACCGGGCATGGTGGCTCATGCCTGTAATCCCAGCACTTTGGGAGGCTGAGGTGGATGGATCACAAGGTCAAGAGTTCGAGACCAGCCTGACCAACATGGTGAAACCCCCGTCTCTATTAAAAATACAAAAATTAGCTGGGCCTAGTGGTGCACACCTGTAATCCCAGCTACTTGGGAGGCTAAGATAGGAGAATTGCTTGAACCTGGGAGGCAGAGGTTGCAGGAGCCGAGATCGCACCATTACACTCCAGCCTGGGCAACAGAGTAAGACTCTGTCTCAAAACCAAAAGAAAAAAAGAAAAAAATTAGCCAGCTACAATGGTGCATGCCTATAGTCCCAGCTACTCAGGAGGCTGAGGTAGGAGGATTGCCTGAGCCCCAGTCCCATTGCCTGAGGATTGTTGAGGCTCAGTGAGCAGTGATCATGACACTGAACTCTAGCCTGGTGACAGAGTGACATCCTGTTGTTACTGGAAAGGAGTCCTGATCCAGACCCCAATGGAGGGTTCTTAGATATCCAGCAAGAAAGAATTCGAGATGAATCCGTAGAGTGAGAACAAGTTTATAAGGGAAGTAAAGGAATAAAAGAATGGCTATTCCGTAGGCAGAGCAGCTCAGTGGGCTGCTGGTTAGATATTTTTATGGTTCTTTCTTTCTTTTCTTTTTTTTTTTTTTTTGAGATGGAGTTTCACTCTTTTGCCCAGGCTGGAGTGAAGTGGAACAAGCTTGTCTCACCGCAACCTCCACCCGCCAGGTTCAAGTGATTCTCCTGCCTCAGCCTCTCAAGTAGCTGGGATTACAGGCGCCTGCCACCACACCCAGCTCATTTTTGTATTTTTAGTGGAGACAGGGTTTCATCATGTTGGCCAGGCTGGTCTCAAACTCCTGACCTCAGGTGATCCCCCTGCCACGGCCTCCCAAACTGCTGGGATTACAGGCGTGAGCCACTGAGCCCGGCCT
>NW_012118488.1:2825006-2825362 GCF_000951035.1 Colobus angolensis palliatus
CCATATAGTGTAACATCCTGACATTGCTATGGCATTTGTAAACTGTCATAGCACTGGTAGGAATGTCTTTTAGCATGCCAATTAATTATAATTGGAGTATAATGATCTGTGAGGATGACCAGAGGTCACTTTCATCACCATCTTGGTTTTGGTGGGTTTTGGCTGGCTTCTTTACTGCAACCTGTTTTATCAGCAAGGTCTTTATGACCTGTATCTTGTTCCAACCTCCTACCTCATCCTGCGACTAAGAATACCTAACCTCCTGGGAATGCAGCCCAGTAGGTCTCAGCTTTATTTTAGCCAGCTCCTATTCAAGATGGAGTCATTCTGGTTCAAACACCTCTGACACTGTCTCT
>NW_012118488.1:2826897-2829314 GCF_000951035.1 Colobus angolensis palliatus
AAGAAAAAAGAAAGAAAAGGAAGGAAGGAAGGAAGGAAGGAAGGAAGGAAGGAAGGAAGGAAGGAAGGAAGGAAGGAAATCAGACTAATTGTTTTATTTTTTGCTATTGAATTTAGGTGCTTAAAATATCAACAAAACAACCCGTTGATAAAACAAAGTCTAGTTTATCCTTACTGCAGTGGGAAGAGTACTACTTTGACAGAGTTGTGGAGGCTCAAAGTGGGGAGCACATAGTGGTATATACTGAGTCTTTGAAACTTGGTTTAAGTGTAGACTCTTTCAATGTGGGTTAGGGGTTGATTAGGATGGGGTAAGGATCATGACACAATCATTTAGGATTGGTAGACACAACAAAGAGAGTATTTTGAGGTCAGCAGTTGTGCAACCACCCAACAAGTTCTTGTCAACTGCTTATGTAGCAGGACGAGCCACAGACAAAACTCCTCAGACACCGGATTAAAGAAGGAAGAGGTTTTTTATTCGGCCGGGAGCGTCAGTAGACTCGTGTCTTAAGAACCGAGCTCCCTGAGAAAGAAATACTTGGCTTTTGTAAAGGCTTACAACTTTTAGGGGTCCAAGTGAAAGGGTCGTGACAAATCGAGCAAGCGTGGGAAACGTGACTGGGGGCTACATGCATCAGCTAACAGAACAGAAAGTTTTACAATGCTTTTTTCTTACAGTGTCTGGAATTTACAGATAACACAAATAGTTTAGGCCAGGGGTTGATGTTATTATTATTACTTTGCTTAACTCCTAGGGCCGGGTGGTGGTGCCAAGGTTGTCTGGCTATTTAGCTTACTTTTGTTTCTCTCTCTCTTCTCCTGTCTTGTGAACTAGGCAAGGTGGGGGGAGGAGGGTAGCAGGAGTAGTAGTGGTCTCCTTCCTTACTTAGAGACAGCCAATTTATCAAGACAGCTGAATTGTAATAGAGAAAGAGTTTAATACCCATAGAGCCAGCTAAATGAGAGAGCGGAATTTTATTATTATTCAAATCAGTCTCTCTGAAAATTTGGAGGCTGGATTTTTTAAAGATAGTTTGGCAGGCAGGGGGCTAGGGAATGGATGCTGCTAATTGGTTGGGGATGCAATCACAGGGGTATGGAAAATATGTCTTGTGTGCTAAGTCTGTTTCTAGGTGGGGGTCACAGGACCGGTTAAGAGTCCTGGGTTCTGGTGGAGCCATCTGATTGTCAGAAATGCCAAAGCCTGAAAGGATCTATCAAGAGGCCAATCTTAGGTTCTACAACAGTGATGTTATTTATGGGAGTAACTGGGAAAGTCGTAAATCTTGTGATCTCCAGAATAACGGCTGGTAATCATTTAACTATGTCAACATTTTAGCAGAATTCAGGCCCCTCTCATAATTCTAAATCTGTGGCCTTTTATTAGTTTTATATAGGCAAGTTTCGTTTTGGGAAGGGCTATTTTTATTTTTTTTTTCTTTCTGAGACAAAGTCTTGCTGTATTTCCCAGGCACGAGTGCAGCGATGCAATCACTGCTCATTGCAACCTCAAACTGCTGGGCTCAAGTGATCCTCCTACCTCATCCTCCTGAGTAGATGGGACTACAGGCTGGAGTGCAAAGGCACAATCTTGGTTCACTGCAACCTCTGCCCCTGGGTTCAAGCGATTCTCTTGCCTCAGCCTCCCGAGTAGCTGGGATTACAGGCGCCTGCCACCATGCCCGGCTAACTTTCATATTTTTAGTAGAGTTGGGGTTTCACCATGTTGGCCAGGCTGGTCTCAAACTCCTGACCTCGTGATCCGCCGGCCTCGACCTCCCAAAGTGCTGGGATTACAGGCATGAGCCACCGTGCCCGGCCAGTCTTCATTTTTAATTTACTGAAATAGTTATGTTAATGTAGACAATAAGCTGTGTGGGTGCAGATGATGTTCATTCTCAGTGCTTTTAGAAAATCTAAAAAGTTAAAGTAAGGGAAATGTATCCAGGATACTGAGGGCACTTGTCCCTGCAGACTGAGTTTAAAATGGAAGCTATTATTTTGGTAACTCAGAAGGTAATTTGAACTTTAGACGGATGACCCACTTCCTGGCTTACTCATCATTTCCCACCATCCATTCATCTCAGTTGAATGCCACCAGTCTTGTGAGGAAGCAGATTAGGAATGCTCATTCCCGCCGGGCATGGTGGCTCACGCCTGAAATCCCAGCACTTTGGGAGGCTGAGGCAGATGGATCACAAGGTCAGGAGTTCAAGACCAGCCTGGCCAATATGGTGAAATCCTGTCTCTACTAAAAATACAAAAATTAGCCGGGCATGGTGGTGGGCACCTGTAGTCCCAGCTACTCAGGATACTGAGGCAGGAGAATCGTTTGAACCCGGTAGGTGGAGGTTGCAGTGAGCCCAGATCATGCCACTGCACTCCAGCCTGGGCAACAGGGTGAGACTCTGTCCA
>NW_012118488.1:2830496-2833434 GCF_000951035.1 Colobus angolensis palliatus
GCAACATGGCAAAACCCAATCTCTACTAAAAATACAAAAATTAGCCTGGCGTGCTGGCGGAGCTATATGGGCACCATGGTTGTCCCAGCTACTCAGGAGGCTGAAGTGGGAGGATCACCTGAGCCTGGGAGGTCGGGGCTACAGTGAGCCGTGTTCGCACCACTGCACTCCAGCCTGGACGACAGAAAAAGAAAAAAGAAATAAAGGTATAAAAGCAAAAAAAAAGTAAACAGCTTCTTCCAGGGGATGAAGTAGGTTTCTTTGGGTGAGATCGCTGCTCAGGACTTAGGAGAGCTATCAAGGGCAGAGTTCCACTCCTGGGGCCCGGTCGCCTGAGCACTACAAGTCCCAGCAAGCGCCGCGCGGGGGCGGGGCTTGTGACCGTTGTTACGTGGTGGGCGGGGCCAGGGGGACGGGCTCTCCCTCGAGTGCTTAGCCCCGCCCCCGTCCCACTCTGCCCTGTTGCTGTCGCGCCGCTGCTGGCTGCTGTCCCTGGTGAGTGCCTCAAGTGGAAAGGGGCAGTTAGGCCCTCGGGGTGCCCCCATTCAGACTTGCAGTCCTGAGAAGGGGCCACGGGGGCTAGAGATGTGGCCGGTTTCGGTTCTCACCGCAGTTCACCCTCTGAGTTGATAGTGGGAGTGGTGTACTGAAGGCCTTGGAGCCCCTCCCTCGGTCCGGGAGGGTTGCGGGGCAGTTTTGTCCTGCGGAGGGCAGCGCTGCAGTGCTGTGTGGCTGAGTGGGAGGCTCCTCGAGCAGAAGAGACACCCCTGGCGGCGGCTGCCGCCCCATGGGTCGTGGCGTCCCGTCCCCTCCCGCGGGCCCAAACTGTGGTGGTTCCGTAATCCCTCGCCTGGATGTCATCGCCGTTGGCATCGAGGCGGAGGTGGGGCCTTGCTGCGTCACCCTGAGCAAGTTACTTTCTCTTTGGGCCTCAGTGTCCCCCTTTACGAGTAGGTTTGATCCCTGAAGCACCAGGGTTTGATCCCTGAAGCACCTTGCCTTTTGCATGCTGCAACTGTCGGAGAAGGCGTTCTAGGCAGGAGGAGAGAAGTTATCGTAACCTGCCTCTTTACAGTTAATCCATTGCCCCTCCACCACTGACCCAGCTTAGTTCGGGAGCTAATGTTCCCACTTGTGTATTATTTCAACTCCACTGGACGTGTTAACTCTTTTCTATCACTTGGATTCTTGCTTCAGATGCAAGCCAACAAGTGGCCATGAGCTGAGTAAAATATGGATAATATAACTTATTCTATTATTGGAAACCTCCATTGCAACTAAAGGACTTTATGTGGTAGGTCTTTGTAGCTTGTGGAGAATACGTGATTAAGGAATATCCAGATGGCTCAGTTTCCTAGGTATTTTCAAGGGACCTGGAAACTCTATCCTTTGGCAGACATGACAGCTGTGGAATGGAAAGGGCCTTGAAAAAGGTAGTCAATAATCCTGAGTTACCTGGCACTAACAGGTCATATTGTCTTTCGAGTCAGATAATGCATCTGTGGCTGTTTAAAAATTTAATTTGGCTGACTAGGTGCGGTGGCTCACGCCTGTAATCTCAGCACTTTGGGAGGCCCAGGCGGGCGAATCACCTGAGGTCAGGAGTTCAAGACCAGCTTGGCAAACATAGCAAAACCCTGTCTTTACTAAAAATACAAAAATTTGTGGGATGTGGTGGCGGGCGCCTGTAATCCTAGCTACTTGAGAGGCCGAGGCAGGAGAATCGCTTGGACCCCGACGGTGGAGGGTGCAGTGAGCCGAGATGTGCCACTGCACTCCAACCTGGGCAACAGAGTGAGACTCCGTCTCAAAAAACAAAAAACAAACAAAAATTTAATTTGGCAGTATGTATTGATAGAATGTCATGTAGCCTTAATTTTTTTTAGATGCAAAGAGAGTTAAATGAACTCTTTCACTTCTTTTTTCCTTCATTTAGGATCATCATTATATCAGGCAAGGTCCTTGAAGATTTTCTAGCCTGAGCCATGCATTTTACTGATGAGGAAACAGGCCAGAAAAGGATAGTGTGACTTGGCCAAGCTCTCAGAGTGGCAGAACTAAGATAGGAACCCAGCTTCCTTGGCTGTTAGCCTAGTCCCCTTTCCACCACACTTCAAACACTGTCACTGCCCATGTCACAGGGACATGGCATGTCAGAATCACCCCTGTCAAGGGAAAAGTGGATGGTCTCAGTAAAATGGAGATTAGTACATAGCTTTGACCCTTTCAGAGTTTCCAGTTGCCTACACCTGATGTCCCAGAACTATTTTTTCCATCTTCCCCTAGAACTGGTGCCGGCACTATGGTGGTGTGGATGTGAGATGAGGGCCTGTTAAGAACAAGCTGTACAGCAAATTCAAACAATTGTTAATGAGTAGTAATAAAAGGCCTCCTGGGGTGAAAAATTTTTATAAGACACTCTGAAACATTTTCATATTTTAGGTAAGGGTCTAGAATTAACTTGGAAATTTTGGGCTGGAGCAAATGGCTCGATAATTTGAAGACCAGTGATTGTGTCTTTGCTTTTGCTACCTGTTTCAGGGCCATCTACACACACCCATAGTATCCACTGCCAGTATTCTTTAAGGCTGGTTATGTGTAAGCATCTCTGCCAGGGCCAGGGAGAAATGGGATTCAAATCAATTCATCCATTTTTGCTAATTGCTAATTTTTTTTTTTTTTTTTTTTTATTTTTTTTTTTTTTTTTACTGTCACCCAGGCTGGAACGTAATGGCACACTAATGACTCACTGCAGCCTTGACCTGCAGGGCTCAAGCAGTCCTCATACCCCAGCCTCTCAAGTAGCTGGGACTACAGGTGCTCCATGCCCAGGTAATTTTCAATTTTTTTTTTTTTTTGTAGTGATAGCGTTCCACTGTGTTATCCAGGCTAATTGCAAACTCCTGTGCTCAAGCGATCCTCCCATCTCAGTTTCCCA
>NW_012118488.1:2833749-2838111 GCF_000951035.1 Colobus angolensis palliatus
AAGTAAGCAGAAAGATAAGGAATCCAATTAAATTGGGTTTGACTTTTATCTTCATTTTTACTGTTCTCAAATGAAGAATTGATTTACATTTCTTTCTTGGTTGTAGAAGCATTTGATTTCCTTCTGTGAAGTAATCTGTAGTCTTCATTTCTTTTGAAACATATGCCCACTGGTATAAAAGGCTAATGTAAAAATGTTGGCCATTTAAAAAATTTTCTGCTACAAAGCCTATCAGTGTAGTTTGCAGATGCAGTTAGAAAGAGCAGAAGTAGGCTGGGCATGGTGGCTTATGCCTGTAATCCCAGCACTTTGGGAGGCTGAGGCGGATGGATCGCCTGAGTCCAGGAGTTCAAGACCAGCCTGGGCAACATGGTGAAACCCTGTCGCTACAAAAATACAAAAATTAGCCAAGCATGTGCCTAGGGTCCCAGCTACTCCAACTGAGGTGAGAGGATCGCTTGAGCCAGGGATGTCAAGTCTGCAGTGAGCTGCATTCATGCCATTGTACTCCAGCCTGGATGACAAAGGAAGACCCTGTGTCAAAAAAAAAAAAAAAAAAAAAAAAACAGCAAGAGTAGAAGTAGAACAGGCTGCTGTTCCTTTTCTTCAGGAAGACATAAGAGGATCTATGTCCTCATGGAACAGCCCTGGGAGTAGTATATTAGGCCTGAAAAGCTCATTAGATGAAAATGTGTCAGGTTTTCTTGGAAGCTAGGAGACAGTTCAGGGGACTCATTTAAAAATACTTTCCCATTATTGCCTGCTCCTCTGGGGGCCCTAATCCTTTTGGAAACTGAGCTGAAAAAAGGTAACGACTATGTCAGAGGCCAAATAAAGTTGCCTCTGACAGTTTGTGGACTCTGTGCATTATTTTCCCCATGCTTGATAGTTTTGTTTTTGAAAATCCCTACTTGTTTTCTCTGTTCACTCCTTATGTGAATCACTCCTTTGATTTGAGGGTAGGAATAAGGAATTAGGTAGAATACCACTTTATAATTTCTAGGGGACCTAGTTCATCCCACTAATTTTTCATAACTCAATAGTTCTCTGGGCTTCTAAATTTAACTTTCGCTCTTCTTATATTTCTTCTCTTTTCTTTAACTCTATGAATTGCTGCCAAATTAGAAATGAATGGTAGACAGGTTCTATAGTGGGAAAGGTGGTTAAAGGAGGGGAAGTTGATGCTTAAGTCATTTTAATTTTCATGGCCAGGTATAGTGACTCACTCCTGTAATCGCAGCACTTGGGAGGCCAATGCGGGAGGATTGCTTGAGTCCAGGAATTCAAGACCAGCCTGGGCAACATAGGGAGACCCCATCTCTACAAAAATACAAAAATTAGCTGGGCATGGTGGCGCATACCTATAGTTCCAGCTACTTGAGAGGCTGAGGTGGAGGATCACTTGAGCCTGGGAGGCTGAGGCTGCAGTGAGCCATGGCTGTGCCACTGTACTCCAGCCTGGGTGACAGAGTGAGACCCTGCCCCCCCCACCAAAAAAAAAAAATTCTCTTTACATATCTTCCCTCCCCTGTCCACAAATACTCATTTCTAGACTACTTTGTCGGAAAGGTAATTTCCCAAGCCATTGTTGGAACCCATTTCTCCCGGGAATTTTATCACTGAGAGGAAGGGAAGACTAAAGATTACTGACCTTAAAACTCAGTAGATGCCCTCCCTCCAGGAAAAACTGGAGTACTTCCTCACTGACCAAGTTCGGGTTGGCATGGTTATGTTCTAGTTTACTCATGGCCCTTTGTGTCCACAGCTTGGTAAAAAGGAGAAAAGAGAAGCCACTGCTGTTCTCGTGTACTTGCCTCCTCAAACCCTTCCCCAGTCTTGGCAGAGGAGAATTTTAACCTTATTTCAAGAATGATTGAGTTCTCAATACCCCAAGTGCCATTGGATGCCCTCTGAATCTCTTCTGGGAAGGTGATGAGATTTCTGAAATGGGAAACTCCATGGGGTCTCTTGCATTTTTAATAAGCAAGGAACCAAAGCTGTTGACTTTTCCAGACACATTATTAGGTTTTCAGGTGAATGAAAAGAGCTAGAATTTCCTTTGACTATATAGTCAAGCCTCAGAACATGAGCTCTTTTGTGTTGTCTATATATGTGCTGTCCTTTCTTAAGCGTTCTGCTTATGAGCTAACTTAGATTGGTTGTTTTTCTTTTTTCTTTTTTTTTTTTTTTTTGAGATGAAGTTTTTTGCTCTTGTCGCCCAGGCTGGAGTGCAATGGCGTAATCTCAGCCCACTGCAACCTTCGCCTCCTGGGTTCAAGTGATTCTCTTGCCTCAGCCTCCTGAGTAGCTTGGATTACAGGCGCCCACCACCACATCCAGCTAGTTTTTTGTATTTTTAGTAGAGACAGGGTTTCACCACGTTGGCCAGCCTGGCCTCAAACTCCTTACCTCAAGTAATCCACCCACCTCAGCCTCCCAAAGTCCTGGGATTACAGGTGTGAACCACTGCACATGGCTGGATTGGTTGTTTTTCTAGTAATGAAAGAGAGACTGTACCAAGCTACCCCATGCCCTTAGCTGGTCTTGCCTTTCAGAGTAGCATCTGTTTTCACAACAGCTTGCCAGTTTGAGTGTGTGTAAGGTAGGTAATGGAGTGTGAATTTGATGGGTTCTTAAGGAAATCAAATCTGTGCCTTTTGGTTTTTTTGGCACCATGCCACTTGAACCAGCCATGCCCGCTGAACCAGCCATACCAAGAAGTGATTTAGCACTTGAAGATTATCATCTCCTCACCCTATTTTAGAAAAGAGAAAGCTGAGAAACAGCAGTTTTTCCAAGGTAACCAACAAATTAAGAGGGCTTAAAAAAATAAAACACACACACTCTTAGCCCCAGAGTCACCCTTACCGTTGTTTATCTACAAAGCCCTTTTTTACTTTTTGATGACTGATGTGCATATCTTGTTAGTTCATTTATCCAACAAATACGTAATCGGTGATTACTACACCTTAGGCATTGTGTTATATATACAATGGTGATAGTGTTGTGAAGGAAAAGAAATGGGAGTAAGGTACTTGGGTTAGTTGAGGGGCAGGTCCTGAAGTCACTCTTTTTTTTTTTTTTTTTTTTGAGACAGAGTTTTGCTCTTGTTGCCCAAGCTGGAGGGCAATGGTGAGATCTCAGCTCACTGCAACCTCCGCCTCCCAGGTTCAAGCTATTCTGCCTCAGCCTTCCAAGTAGCTGGGATTACAGATGCGTGCCACCACTCCCAGCTAATTTTCTGTATTTTTAGTAGAAATGGGATTTCACCATGTTAGCCAGCCAGGTCTTGAACTCCTGACCTCAGGTGATCTGCCTGCCTTGGCCTCTCAAAGTGCTGGGATTACAGGCATGAGCTACCGCACCCAGCACTCTTATCTGGGTGTTCTTCATGATCCGCAAAGGACAGGTTAAGTAATTTTACATGCACAGATAAATTGGTCCTCCAGGCTTAGGACAGAGGGGATATGCTGGCCTCCATATGACAGTAGATCACTTGGAAATAAAGGATCTGCAAGCTGAGAAACCTCCCTGCCCACTCTCCCATAGCATCCAAGAGAAACCCTCATTGTACACAGGTAACAGTTTCTTACAGGGAAAAGTCTTGACCTAGATTGGAATGTGACCTCTCCCCCATCTTTGAAAAACTCTTTTGAGCCAGGCGTGGTGGCTCACGCCTGTAACCCCAGCACTTTGGGAGGCTGAAGTGCGTGGATCACCTGAGGTCAGGAGTTCAAGACCAACCTGGCCAACATGGTGAAACTCCCTCTATACTAAAAATACAAAAAATTAGCCGGGCATGGTGGCTTGCACCTGTAGTCCCACCTACGCGGGAGGCTGAAGCAGGAGAATTGCTTGAACCCCAGAGGCGGAGGTTGCAGTGAGCTGAGATAGCGCCACTGCACCCCAGCCTGGGCAACAGAGTGAAACCCCATCTAAAAAAAAAAAATGGAAAGAAAAACTCTTTTGAGGTTTGAGGTTGAGGATGTGGCTAAACTGTGTCACAAACCAGAAAGTCAATGCATTTTTTAGTTCCTTAACTCAATTTCAAGAATAGACAGTTTAGTGCTCCAAAGTCCCATTGCCTTCTTTATGAAAAAACTGACTACTGGGGAGTTGAAAGAACAGGCCTGTTGCTTAGACTTCAAAGTAAAACCGGTAAATAGATAGGATGGGGCTAGAAGAAGTATTATGGTTGTTTGGGGAGGTCTTGTTTTTTGGTTATCATACTTATTTATTTATTTTTTTATTTCTATTTTTATTTTTTTTGAGACGGAGTCTGCTGTGTCTCCCTTACTGGAGTGCAGTGGCGCCATCTCAGGTAGGCTCACTGCAAGCTCTGCCCCCCAGATTCACACCATT
>NW_012118488.1:2839508-2843755 GCF_000951035.1 Colobus angolensis palliatus
CAGGCATGTGCGACCACGCCCGGCTAATTTTGTATTTTATTGTTTTTATTTTTTTTTTTTTTTTGTGAGACAGAGTTTCACTCTTCTTGCCTAGGCTGGAGTGCAGTGACGCGATCTTGGCTCACTGAAACCTCCGCTCCCAGGTTCAAGCAATTCTCCTGCCTCAGCCTCCCAAGTAACTGGGATTGCAGGCATGTGCGACCACGCCCGGCTAATTTTGTATTTTTAGTACAGATGGGGTTTCTCCGTCTTGGTCAAGCTGGTCTCGAACTCCTGACCTCAGGTGATCCACCTGCCTCGGCCTCTCACAGTGCCGGGACAGGTGTGAGCCACCATGCGTGGCCTTTTTTTTCTTTTTTTTTTTTTAATAGAGACAGTTCCACTATATTGCCCAGGCTGGACTTTAACTCCTGGGCTCAAGCAATCCCCTCACCTCAGCCTCCTGGACAGCTAGGACTACAGGCATGCACCACTCTAGTTTCCTATTTTGTTATTGTTGTTGTTGTTGTTGTTGTTGTTATTGTTTTGAGGCAGGGGCTTGCTCTCTTGCCCAGGCTGGAGTGCAGTGGCACAATCTTGGCTCGCTGCAGCCTAGTCCTCCCAGGCTCAAACGATTCTCCCATCTCAGCCTCCCAAGTAGCTGGGACTACAGGTGTGCACCACCACGCCCAGCTAATTTTTGTAGTTTTTTGTAGAGATGGGGTTTTGCCATGTTGCCCAGGGTGGTCATGAACTCCTGGACGCAAAAGATCCACCTGCCTCTGCCTCCCAAAGTGCTGGGATTACAGGTGTGAGCCACTGCGCCCAGCCACAACTTTCCTATTCTTGATCACATTTTATGTGTACTGTAACCTAGAAAGGTGAAACACAGGGTATTATCCCCATTTATAGCTAGGGATCCAAACTTGTTTGCTGTCTTCCAAATGTGGGTTGTATTTTTCTGTTTCTTTGTTGTTACTCATGCTGTTTCCGTCACCTAGAATGCCCTCACTCAAAAACCCACTTGTCAAAATCCTAATCCTCTTTGAGAGCTAATCTAAGATTCTGCTCATTCCCTGAAGTTTTCTTTATTTTCCTAAGCAGTTGAATCTCTCCCTCTTTTGAACCCCAGAGCATTTTGCACTTCCTATTCGATTCATTTGGCAGTCATTTGTATACTCATCTATCCTCTCAATTGGATTGGGACCCCTTTTAAGGTTGTACCAGGAAAAAAAACCCACAACTACAACAGTAATAACTATATAACTAACTATAACTAACGTCTCTTAAACCCTTTATGCAGACTCTGTGCTAAGTACTTTGTCATTCAACATGCGTATACTTTGTGGGAAGTGCCTACAATGGCAGACACTGATTTAAGGGCTGGACATTTTACATTATTTCACTTATGCCTCACAAAAAACTAAATGGGATCGATGTTATTTTTAGCCCCATTTTACAGATGAGGAAACAAGCACAGAGCCCAGCAGATTAAATAAATTGCCCAATGCCACAAATTTAATAGGTGGTGAAACTGGAATTTGAACGCCACCATTCTAATTTAGAACCTGTGCTTGTCACTACTGCATGTCAGATAATTTTTTCTCATTCCTTTCTTCTCATTCCCATCCCCAGGTCCTAGCAGAGGATCTTCCATATGGAAGGTCCTGATAATTATAGGATAAATGGGATTGAATATAGAAGATGAAATCCAGAGAGATGGACTTTCCTAAAGTCATAGGGCTTGTTGGGATGAAAAATCTAGAATTTAAGTTTCACAGTTCCCAGCTCAGGCTATTTTATCTAGGCTGCCTTGTTTATTTAAGTCAGTTAGAGAAAGGGGAACCAAAGCAGCTATAAGCCTCTGTTCATGTGAGAGTTGTGGTGCCTGTGGTGAAGAAGTTAAAGATATTGTCAGAAAATTCTCGTAGCATAGGAAGTTGTGACTGAGATGGCTCAAAATGAAACAGAAAGCAAGTTGTGTAATCTCAGTATTTGTCAGGATTTTGCTTTTCCTGGCTTGCTTTGCACAGAATGTTCTCTGGATGAAAGCCCAGAAATCGCCAACATTTCAGACAATGCTTTCTGAGCCTTACTGTATTCCACATTTCATAACAGGACCCCTACCATGGAGAAGACTATCGAAGATCCCCCCACATCAGCTGTCTTGCTGGATCACTGTCATTTCTCTCAGGTCATCTTTAACAGTGTGGAGAAGTTCTACATCCCTGGAGGGGACGTCACATGTCGTTATACCTTCACCCAGCATTTCATCCCTCGTCAAAAGGATTGGATTGGCATCTTTAGAGTAAGTGATTAATTTAGTACCAAGTGATCAGAAACTAGAGGTGATTCTTAGTTACCTGACTGTGTGACTCTCTATGTATTATAAGCATTTTGTATAATATGTGTGGGCAATTTTTAAATTCTAGTCAAGCTCCACAGCACTTCTCTCTTCACACACTAATGTGTGCTGTGGGATTCAAGTTTTCATTTCAGTGTCAAGCTAAAATAAGATGGCAAATCATGTAATCCTCAAATTTTGTTGTTTTTTTTTTTTTGAAATAGAGTCTTGCTCTGTCACCTAGGCTGGAGTGCAATGGCATGAGCTCAGCTCACTGCAGCCTCCACCTCCTGGATTCAAGCAGTTCTCCTGCCTCAGCATCCCGAGTAGCTGAGATTACAGGCACCTGCCACCACATCTGGTTAATTTTTGTATTTTTAGTAGAGGTGGGGTTTCACCATGTTGGCCAGGCTGGTCTCGAACTCCTGACCTCAGGTGATCTGCCTGCCTCAGCCTCCCAAAGCGCTGGGATTACAGGTGTGAGCCACCACGCCTATCCTTATTGTGCTGTCAAAGACCAAATGTAAATGCTTTCTTGTTGTTGTTGAGATAGGGTCTTGCTCTGTCTCTCAGGCTGGAGTGTAGTTCACTGCAGCCTTAACCTCCCAGGCTCAGTGATCCTCCCACCTCAGCCTTCTCAGTAGCTGGGACTACAGGTGTGCAGAACAATGCCTAACTGATTTCTTTCTTTTTTTTTTTTTTGAGACGTAGTCTCGCTTATTGCCCAGGCTGAAGTACAGTGGCGTAGTCTCAGCTCACTGTAACCCAACCTCTCGGGTTCAAGCTATTCTCCTGCCTCAGCCTCCAGAGTAGCTGGGATTATAGGCGAATGCCACCACACCCTGCTAATTTTTGTATTTTTAGTAGAGACCAGGTTTCACCATGTTGGCCAGGCTGGTCTCGAACTCCTGATCTTGTGATCTGCCCGTCTCAGCCTCCCAAATCAAATGCTTTTTAAATGATCCTATTTTGAAATATTTATGTATGACTTGACTGAGATGGTTGACCTCATATGTCACTTCTGAGAGTAAACATTACTTCCTTACTTGGTATGGTGTTTAGTTTATTTTGATACAAATACCATAAATCTGGAAAGGATATTGAGGATATTGACATCCTGTGTTCAAAAAGTTTATTCCTGAATAAGTGCGTCTGACTACTTTATGATGATTTCCAAGGACTGAAAGTTTATGAGCTCCCTTAGTGACCTCTTTCAGTGTCTGATCACCCCATCAGTTCAAGTACAGAATGGTATTTTTAAGTTTTAATTAGCTTACTCTCTATGTCCCCTTCACTCTCCCATCTGTGTCTTTCTCTCTCATACATCTCACATACACCATAATGACAAATCTTCCTATTTCCAGAGACAGGAAATAAAGGTCAAATTTTAAGTAATTTATACTGCCAACTCCCAATGTCAGTGACCTTTGGTTTGACACCTCAGTATGTCATGTGCCTATTTGCCAGTGCTGTTCATCCTGAAATCAGACACCGTTCTCAACTGCACTGAGAAGGAGCTGTTGCTTATTTATATCCTTCATTGAATTCCTTTGCCTTTATTGTTTGGAACATCAAACTTATTGATGAGCAATTTAAGCTGGAGGTAGCAAGACTGGTGTTTGGAAATAGGGATAGTGGCCAACAGCAGGACACTGGCAAGTGTCGTGACAGCTCTTGAGACTGCAGAGCATTGAGTCATCAGACTAAAAGGTGTGTCAACACACCAGAATGTTTTCTGTCTTAGAAAGAAGATGGTAGTTGCTTTTCTTCTTCCTCATATGTAGCAAAGCATATAGGTCACATTGCCTGGTAAGAGTTTTCCACAATGGAGCTATAGCTTCACTGTCTAGTACTGCTGCTACTAGCCACATGTGGCTGTTAAGCACTTGAAATGTGGTTAGTGTGACTAAGTAACTGGATTTTA
>NW_012118488.1:2844486-2849790 GCF_000951035.1 Colobus angolensis palliatus
CTGTAATCCCAGCACTTTGGGAGGCTGAGGCAGGTGGATCACGAGGTCAGGAGTCCGAGACCTTCCTGGCTAACATGGTGAACCCCCCGGCTTTAAAAAAAAAAAAAAAAAAAAATCTTGGGTTTTGTTTTTTTTTTTAAGACGGAGTTTTGCTCTTGTCACCCAGGCTGGAGTGCAATGATGCGATCTTGGCTCACTACAACCTCCGCCTCCCTGGTTCAAGCAATTCTCCTGCCTCAGCCTCCCAAGTAGCTGAGATTACAGGCACCCCGCCTCCCCGGTTCAAGCAATTCTGCTGCCTCAGCCTCCTGAGTAGCTGAGATTACAGGTCCTTGCCACCATGCCTGGCTAATTTTTGTATTTTTAGTAGAGATGGGGTTTCACCACGTTGGCCAGGCTGGTCTCGAACTCCTGACCTCATGCAATCCACCCACCTCAGCCTCCCAAAGTGCTGGGATTACAGGCGTGAGCTACCGCACCTGGCCAATCTTGGGCTTTTTAAAAACAAATGTTTAAAAATATTTTGACCAGGTGTGGTGGCTCACTCCTGTAGTCCCGGGAGGGAGGCCAAGGCGGACGGATCACCTGAGGTCAGGAGTTCAAGACCAGCCTGGCCAACATGGTAAAACCCCATCTCTACTAAACATACAAAAATGAGTCAGGTGTGGTGGCACCCACCTGTAGTCCCAGCTACTCAGGAGGCTGAGGCAGGAGCATTGCTTAACCCTAGGAGGCAGAGGTTGCAGTGAGCCAAGATTGTGCCACTGCACTCCAGCCTGGGCAACAGAGTGAGACTCCATCTCAAACAAAAAATTTTTTTTAAATGTATCTATATTTGGAATACTTCATACATTTCAGAGGTATTACCATACCCCAATAAATAAATAATTGTTAATCTAAAGAAGGGCTTCTAATGTCCATTGTCCATAAAGGTATTGACTTGAATGCCTACCCTGAGGACATGCTTTGCTAGGCCTTTGTTGAGGATGTGTATGTGTGTGTGTTGCCTAATTAAATCCTCGCTCTGTGTGTGTGTGTGTGTGTGTGTGTGTGTGTATGTATATTGCCTAATTAAATCCTCACAGTGGGCCAGGTGCGGTGGCTCATGCCTGTAATCCCAGCACTTTAGAAAGCCGAGGTGGATGGATCACCTGAGCTAGGGAGTTCGAGACCAACCAGACCAACATGAGAAACCCTGTCTCTACTAAAAATTCAAAATTAGCCAGGCATGGTGGCACATGCCTGTAATCCCAGCTACTTGGGAGGCTGAGGCAGGAGAATCACTTGAACCCGGGAGGTGGAGGTTGTGGTGAGCCAAGATCATGCGATTGCACTCCAGCCTGGGCAACAGAGCAAGACTCCGTCTAAAATATAAAAACAGAAAAATTCTCACAGTGCAGTAGCCCCCTGAGGTGGGCAGTAGTATCTCTTGGGCGTAAGTAAGTAAAATGAATATCCTTGAGAGATGGTGACTTTCCCAAGGCCTCACAGTAAATAAGCTGTGAAGCAGGTTTGGCTCCCAAACCTCTGCTTTTTCTCCTCTACTCTGCTGAATTCCTTTGAGCAACAGATAGTAAATTAGAGAACGAAGAGTTGACTGTAAAGTTTCGTCCTTCACATCTCGCCTCAAACGCTCTCCCCAGTGTTCTTTCAGTGTGGTCTTAATTGGACTATTCAACTCCTCATCACCCCAGACACTGGTAGTATCTGGCACCAGGTAGGTACTCAGTAAATCTTTTTATTTTTTATTTATTTTTTAAAATTTATTTTAAGACAGTCTTGTTCTCTTCACCCAGGCTGGAGTGCAGAGGTGCAATCTGGGCTCACTGCAGCCTCTACCTCCTGGGTTCCAGTGATTCTCATGCCTCAGCCACTGAGTAGCTGGGATTACAGGCATGCACCACTGCGCCCGGCCAGTAAATGTTTTTAATACATACAAATATATTACATCTTCTCTGTAGTGAAAGTCACCGCCAATGATGGAGCCTAAAGCAGGAAGCAGTCTGCTTTCCTTCCCTCAGTGTATAATCCTATGCTTCATACTCTCCTTGACTTGGGCATTTAAATGTTTCCAAGACAAACTGGAACAAGGACTACTCAAATGGAGGAGCCAAGGACAGACATTGCAGGTGGCTAAAAGTTGTTTCCCTGTTCCAAGGCAGCAATAATTCTTAGGTCTTCCCAATGATATTTCGGTCACAGTGCATTAAGAAGCTCCAGGATGTGAATGAGGACTCCATAAAATTCCTGCTTCCTGTACCACCACAGGCTGCAGTGGCTCTGAGATGCTTACAGCAGTGGGGTGTGTATTAATGAGACTCCAAAACATGCCCTAGGATGTTCTGATGAGTTTTTGGTATAGCCTTTTCCACCCTGCTTTGATTCCTTAATATATAAAAGTGGGATTTATTTTTAGTTCTCTTCTTACTGAGCTCAGGCAGGGTCAAAATATGGCAATAAATGTAATTTTGCTTCTCATTTGCTGAGTGTTGTCCCCTTGAAGACACAATAGCTTGCTTTCTATTCTCTGGTGTGCTTTTATTTTCTAGATAAGATTGAGCAATCTTTTACCCCCTTCACATTTGTGAGAATATTTTCCACTTAGCCAGCTTTCTGCTCTGAGGCATGTTTTGCTGCATCCTTATGTCTTATGATTTATTGTATTCAATACCTAGAAGAGGCCTTTATGACTATCAGATTGTTGTTAATATCTTTATTGCCAAAAAGCCATCATTAAGCATGCATGAAGAAAAAGAGTAAAGAAAAAAAATTGTGTAGACCTGGAATCTCTTATCTGGTGCCTCTTAATCTAAGAACCCTATTCTTCCTCTGCCCCCAAAACAGACATTATAAAGAAGAATGGAGTTTTTTTTCAATGCAGTAGGTTGATATATGACAGGGCTTAATTGGACATAATAGAGGACACACCAATAGAGAGGGCAGGTCAGAAGTGATTTCTGATTTAGAAGCCCAAAGAACACCACTGTAAGAGGATCAGGGTTCCTATTCCCAGAACTTTCCCCTTAAATCAGTCTCAGCTCTATCTCTGACTTGTAGATAGAATTTTTGGAGCTTTTCCCCTGGGTGGTGAGGAGCTAGTTTTCAAATCTTTCCAAGACTTGTATTTTGAGCTGTGTATGTACACCCCAATTTTTGGTTGTATCAGACATTTTCCCATATGTAGTTGTCATAAGTGAAAAATAAAATAAAAAATTAAAAAAGATTTGAGCCCTGGTGTGAGAATCTTGTCATAATGAACTCATTCTATTATATTTTATTTTTTCTTTTTTTGGAGATGGAGTCTCACTCTGTCACCCAGGCTGGAGTGCAGTGGTGCAATCTCAGCTCACTGCAACCTCCACCTCCTGGGTTGAAGCAATTCTCCTGCCTCAACCTCCTGAATAGCTGGGATTACAGGCGCACACCACCACGCCTGGCTTATTTTTTGTATTTTAGTGGAGACGGGGTTTCACCATGTTGCCCAGGCTAGTCTTGAACTATTGAGCTCAGGCAATCCACCCGCCTTGGCCTCCCAAAGTGCCGCCACACCTGGCCTATATTTTCAATATATACAAATAAAAAGTGATTTTAAGAAGATGTAGCCCAATTAGGATTTTCCCCACGCCCCTTTCAGGTACTAAATAAGAACTTCTTGTCATTGCAGGTGGGATGGAAGACAGTCCGTGAGTATTACACCTTCATGTGGGTTACTTTGCCCATTGACCTAAACAACAAATCAGCTAAACAGCAGGAAGTCCAATTCAAAGGTGAGAAAAATACTGGACCAAAGGTGTTGAAGACAGTAGCCAAGACTAATTAATTCCCTTCAGCTTGAGCTTTCTGGGGCAGATGAAAAGACTTCCAGAATTTTACTTTTCTGAATAGATCTTATTTTGGATGAAAACGTATGTTGTGTTTGCAGCTTACTACCTGCCCAAGGATGATGAGTATTACCAGTTCTGCTATGTGGATCAGGATGGCGTGGTCCGGGGAGCAAGTATTCCTTTCCAGTTCCGGCCAGAAAATGAGGAAGACATCCTGGTTGTTACCACTCAGGTTTATAAAACTTCTCACCTCGATCCCTTACTGCCATTACGAGTAGCAACGTAGGATAGGATGGAATTTGAGTTAATAAGGCTTTATTGAATATCTAACGGTATCGTTGGAAAAAATGCATATAGTACTCCTGTGGACTCACTCAGGAATGACTTAGGAATGTTAGCAAGAATCATAATAATAAGTGATTTCTTCCTTTTCTAAAACTTCTTTAACTCAGCTGGCATTCAGTTATTCTTTTAACTTTTCCAGTTGTTTAATTTTTGTCATCTACACATCTTATCACCATGGTAAATGTAAAAGCTCCTTTGAGGAGAGAAGCGCCAAATATTTTTATCTCTTTCAGTTCTGGCCTACAGCCTGTCTGTCATACATGAGTATTAGATTCATTTTCTTACTTCATTATTTAACAGGACACCTACTCTTCATCCAGCGCTATGGTAGGCGCTGGGAACACAATGAAGAATCAGTTGAAACACTGTCCTTGGCCTCAAGGAGCTAAGTCCATTGGGAGAGACAAGCAATATGGTCTGCAAGAAGAAGCTACATTCTTGTGTCAATTTTCCTTTTAACTTTTAATGGCTTTTTTTTTTGGTATTGCTGCAGTTATAAAGACATACCTCTGTTATACCCTTACCTAGGTATTAAGGAGCAGCCCCCATTTGGGGTACATAGATGTCACTGCAGTGAATGGCAATCAGCCAGTCCCTCACCATCCTAACCTATGGGAATTTTCTGCTAGAGGGACTTGGAATATAGTTTATGGAATGTTCTTTTGTAGGGAGAGGTAGAAGAGATTGAGCAGCACAACAAGGAGCTTTGCAAAGAAAACCAGGAGCTGAAGGACAGCTGTGTCAGCCTCCAGAAGCAGAACTCAGACATGCAGGCTGAGCTCCAAAAGAAGCAGGTATGGCTGCTGGTTATAAGTGACCTTGGACCATGGAGATCAGAATTGGATGGTGCCTCTTAGATAGCACCATATTTTGTTTTGCCTGTGATCTCACCCTCTTATACCAGTATCTTTAAACAGGCATTAGTTTTGTTTGTTTGTCTGAAATGGAGTCTCACTCTGTCACCCAAGCTGGAGAGCAAGGGTGCGATCTTGGCTCACTGCAACCCCCGCTTCCCAGGTTCAAGAGATTCTCCTGCCTCAGCCTCCTGAGTAGCTGGGATTACAGGTAATCGCCACCACACCCAGCCAATTTTTATATTTTTGTAGAGACAGGGTTTTACCATGTTGGCCAGGCT
>NW_012118488.1:2850330-2852045 GCF_000951035.1 Colobus angolensis palliatus
GCTGAGGCAAGATAATTGCTTGAACCTGGGAGGCAGAGGTTGCAGTGAGCCAAGATCACACCACTGCACTCCAGCCTGGGCAACAGAGCAAGACTTTATCTCAAAACAATAAAATAAATAAAATAAAATAAAATTTTAAATATATATATGTACACACACACTATTATTAAAAGTAATCTGTTTCTTTTTACCTTTTTAAAAATGTGCCTACTAAGATTTTAAAATTATATGTGGCTCTCACTTATTGAACAGCACTGTTTTAGGAAAAGGGCAGTTTTGTCTATTTTGTCCACTGTTGTGTCTGCAGTGCAAGAACAGTGTCTAGTGTGGAATAGGCTCTGAGTATATATTTATTTAATGAACAAATTATAAGCTCTAGTAGAATGAGAAATTAAGGTGATGCATTTTTAATATAGAAAGAGCATTTTGTGGCCAGGCGCAGTAGCTCATGCCTGAAATCCCAGCACTTTGGGAGGCTGAGGCAGGAGAATCGCTTGAACCCAGGCAACAGAGGTTGCAGTGAGCCAAGATCACGCCATTGCACTCCAGCCTGGGTGATATCTCCTTTTAATTGCTGTCTTTAAAAAAAAAAGAACATCTTCCTTTTATTTGAGTATTTCATTTACTGCTGTGTCATGCTATGCCTGACATATAGTAAGTGCTCAATAAATATTTGTTGCCTGCCTAAGATACTCATTCAAAAGTCATAGAAATAGTCTGTCCCTCTGATGGTGTTTCAATCTATAGGAGGAGCTAGAAACCCTACAGAGCATCAATAAGAAGTTGGAACTGAAAGTGAAAGAACAGAAGGACTATTGGGAGACAGAGTTGCTTCAGTGAGTGTGTCCCATAATTCTGGGAGGGGAAGAGCTGCTGTACCATCGATATCCTTAAATACAGTCAGATTAGATTTCTGAAATTTGTGAGAAAACACTGTTATGACATTGAAGGTGTGATTCTCTGCCCTTTGAATCATGAATTAGAAAATTGGTATCAGAATAGTCAGGAAAAATGATCTGATTTCAAATATTAACTTTAGGGATTGAATACTTGCAGTTTTTTGGAGTCAGGAAGCCAAAACAGGACTGCAATGGAGACTAGTAGATTTTTAAATAACTCTGCAGGCTTAGGGCCAAGCCAGCCTTAAATCATTTAAGGCCAGGGATAGCTGACCTGCAATAAGTGAATTTTTCACATAGTTATCTCCACCTCCACAGACTGAAAGAACAAAACCAGAAGATGTCCTCAGAAAATGAGAAGATGGGCATCAGAGTGGATCAGCTTCAGGTAGGTAATGCCATACCTTTGTCAAAGGATATTTTCTTAGCCTTACCACGGCTCCAATTTGGTGGCCTAGAAAGATGTATTTCATTTCAGTGAGTGCCTAATGGCATACTTTTCAAAGTGTCACACTAAAGTTTCAGGTTATGTATTTTCCATTCTTGAACCGGGTAAGCCTCCACCCTACTCATGCCCCCCGGCTTTAAAAAAAAAAAAAAATCATGATTCACAGCCGGGTGCAGTGGCTCACATCTGTAATCCCAGCACTTTGGGAGGCTGAGGCAGGAGAATCACTTGAACCCGGGAGGTGGAGGTTGTGGTGAGCCAAGATCATGCGATTGCACTCCAGCCTGGGCAACAGAGCAAGACTCCGTCTAAAATATAAAAACAGAAAAATTCTCACAGTGCAGTAGCCCCCTGAGGTGGGCAGTAGT
>NW_012118488.1:2852095-2856180 GCF_000951035.1 Colobus angolensis palliatus
AGGCAGGTGGATCACCTGAGGTCAGGAGTTTGAGATCAGCCTGGCCAATATGGCGAAACCCTGTCTCTACTAAAAATACAAAAATTAGCTGGGCGTGCTAATTTACAGGTGCACCTGTAATCCCAGCTACTCAGGAGGCTGAGGCAGAAGAATCACTTGAACCCCGGAGGCAGAGGTTGAAGTGAACAGGGATCGCACCACTGCACTCCAGCCTGGGCAACAGAGCAAGACTCTGTCTCAAAAAAAAAAAAAATCATGATTCACAAGGAACTTAGTGATTTGTTCATGTATTACTAAGTTAATTTACCATGAGCTCTTAATATAGATGACAATCATCTATATCAATAATCAAACTTTAATCTTTTCAAGCAAAATTATACTCGAAAGTCTGGAATATAGAGCAGATAGCAGAACTGCTCTCATTTTTAGGAAGCTATGCCTTAAAGAGGTGCTTTAAAGAGTGGTTTGTCTAATTGTACTCAGTTGAGCCTTAGATTCTTAGGCTATAAAGTTGAGCTGAAAAGTAAAGGAGTTCTATAGGATATTTGGCAGTTGGGAGTTGCTAGGGAAACACATCTCTTTGTTATTGTACATTAAAAAGCATTGTTCCTGTTTTATTTTCCTTCTTTTGTATCTTGGTTATGTTTACTATTTTTATTTTAGGCCCAGTTGTCAACTCAAGAGAAAGAAATGGAGAAGCTTGTTCAGGGAGATCAAGATAAGACAGAGCAGTTAGAGCACCTGAAAAAGGAAAATGGCCACCTCTTTCTCAGTTTAACTGAACAGGTAGAGTCATGGGAGAAAACAACACTTTTAGGCATTTGCAAGAAAATATACATTGGTCTTTGTATAAAGAACATTTTAATGTTCTTTAATATACCTGGATATCACTGGCTCTAGGAAAGGGCTCAGAGGAAACAGTCTGAAATGAGATAGCTCATGGCTTTCTTTAGAAACTGACAAGAGAAGACTTGCCTCTCCCTCTGCATCCTGCTTGCTCATTAGCTTAGCAGGCCCTTCCATGGTGTATGTGTGCATGTGTGCATTTTCCCAGCAATGCTACTGAAATCTGTTTTTGTGCAGAGGAAGGACCAGAAGAAGCTCGAGCAGACAGTGGAGGAAATGAAGCAGAATGAAACTACGGCAATGAAGAAACAACAGGAATTAATGGCACGTCTGTCTTTGAATGGTTGTGTGGGAGGGAGCCTATAGGGATATAGAAGAAAGGGATATGGGCCTATTTTCAGGTGATGGACAGGATAAGTAAGAAAGTGTTCACCTCTAGATGTTTTGCTTTCTAGCCAAAAGGACAGAGATTTACAAAATGTTTAGAAGTGGGCATTTCTAATGTGTAATAAGTGATAAAGGAATATTGCAAGTTAAACTTCATGACAAGATGTAGTTAACTAGATCCTTGGACTAGGGCTCACACAGAATAACCCCTACCCTATTCTCATAGAGTTACAATGGGGGCAGACAAAAGAATGGTTATAAAGGGCTCTATAACAGGAAAATATACCACCCAAAGCAAATCTTGTTATAATTAATATATTAGCATTATCATCATTATCAGTTATGTAGGAATGAAAGCCTAATTGACTAATAATTTCCTGTAATATATTGTTGAAGAAGAGGCCCCCTGGTGTTGACAGGTGCCTGGAAGCCCCGTTTACTTAGTTGATCCAAGGACATGAGAAATCCTGAAGTCAGAGGGATATCCAGTCATTAGGATTGTAATTCACATCATATATGCATCATCTAGTCAATCACTGAGTACCTACTATATCTAAGATACTGTATGCTTTAGCATGATATAGGAAAGACTAGAACAAAGTTTGCAAATCAGCAGATCATAGGTCAAGGTCAGACACAGATATGTTTTAGAAAGTAGTTATCAACATTTAAAAATAGGAATATTTCCCATAAAAATTTGTATTTCCAGCTTCCTTTGAGAAATGAGAGGACCTAGCAATGCTGAGCCCACATTCCTGTGCAGCAGCAATAGCTAGAGCTGAGTAGCTGCTGTCCGCTGTAGGTGGGTCATGAGCTCTCTGTCTAGCTGCAGTCTGCACTGCTTTGTTGCATTCAACTCCTTCATTCGATTACATTTCTTGCCTGCTCTCTATAGGCACATTCCAGTTTGTGACCTCTGATGTAGCAAAGAAATTACCGTTTTAAATAATCTATAGTCCCGGCCAGGCACAGTGGCTCACGCCTGTAATGCCAGCACTTTGGGAGGCTGAGGCAGGCGGATCATGAGGTCAGGAGTTCGAGACCAGCCTGACCAACATGGCGAAACCCCGTCTCTACTAAAAGTACAAAAATTAGCTGGGCATGGTGATGGGTGTTTGTAATCCCAACTACTCAGGAGGCTGAGGCAGGAGAATCGCTTGAATCCGGGAGGCAGAAGTTGCAGTGAGCTGAGATCACGCCATTGCACTCCAGCCTGGGCGACAGAGCGAGACTCTGTCTCGAGAAAAAAAAAAAACTATAGTCATTCAAAGATTTGAACCACCTTGTGATAGGTATGGATTTCCTTGGTTTTCTTTTATATACATATATACACGTATATATATACACATATACATACACACACACACACACACACACACATATATATATAATTTTTTTTTGAGACAGTCTTGCTTTGTAGCCCAGGTTGGAGTACACTGACCTGATCTCGTAGTGAACTTGGCTCACTGCAACCTCCGCCTCCCAGTTTCAAGCTATTCTCCTGCCTCAGCCTCCTGAGGGATTAGCTGGGATTACAGGTGGCTGCCACCATGCCCAGCTAATTTTTGTATTTTTAGTAGAGATGGGGTTTCACCATGTTGGCTAGGCTGGTCTCGAACTCCTGACCTCTGGTAATCCACCCACCTTGGCCTCCCAAAGTGCTGGGATTACAGGTGTGAGCCACTGCACCCGGCCAGTTTTCTTAGTTTTCATGGGATATTTTTCAAGACCTAGGGGCTACCCACCTGGCTAATAGCAATCCTAAATCCTCATACATCCTAAAAGGCCGCTAAATATGAGGACTGTGTATCTTATGCTTCAGGAGCCTAGGAACAAGAAAGCGGCACTAACTGTGGAGGAGCAGTTAGCACGAGAGGTGGAACGCCTTAAGGCAAAGGTAGAGGCCGGGAAAGCCTGTTTCTTACAGAAGTACAAAGAGTGTCAACGACTTCACAAACAGATCAGGCAACTCAGGGCGGCTGCACTGGTAGGTGACAGAGATAAGGGGGCTGAGGAAAGCAAGGGGTGCGAAGGTTAGTGGTTTTTAGACCAAGCCCAGAAGATTGTACATCCTTCTTAAGGTGAGAAAGCTATCTTTCCGCTAAAAAGAGGGATGTAGTGTATGGCCAGAAACTACCATGGGGGTCCCTGAAAATACAGACCCCAACTTAGCCACAGGTCTAAGGGAAGGTTTTTGTAACTATCAAGCAGGTTTCTGTGCAGACTCAGAGAGCCCTTTCTTATTTCTGCCTTTTGAGGAAGTGAAGCAGGACCAGAAGAGCCAGCAGGAGCCAATGGGGATGGGAAGCAAGGAGCCTACAGTCAGCACTGTCACCGGGTAGCCCCCTCTCGCATTACTACCTCGGCTAGACACGCACGGCAGTTTGGGCACCAGCATTCAAATAAAAATCTTGGACCAAAAACCACAACTAGTAGGCTTAGCTTAAGTGTGTGTGTGAGGTATGCGCATGTGTATGTAGCAGGTAGAAGATGGGAAGCTCTGAAGCATGAAACCAGTTAGGTCAACCCATCACACTGGGATGCTCAAGACTGCGATCTGAGCTCCTTATGTCCTTGGACAAATGCCTTCCTGTGTTCCCTCTTCCTTCATGTAACTTGAGCCCAGATACCTATCCTCACATTGTAGGAAGGAATCACATCAACCCAAACCTAAGTGCTTCAGGCCTCACTGAGTGAGATGTTTATTCAAAACAAAGATGATAGTTTTCATGGTTGGGTGGGATTAAACAAGGTTTCATTTATCCCTAATTCTGATAAGTCAGTTTTGAGATTTTCCCCAAGGTTGCTTTTTCCCTCCTTGGTCACTTATACCCTCAGTTCAAAAAAAAAAA
>NW_012118488.1:2856585-2857996 GCF_000951035.1 Colobus angolensis palliatus
CCAGCTCAGGCCTTCAAGTGTTTTTTTTAAGTCACTTTAATTTAGCACCCTGCCCATAGTACCATTGCTTCCTCCCATTTGCATTCTCCTCCATCTCAGTCTCCCCTCTTTGCAATGCCAGATCCTCTACAATTTCCTGCCTTGTACCCAGACTGCAATATGTGATCCTAGTCCTAATTTTTTTTATTGTTGACAGGATGAAAACTTTGACCTGTCAAGAAGACTGAGTGAGAAGAAAATGATATGTAATGCTCTGCAGAGAGAGAAAGAGAGATTGGAAGGAGAAAATGATGTAAGTGTGTGAAAGAGGGTAGAAAACCCCAAGGTTTTAAGGGGAAGGAGCAGGGTGGCCCAGAGATGCAGTGATAAAAACAAGAAGTTAAGGGCCGTTTCTGGGACAGTGGGTGAAACAGTTGTTTCTAAACAAAGAGTAAATTTAATCTAATTTCCTAATCTACCACAAAACCCTGTCTTTATTCTACAACTGAAACTTGTTTGGCATGGCAATAGTCACCTTGAAAGAAGCCACACTGATGAAGACCTAACTTATTTTTGCTTTTAACTTTACAGCTAATATGTGTTGCCTTGGGGGATATGGGAATAACGTCCTACATAACTTTATGCTAGCAGGGAACTCCTTTCCTTCAGCACAACTTTTTCCTTTTTCTCTGCTGCCAAACCAGGAGCAGAAGTGGTGGTCTGTACCAGTGCTGGACCCATGGTAGGCCCCTAATAAATGCTGTGCATTCATTCATTCATTGATTCATTGGTTCATTCATTCATCCAACCAACATTTATTATTGATTGAAGATGATATGGCAGAAAATAAAGTGGTTGTATTTTAAGTCAAGGTCATTCTCATGTTCTTTTTGTTGTTGTTGTTGTTGTTTTTGAGACAAGGTCTCACTGTGTCACCCAGGCTTGGGGTGCAGTGGCAGAAGCTTGGCTCACTGCAGCCTTGATCTCCTGGGCTCAAGTGATCCTCGTGCCACAGCCTCCCAAGTAGCTGCGACTATAGGCATATGCCACCATGCCCAGCCAATTTTTTTTTATTTTTAGTACAGACAAGGTCTTGCTATGTTGCCCAAGCTGGTCTTAAACTCCTGGGCTCAAGCAGTCCTCCTGCCTTGGCCTCCCAAAGTGCTGGGATTACAGACATGAGCCACCACGCCCGGCCCATTCTCATGTTCTTGCTCAGCATCAAAGAATAGGTGTCCATGCATTCTGGCTGCTACTCCTGTATCTGTACTTCCATCAGTTCATCAGTTCTTCATCTTTACCCTCTTTTTTTGTTTTTTTTGAGACGGCGTCTCACTCTGTCACCCAGGCTAGAGTGCAGTGATGTGATCTCGGCTCACTGTAAGCTCCGCCTCCCAGGTTCTTGCTCAGCATCAAAGAATAGGTGTCCATG
>NW_012118488.1:2858802-2864398 GCF_000951035.1 Colobus angolensis palliatus
AAAAAAAAAAAAAAAAAAACATAAAATTTACCATCTTAATAATGTAAAAGTGTACAGTTCAGTAGAGTTAAGTGCATCACAGTGCTATGCAACAGATCCCCAGAACTTTTCCATCTTGCAACATTGAAACTTCATACCTACTAAACAATAATTCTTCCTCAATTTCTACTTTTGATTATATCATTTATGCCAATGTGTTTCATAATTGCAGAAGGCTTTTTGGGTTCTCTTTCTAGTCTTGTTATTCCCATTCTCTATTTATTTATTTATTTATTGGTTTTGTTTTTTGTTTGTTTGTTTGTTTGTTTTTTAGACCGAGTCTCGCTCTGTCATCCAGGCTGGAGTGCAGTGGTGCCATCTTGGCTCACTGCAACCTCCGCCTCCCAGATTCAAGCGATTCTTGTGCTTCAGCCTCCCAAGTAGCTAGGATTGCAGGTGCGCACTACCATGCCCAGCTAATTTTTGTGTTTTTAGTAGAGAGGGGGTTTCACCATGTTGCCCAGGCTGGTCTCGAACTCCTGGGCTCAAGCGATCCGCCCGCCTCAGCCTCCCAAAGTGATGGGATTACAGGCATAAGCCACTGTGTTCGGCCTATTCCCATTCTCTTAATATATACCTTGAGTGTGAAATCCCTTTTTCTAGGTTAGTTTGATTGTTGGGGGGCAGGTGCACACACAGTTTGCAAAACGAAGGGAAAGATTTGGTATTTGGTAGCTTTGTTAAGAGCTGTAGTAAAACCCTCTTAAGATGATAAGGGAAATTTGCTTATTTCCCTTTTCCTAAGAACTTTAAATGCTGTCTGTGCCACTTTTAGTAATTTTCTTCTTTTTCCTTACCTCCCTCCCACCCTGCCTTCTTACTCATTCTCTGTGTTGGTATATCCATTTGAATGGGATAAGACATGAAGAAGGAAAAATTATTTCAGGTGAATATTTACATTATGTAAGAAATTATTCTAGGAAGGAAATTGAAAAAATATGCTGCTCTCAATAATATACAACACTGGGAGGCCAAGGCAGGACGATCACTTGAAGCCAGAAGTTTGAAACCAGCTTGGGCAACAAAGCAAGAGTCTATCATCTCTACAAAAAATTAAAAAGTCAGCCAGGCATGGTGTCGTGCACCTGTAGTCTCAGCTACTAAGGAGGCTGAGGTGCGAGGGTTGCTTGAGCCTATGAGTTCAAGGCTGCAGTGAGCTATGATCGCACCCCGCACTCCAGCCTGGGTGACAGCGCAAGACCCTGTCTGTAAAAAAAACAAATTTAACAATAATAATAATAATATACAATAGTTTCAACGTTGATATATCTATCAGAATAGTTGCAGTATTAATATAGCTCCTGCCACTTTCATATATTCACACATTTGTTCCTCCCTTTAGTTGGCATGTATTTAGAGATTTAAAATTCTTTTTTGTATTAATATAAACAAAATGTAGTAAATATATTTAAATTCAGGTATAGGCTGGGCACAGTGGCTCACACCTGTAATCCTGACACTTTGGGAGGCCAAGGCAGGCGGATCACTTGAGATCAGGAGATCGAGACCAGCCTGGAGAACATGGTGAAACCCCCATCTCTACTAAAAATACAGAAATTAGCTGGGCGTGGTGGTGGGTGCCTGTAATCCCACCTATTTGGGAGGCTGAGGCACAAGAATAACTTGAACCTGGGAGACAGAGGTTGCAGTGAGCCAAGATGGTGCCACTGCACTCTGGCCTGGGTGACAGAGCGAGACTCTGACTCAAAATAAATAAATAAATTCAGGTATAAAGAACTTAGATCTTTGGAATATTGAAACTGCTGCCTTCCCTTCTGAAGAATTATGGATTATCGATTATTGAGTTTCTCCAGTGCCACATTGCTAATTGAGAACTACCTGGGAGGGACATCTCCTAGCCAGTTCCTGGTGGCCATTCTTGGTATTGCCTTTCAACATGTCTATACATCCTCTATCCTTAGCTTTTGAAGAGGGAGAACAGCAGATTGCTCAGTTACATGGGTCTGGATTTTAATTCTTTGCCGTATCAAGTACCTACTTCAGATGAAGGAGGCGCAGGACAAAATCCAGGACTTGTCTATGGAAACCCATATTCTGGTAAGACAACTTTCCCATTCCAACTGGAAGGACCCTGCCTGCATCCCTTTCCCCTAAATTTTTGTTTCTGAGGTGCTCATTAAGACCAGTCTCATTGTTAAGACTTGCTGGGCAGAAGCTGAGGACCCAATGGAAAGATTGCCAGGCGAGAAGTGTTAATTGAGAAATAAATCTGAATCCAGAAGACACAAATCAGATCATTCGCCTAGAGGCAGCAGACACAAATTGAGTCCCGTGGCTATATTCCAAATGTGTAAATCAGAGAAATGTCTTTATGTAGAAGATATACACATACAAAGCTGAGGAAGCTAATTAAGGTTTTGAAATGGTAGCAAGAGAGGCAAGTTATGCCGCCCAGGAACTAGTGGATACAGCAGCCACCCTGATGGCTGACCAACAGCAGCAGAAACGTGCTCCACAGAGATTCCTCGGTGGTAGGTCAGGAAATGGGGGTGAAAAGGACTTAGGGTAACATGTCCTTGCTAAACAGGGAGCTTTTCTCATTTGTCTCCAAAAGCAATATGAGATCTCATTTGCTTTTTGCGGCATTTTAAAGCAGCCACATTATCTTTAGAGTTACAACCAGATGTTTATAACAGGTAACAAGTTTATTTTTTCTTTAAAATTAAGTTTGTGGCCATGCACGGTGGCTCATGTCTGTAATCCCAGCACTGTGGGAGGCCGAGGCAGGCAGATCACCTGAGGTCAGGAGTTCAAGACAAGCATGGCTAACGTGATGAAACCCCGTCTGTACTAAAAATACAAAAATTAGCTGGGCATAGTAGTGAACTTGGCTCACTGCAACCTCCGCCTCCTGGGCTCAACAGATCCTCTCAACTCACTGCAACCTCCACCTCCTGGGCTCAACCAATCCTCTCACCTCAGCCTACCAAGTAGCAGAGACTACAGGCGCCAGCCACCACGCCCAGCTAATTTTTGTATTTTGTGTAGAGTTGGGGTTTTGCCATGTTGCCCAGGCCGATTTCGAACTCCTGAGCTCAAGCAATCCACCCACCTCGGCCTCCCAAAGTGCTGGGATTATAAGTGTGAGCCATTGTACCTGTCTGTGGATACAGTCTTAAAATCTATTCTCAGATTGTGCTTAAATTGTTACTGTTTTTATTAAAATCTCATTTTCCCCACTCTGAAAATAGCTTTATTGTTTTTTCTGACGGTATAACATATATATATATATAAAGCCTGTGTGTGTGTGTATATATATATAATATACACACGCACAGCTAATGAAAATACAATTTCGGCCGGGCACAGTGGTTCACGCCTGTAATCCCAGCACTTTGGGAGGCCAAGATGGGCAGATCACGAGGTCAGGAGATCGAGATCATCCTGGCTAACATTGTGAAACCCCATCTCTTCTAAAAATAGATAAACAAAAAATTAGCCAGGCGTGGTGGCAGGCGCCTGTAGTCCCAGCTGCTTGGGAAGCTGAGACGGGAGAATGGTGTGAACTCGGGAGGCGAAGCTAGCAGTGAGCTGAGATCACGCCACTGCACTCCAGCCTAGGCAACAGAGCGAGACTCTGTCTCAAAAAAAAAAAAAATACGATTTCATTATTTATGTTTTCTTTTCACCTTATCATTAACCTAGATCCCCTCTATCAGCAGTAATGGTATACATATGAGAGAGAAAGAATCAGAGGCAGTGAGGAGAAAGGGAACAATGAAAGTTACAGGAAATATCTGCCAGAACACAGTTGGTGAAGCTAGAGTGGTGTTTTCTCATTGAATGAGATCTTTTTGATTCTTCTCAGGTATCCAAGAAAGTTCTTCCCCCAGTCAGGTAAGTATTTGATTCATGAGAATATTCCCACAAAGCCCTTGAAAATTTCCCTTCCTTTTCCAGTTCATGGGAGAACCATAGGGAGACAGGTTCATTTTGGTAACTCCAGAAGTCAGCTGGATCAGTTTGTTCTGGGCCCAAGGCTGAGCCAGCCTGTTGTGGAAGGGAGAAGAAAGCACAGTTCATCCGTCAGCATTTTGCTTAGGATCTATACCTTTAAGCTGTTTGGTAGCATAAGTAGGGAGGAGATCTGAACCAGGCAGCTCTAGCCAAACAAGTTCTGTCCAGTGCCCCTTCTAGGCTAGAAGCTACTTTGGCTACTTCAGCAATATTAGGCCCTTTCAATTCTGGGGTTAGATGAAGCCTGGTAAGTATCTCCGAATGTGCATTCTCTTCATTCATTCACTATTTCTTGAGCGCCTAACCATGTGCCAGTCATTATGCTAGGCACTGAGGATGTAGTGGAAGACAGGATGGCCACATCTGTGCCATATATAGCTTACATTTGTACTGACCTCTTTACTCTTCCTCCCAGCTCTCCATCAAGAAATGCCCTATCTGCAAAGCAGATGGTATTTGTGATCACACCTTGGAGCAACAGCAGATGCAGGCCCTTTGTTTGAATTGTCCAATTTGTGACAAGATCTTCCCAGCTACAGAGAAGCAGATCTTTGAAGACCACGTGTTCTGCCACTCTCTCTGAGTATCCCACCCTCTTGGATGTATACAGAGATTTTATAGAGTAGAACCTGTAGCTTCTGCCATGAGTTATATGAGTCAAGATCCTGCCTAACCCGAAATTATTAGGGATTTACTCAGCCCTGCTGCCACTAACAGTGGAGTTGTGTCACTGATCTGAAGGTCACTGTTAAGGACTTCTGCTGCCATCCTTGTGGGTTGCTACCTTTAAGTCACATAATTCTAGCTGTATCATCCTCTCACCTATCATTCTTCCAAGGGTCTCAGTACAAGGGCCCTGGGATGGAGCCACCCTGGGTATTCACAACAGGCCTGACTTGATACTAAGTGATTGGTTTTCCTAGTTGTCCCACTGCCATTCAAAGTCAGCCCTTGAGTGTATTTGTTCTCAGTCCTAACCCTGGGGCCAGAGATTGGTCCGAGGTTGAGAATTCTTCCACCTCATCCTCGGTGTTGCTTTCTCCAAATGATTGTGTTAGACTAGCCAAAAATGCCATGGCAAAGAGCTCAGAAGTCCAGTTTGGATACCAAAGGTTTCTCATGTTAATTTCTCAGCCCCCAAAGAAGCATCTTACTCCTGAACCTTAGACAGGAAGTATTATTTCAGTCACAGAAAGCTTTTCTGGGTACCTCTGGTTAGCACTTTCTACTCTGATATTTCCTATGTACATAGCTTGTATTGTTGTAAATCCTTTCTTAATGGTTAAATAGGGATTGTTAGCAACTATGGGTTTGCAGTTTTCTGAGTAGGTGAGTTTTGAATATGGATAAGTCAGAATAATGAGACAACTTGTTAATCTCTTTAATACTAAAAATAAATTACTCTTCTATTTCAGGGACTTAGGTAATTTAAAATAAATCTTTAGTTTATAGTCTTTTATTTTGAAGCTCATGGGAAAACTGTGATCAAAAGGACTATGGGAAGGACAGACCCCACCAATGATTTCTCTTCACTTGTCTTTTTTTTTTTTTTTTGAGACGGAGTCTCGCTCTGCCGCCC
>NW_012118488.1:2865736-2866343 GCF_000951035.1 Colobus angolensis palliatus
TGATGTGAAACACGTTGTCATGAATAAGGGTTGAGCCAACTATAGCCCTGTGTTCCTACTGGGCTTTCCCCAACATGGTTGGGAGTTATGCCCTAGACTAACTATATTGTCCTAGTCACAGCTCCTTGCTTTGATTTCTTCCTAGATAAAATGAAGATGAAACTTATACTACTTCTCCAGCCCTTTTGCTGCCTGAAGAATGAAACCTGACATTAACACTAACCCTAGAATAGAAATATAATAGGGAGATGGTAATAAAGGAGTTTTTCTGGCACATACCCTCCCTGCAGAATTTCTGTTGCTCCCCAGATAGTTCTAGTGAAGAATTGCAGTTTCATTTATTTTGTACTAGTCAGCTCTTAATTAAGCACATGAATGGAGAGGAACAGTGGTGCACATAATCCAAATCAGTGAATACCATTTTGTGGTGAATTATCCACCCCTTTGCCCCTGCTACCCCGAGGGTTACCATGATTGTCAACAGCAGCAGGAGCCCTTCCACAGGGCTTGGTAAAAAAAAAAAAAAAAACCGTTGAGGTAGTAATGACCCTTTTTGCTGGGTGTAAAACAAAGCATTTTTAACCACTGTTCATTATCCCCAGCTGCT
>NW_012118488.1:2867023-2878169 GCF_000951035.1 Colobus angolensis palliatus
ACCCTTTTTGCTGGGTGTAAAACAAAGCATTTTTAACCACTGTTCATTATCCCCAGCTGCTCTTACCAAGGCTTTGAAGGGGGAAATTATGCTCCCACTCCAGCCTGGGTGACAGAGTAAAAAAAAAAAAAAATGGAAAAAAAAAAAAAAAAAACCGTTGAGGTAGTAATGACCCTTTTTGCTGGGTGTAAAACAAAGCATTTTTAACCACTGTTCATTATCCCCAGCTGCTCTTACCAAGGCTTTGAAGGGGGAAATTATGCTCCAGGCAGCCACTAGTAGTAAACGATATTTCTTTTTTTTTTAATTGTTTTTTTTGAGACAGAGTTTCGCTCCGTTTCCCAGGCTAGAGTGCAGTGGCTCAATCTCTGCTCACTGCAAACTCCACCTCCCTGGTTCACAGCATTCTCCTGCCTCAGCCTCCTGAATAGCTGGGACTACAGGCGCCCGCCGCCACACCTGGCTAATTTTTTGTATTTTTAGTAGAGATGGGGTTTCACCGCATTAGCCAGGATGGTCTTGATCTGCTGACCTCCTGATCCACCCGCCTCGGCCTCCCAAAGTGCTGGGATTACAGACATGAGCTACTGCACCCGGCCAACAGTAGTTCTTATATAACCCACTGCCCACTCTGGCCTTCCTCCATCCCTCTCTCACCCACACATTATATAGCTTACAGCTATATACCTGCAAAAAATAGGAAGTTATGGGAGCAAATGGTATATATCTGAGTTGAATTTTTGAATCTTTGTACTTGTTATGGCAACAGGTTTTCCTTCCTAATTTCTTTTTTCTTGGTCTGATATTAAAATGTTTTTGCATTACCTTAGCATGCTTACTGGATGGACAGTGAAGGGAGAAGAAAGTCACCCTGGCACATGTGAGTGTGAAAGAAAGCTAACTTAAAATTAAAAGAGGAGGCTGGGCACGGTGGCTCACGTCTGTAATCCCAGCACTCTGTTAGGCTGAAGCAGGTGGATCACAAGGTCAGGAGTTCAAGACCAGCCTGGCCAAGATGGTGAAACCCTGTCTCTACTAAAAATACAAAAAATTAGCCAGGTGTGGTGGCGGGCGCCTGTAATCCCAGCTACTTGGGAGGCTGAGGCAGAGAATTGCTTGAATCCGGGAGGCAGAGGTTGCAGTGAGCTAAGATCGCACCACTGCACTCCAGCCTGAGCAACAGAGCAAGACTCCGTCTCAAAAAAAAAAATTGAGAAAAGGAGAGTTGGCAAGATATTTGGGAAACCTAGGCCTTAAGACCTATAGCTTCAGCCCTTTTCCCTGGTCTTGCTAAAAATTTGGATGAAATATGACTGCCTTGATGTTCAAATATCATTCTCCTGTGATTTGATTTTCTACGGTGGCAATAGCTTACACTGAAGTAAGCATACTCTAACCTGGTCTCCTACGAACAAATGTGGATGAAATGTGGATGCAGTCCATTACCTAGGAAAAAAGCAAAATGGACTCTACATAGAGACAAGACCCAAAGAGATACTCAACTGATTGCCCTGAGTTAACCAACAATAGGGCATAAGCTCAATGAAGTTACACTGGCCCCAGTGCTCTCCTGAGCTGCTCTCATATAAATATTAAAAAGTCTTAGCCGGGCACAGTGGCTCACGCCTGTAATCCCAGCACTTTGGGAGGCCCAGGCGGGCAGATCACGAGGTCAGGAGATTGAGACCATCCTGGCTAACATGGTGAAACCCTATCTCTACTAAAAATACAAAAAATTAGTGGGGCTTGGTGGCGGGCGCCTGTAGTCCCAGCTACTCAGGAGGCTGAGGCAGGAGAATGGCGTGAACCCAGGAGGCGGAGCTTGCAGTGAACTGAGATCCGGCCACTGCACTCCAGCCTGGGCGACAGAGCGAGACTCCATCTCAAAAAAAAAAAAAGTCTTGGCCGGTTGCGGTGTGGCTCATGCCCGTAATCCCGGCACTTTGGGAGCCTGAGGCAGGCATATCACGAGATCAGGAGTTCAAGACCAGCCTGGCCAACATGGTGAAACCCCATCTTTACTAAAAATTCAAAAATTAGCTGGGTGTAGTGGCGGGCTCCTGTAATCCCAGCTACTCGGGAGACTGAGGCAGGAGAATCAGTTGAACCCAGGTGGTGGAGGTTACAGTGAGCCAAGATCACACCACTGCACTCCAGCTTGGGTGACAGAGCAAGACTCCACCTTAAAAAAAAAAAAAGTCTTTAGGGCCAGGCGTAGTGGCTCACATCTGTAGTCCCATCACTTTGGGAGGCCGACGTGGGCAGATCACCTGAAGTCAGGAGTTCAAGACCAACCTGGCCAACATGGTGAAACCCCATTTCTACCAAAAATACAAAAAATTTGCCAGGTGTGGTGGCTCACGTCTGTAATCCCAACACTTTGGGAGGCCGAGGTGGACAGGTCACAAGGTCAGGAGTTTGAGACCAGCCTAGCCAATATGGTGAAACCCCGTCTCCACTGAAAAAAAAATGATACAAAAATTAGCCAGGCGTGGTGGTGGGTGTCTGTAGTCCGAGTTACTCGGGAGGCTGAGGCAGGAGAATCACTTGAACCTGGGAGGCAGAGGTTGCATTGAGCCGAGATCGTGCCACTGCAATCCAGCCTGGGCGACAGAGCAAGACTGTCTCAAGAAAAAAAGAAAAAAAGCTGGGTGTGGTGGGGCATGCCTGCCTGTAATCCCAGCTATTTTGGAGGCTGAGGTTGCGGTGAGCTGAGATCGCGCCACAGTACTCCAGTCTGGATGATAAAGTGAGACTCCATCTCAAAAAAAAAAGTCTTTAGGCCAGTGTGATGGCTCACACCTATAATACCCCGTGCTGGTATTGTTTGAGGCCAGCAGTTGGAGACCAGCCTGGTCAACATAGCAAGACCTCGTCTCTCCAAAAAAAAAAAAAAAGCCAGGTATGGGGGCATGTACCTGTAGCCTCAGCTACAGGGGAGGCTGAGGCAAGTGGATCCCTTGAGCACAGGAGGTTGAGGCTGCAGTGAGCCATGATTGCACCATTGCACTCCAGCTTGGACCACAGAGTTGATACCCTATCTCTGAAAAAATTAAAGTAATAAAGTATCTTTACATTCTTGTACCACTTTGTAGTTTAGAATGTATTTCACATATTCCCTGTGTGCCTCTCATAATCCTCCAAGACAAGGCAGCTGTTAACTCATTTTTATGGATGAATAAGCTGAAACATGCAGAAATAACTTGCTAAAAGTAGAAACAACCCAAATGTCTATCAGCTGATGAATGGATAAATAAAATATGGTATATCCATACAATGGGATATTATTTGTCAATAAACAGGAAGTAGTCATATATGTTGCAATATGGATGAGCCTTGAAACTATGCCAAGTGAAAAAAGCCAGTCACAAAAGACCACATTATTGTATGATTCCATTTATTTGAAATGTCCAGAATAGGCAAATTTGTAGTAACAAAATAGGTTGGTTTCCTAGGGCTGGGGGTTGGGGGAAATGGAGACTGACTGCTAATAGGTATGGAGTTTCTTTTGGGAGGGTAAAGAAAACGTTCTAAACTCGATTGTGGAGATGGTTACACCACCAAATATACTAAAAACCATCAAGTTACATACCTTTTTTTTTTTTTTTAAACGAAGTCTCACTCTGTTACCCAGACTGGAGTGCTGTGGCATGATCTGGGCTCACTGCAACCTCCACCTCCCGGGTTCAAATGATTCTTCTGCCTCAGCCTCCTGAGTAGCTGGAGTTACAGGTGTGTGCCACCACAACCAGCTAGTTTTTGTATTATAGTAGAGATGGATTTCACCATGTTGACCAGGTTGGTCTCGAGCTCCTGACCTCAAGTGATCCCCCTGCCTCAGCCTCCCAAAGTGCTGGGATTACAGTCATGAGCCACTGCACCCAGCCGAGTTACATACTTTAAATGGATGCATTTTATGCATTGTGAATTAGATCTCAAATTATCATTTGAGACATGAAGGATGTCTCAGATACAAACCCAGAGCAAGTTAAACACTGTTGAACTTGGATAGATGACGCTGATGTCAGTACAATCGCTACAACTGTGCTGTGTTCTCCCCCTATCTTGGACTGGACGCAGCAGCTTCGGTGCAATAGAATCAAGATTAATAGGGTCAAGGGAATTAGTGATAGCCCATCATTTGGCCAACAGCATTAGTGGTCTCTGTTTGGTAATATCTATTCTGTCGAGATGGATGTACCCAATAAAGTTGGGGGACAGAGTCACTGGCCCACAAATCCCAGGTAATCACATTAAGAGATCCAGCCTGCTCTGCCTAATGTTATTACTTTCTCCCTGTGGAAAGGAGGAATATGACACTCCAGAGGACTACATTCGTTGTTTACTCAGTCAATCAACATTTATTGAGCACCCACAGTGTGCAGAGTTAGTATCAGACCAGGATTTATAAAGTAAAAAGTTCTTCCCCTGAGGGATCTATAAGATTAACCAAGTCTCTGCCTCTGGGAGCTTGGAAACTGCTAGGGGAGAAAGTCTTTGGTTTCAGGGCTCTCCCAGTCAGATGGGGAAAGGAGAAAACCACCCAGAAAAGCAATGTAAAGATACTTACAGCACTACACTCTGATCAGCTGAGCTAACCGGCAGCCCTAAGGATACTTAAAAGATAAGGGAAGTCATCCTGCAAATTAAGGACTTGGCAGCCATGGGACTTCAGTGTTAATTAAAGGTGTTTTGAAAGCTCAAGTTAAGGATGTTCGAGAAGTGTGCTTTGGAAGAGGCAGAGGGACAGAGATGGCAGACAGACATGGGGAATGTATTCTGAGGTTCTCTGCAAAGACAGAAGGAGAAGCAGTACCAGAATGCAAAGGACTTTTAAGCAAAAATACTAGAACATGAAAAGAAATCAGTTTCTGTCCTGAAAGACAACACAACCTAGTTGAGCTGCATGAACAAGCTCATGTGTGCTAACGGGGTGGGGTGAAGGTGGGGAAGGAGTGTGTGGCGAGGATGTAGGAGTGACTCAGAATCCCAGGTTGCAAGCCGCCCAGCACTGCGCCCAGCCTTAAACCGCATGTGAAGCTACGATTATCTCAAAAGCTGAATTTTTTTTTTTTTTTTTTTTTTAAGGAAGAGCTTCAAAGAGCATGTTGAAATGCGGGAATTGCAACCATGTGTGAGGTGAGGGTATAGTGTTCTAGTGGGGCATAGTGAGAGACGAGGCTCCATCGCGAAGCTGTAGGGGTCAGTCCATTATTTCAGTGGTTGTTGGTGTCCCTTGACTTGTGGCATCACTCCAAAACCCGCTTCCACGGCCACAGTGCCTCCTCCCTGTGCCGCCGCCTCTCCTCAGTGTGTGCGCTCTGTGTGCCCTTTTATAAGGACATATGTCATTGGATTTAGGGCCCAGTTGGCTAATCCAGGATAAGTCTTTTCAAGATCCTTAACTTAATCACCTTTTGTCATATAAGGCAATACTCGTTCACTATATAAAGGGTATGATAAGTCTGTGCAACATGGCAAGACCCCTATCTACAAAAAAAGAAAAAGCCAGGCTTGGTGGCATGTGTGGACATCTCTTTTTGGGTGGGAGGGCACCATTCAACCCACTACAGAAAGGTAGGGGCAGATAAATGATTACTAGGATTCTGACCCAGCCAGTCAAGATAGAACACACAGAAGGAACAGCAGCCTTCAGGGAGGGAACTTCCAAGTTTTCACTGAATTTGAGGGTCTTGTGGGGATACTCAGTAGGCAATGGGATAAATGTTTCGGCAAAGAACTGGGTTGGAGCTGACATGAGTGGCATAGCTGAAACCAAGGGAGTGGACGAGCTAATCTGGAGAGAAAAGATAGGGCAGGCTGAGGACAGACCCTAAATAATGCTAACTTTAGGAGTCAGGCAGGGTACCAGAAGCCATCCATGAAGGGAAGAAAAACCAGGAGAAAATGGGCAGCCTGAAAGCCAAGCAAGAAAATAGTTTCAGAAAATGGGCTCAATAGTGTCAAATACTAGTAGGGTAGGACTGGAAAGAAACCTTTGATTTTAGGAACTTAATGTTGACAGGCAGATAAGCTTTTTTCTCTCTTTAAAAAAATGTATTCTCATTAGAGAACATTTAAAATGCATAAAGTACAAAACTTAAGTATAGTTACATCAACAAAACACAATTATTAGCATTTCCATCCATTTTTAAAAACATCGTTTTGAGTCAGGGTCTTGCTCCGTCATCCAGGCTAGAGTGCAGTGACACGATGCTTCACTGCAACCCTCACCTCCTGGGCTCAAGTGATCCTCCCACCTCAGCCTCAGAGTAGCTGGGACTGTAGGCGTATATCACCATGACCCAGTACATCTAGTTGTTTCTCTGTGTAGGTGAGCTTGTGATTTTTTGGGGGGTTTTGAGATGGTGTCTCACTCTGTCTTACCCAGGCAGGAGTGGTATGATCATGGCTCACTGCAGCCTTAACCTCCTGGGCTCAAGCAGTCCCCCTCCGTCAGCCTCCTGAGTAGCTGGGACTGCAGGCACATGCCACGACACCTGGCTAATTTTTTTAAAAAAAATTTTGTAGAGACAGGGTCTTGCTATGTGGCCCAAGCTGGGCTTGAACTGGCCTCAAGTGATCCCTGCCTCAGTTTCCCATAGTGCTGGAATTATAGGTGTGAGCCCCCATGCCCGGCCTAGGTGAGCGTTCTTTATCTTTTCTTTTCTTTCTTTTTTTTTTTTTTTTTAACACAAACAGAACTAGGTGAGCCTTCAAGTAAAGAAAAAGACTATGTGTGCATGTGTGGGTGCATGCCCGCGAATGCCTGCCTTGATTTCCAACACAGGCATCCTCCTTTAAATCGTCCCTGAGCTGGAGACTGACTTGTGGCCCCTGGGAGAGTGTGTGGGAGTGTGGAGAGTGACCTCCGGACCTGGGCACTTTCCGGCCCCTCCTCCCATGGAAGCTGCTGCACCGATTTGGCCTCTGTGCAAACACCAGGCACTTTTTGCTGGGTCAATATTTCACATCCGTTGTCAGGGTCTAATCCATCTTCAACATCTGTTCCCTGGGATGTTGTGCTCTGCTGTGCCACCTATGACCCCTCATGGTCTTTGTCCCCAGAAGAGGAGCTCTACAAGGTCCCCAGGGCTTTCTCCAGCTTGAGACTGCTCGGTGCTTCTCTTTTTCTCCTCTTTAAACCCTCTCACCTTTGCCTGAGCCAATAATCTCCCTCAAATTACAGGGAGAAGCCCCCTCTGTCTGGAAGCCTTCCCTGGCTCCAGAACACAGAAGGATGTGGTAGCTGCTGTTGTGTAGAATTCAGCAAACCTCACTTGCCAGTGGGTCCAGAACACGTTCCGACCCAGTGTCCTGCTTGCCACCTTGCACTTCCTGACTGCTGCTTCCTGCTGTGAGCCTGCTGGAGCCCTGGGGACACACATTTACTTGAACAACATCTCAAAATAGACTGGGAAGACAAAATGTACTACAAGGGGCCGGGTGCAGTGGCTCATGCCTATAATCCTAGCACTTTGGGAGGCTGAGGCAGGCGGATTGCCTGAGCTCAGGAGTTCGAGACCAGCCTGGGCAACAGGGTGAAACCCCATCTCTACTAAAATACAAAAAATTAGCCAGGCGTGGTGGCGGGCGCCTGTAATCCCAGCTACTCAGGAGGCTGAGGCAGGAGAATTGCTTGAACCAGGAGGCGGAGTTTGCAGTGAGCTGAGATCACGCCAGTACACTCCAGCACACTCCAGCCTGGGTGACAGAGCAAGACTCCATCTCCAAGACAAACAAACAAGAACTCAAAATATACTACAAGGTGTAACTAGAAATTGTTTTCAAGATTGGTGCTTTTGCACCATTGGTTAGGTGAGGCAACCAAGTGCATTTATTTTGATGCATGCCTGTCTTGTTCCTCTAATCAGCATCCAAGAACAGGGACAGGCCGGGCACGGGGGCTCAGGCCTGTAATCTCAGCACTTTGGGAGGCCGAGACGGGCAGATCACCTGAAGTCAAGGGTTTGAGACAAGCCTGACCAACACGGTGAAATCCCATTTCTACTAAAAATACAAAAATTAGCTGGGCATGGTCGTGGGTGCCTGTAATCCCAGCTACTTGGGAGGCTGAGGCACAAGAATCACTTGAACCCGGGAAGTGGAGGTTACAGTGAACTGAGATTGCACGACTGCACTCCAGCCTGGGCTACAGAGCAAGACTTGTCTAAAAAAATAAATAAATAAATAGAAGAAGAAGAATAGGGACAGATTTCTGTTCATTCTCCTCAGTGCAAATCTCTGGCCCCAGCTTCCTCCTCATTATTCAAACCCAACATATATTCGGCATTTACTATAAGCAAGTGCTGTTATTAAACCCATTTGTAGATGAGGGAGCCAAGGCTTAGCAAGGATAAAGACTTGAAGGCCACATAGCTGCAGGAGGCCAGGCTGGACCAGGGTTTATGTTGTTAACACTAAATTGTTTGGAGAAACAGCAAACCCAGCTGTGGGGGAATGGGAGCGGTGGGTGTGGAACCTGAGGCTAACTTCCTCCCACCCAGCCATTCTGTCCTCTCTGCAATAAAGTTCATAGTCCAGGAAATTCCCTCCAAGTGACAATGACTCTTAAACTTTCCTGAAGATAAGAATTGCTGGGCCAGAGCCTCCCTCACTGCTTGCCATCCCTTCAGCTGATGCTCAGTAACTCTTTCTTTGCCAGTAGCCAGCCTGGCCTTCCAGAGAGGCCCTGGTGACGAACCAGTCCCACCTCCCATTTCCTGGAACCCATCCCTGCCGCCTCACCCAGCCCCACCCTCCTTCCCTCTTTCACTCTGAGAGTTTTTGCAGTTCATCTGCTCAGCCAAAGAGAAGCAACTGCTAATGTTAAGCGGAAATTTGGGTCGGGCCAGGAGGCATCTTTAAAATGAAAAATTTACTCGGGTACAGGAAACAGCTATAAATGATCTTGGAAATGCAGGCACTCCATTTCCTGGTTACACACCCCAGGCAATACCCAACAGAGCATCTGAAGGGGCCTTGTTTATCAACTGTCATGGATTCAGGAAGCCAAACAGACCTGCCTGTTACCAGGGTGTCTCCTGCAGGCCCTGCCTCCAGAAATGACCACCCCTGAGATGAAAACTTCTCTTGGGAAGAAACTGAGGAGGAGCTTTTACAATTTGCTCAGGGCTTCCCACTCTTTGTTGCTGGGAAATTCTTCCTGTAGCCAGCTTCAGTCCCTGTTAACACATACTGAACAACAGGATTATTTTTGTTGTGTTCTGCATCTGCCATATATAATCTTTTATTTTTTTCTGAGTTAACTTTGTTTTTTTTTTTTTTCTGCTGACTACCTACTTTTCTGTCATAACTTTTTTTTCATTGTGGTAAGAACACAACATGAGATCTACCTTCTTAACAAAATTTTAAGTGTAACGTCTCCTCTTAATTTGGATAAAATAGTAGGCATTGGGCCAGGCGCAGTGGCTTACGCCTGTAATCCCAACACTTTGGGAGGCCGAGACGGGTGGATCACCTGAGGTCAAGAGTTCGAGACCAGTCTGGCCAACCTGGTAAAACCCTGTCTCTACTAAAAATACAAAATTAGCCGGGCATGGTGGCACGCACCTGTAATCCCAGCTACTTGGGAGGCTGAGGCAGGAGAATCGCTTGAACCCTAGAGGTGGAGGTTGCAGTGAGCCAAGATCGCACCACTCACTGCACTACAGCCTGGGTGACAAGAGCAAAACTCCATCTCAAAAAGAAAAAGAAAAAAAAAATAGGCCAGGTGCGGTGGCTCACGCCTGTAATCCCAGCACTTTGGGAGTCAGGAGCTCGAGACCATCCTGGCTAACACGGTGAAACCCCGTCTTACTAAAAATATAAAAATTAGCCGGGCATGATGGTGGGCACCTGTAGTCCCAGCTATTCAGGAGGCTGAGGCAGGAGAATGGTGTGAACCCGGGAGGCGGAGGTTGCAGTGAGCCGAGATAGCACCACTGCACTCCAGCCTGGGCGACAGAGCCAGACTCCGTCTCAAAAAAAAAGAAAAGAAAAGAAAATAGTAGGCATTGAGTGCTTATATGGTAAGCACTGTGTTAAGCACTTCGGATTTGATCATTTTAACCCCCACAACAAAACATTAATCATTAATATGTGATAATTAACAAAGGTATTAATAAACCCATTTTGCAGATGGGCCATGGAGAGAGGTTGAGTAAATCACTCACGGTCATACAGTTACAAAGTTGGGACCTTTTTTTTTTTTTTGAGACAGTCCTGCTTTGTTGCCCAGGCTGGAGTGCAGTGGCATGATATCAACTCACTGCAGCCTCTACTTTCTGGGCTAAAGCAATCTTCCCACCTCAACCTCCTGAGTAGCTGAGACTACAGGTGTGCACCACCATGGCCAGTAAATTTTTGTGTTTTTTGGGTTTTTTTTTTTTTTTTTTTCTGAGACAGAGTCGGGGTTTCACCATGTTGGCCAGGCTGGTCTCACCCACCTTGGCCTCGCAAAGTGCTGGGATTACAGACGTGAGCCACCACGCTCCACCAGAATTTTTGTATTTTTTGTAGAGACAGGGTTTCACCATGTTGTCCAGGCTGGTCTCGAACTTCTGGGCTCAAGCGATCTGCCAGCCTCAGCCTCCCAAAGTGCTGGGATTACAGGTGTGAGCCACCATGCCCTGCCTATGTAGAATTGGGATTTGAATTCAGGCAGTCCAACTTCAGAGCTCTTGCACTTAATTACAGATGCTCTGTGTCTCTTTCCAGTTCTCCTTTCTCCAAATGGAATCATTCTACCTCCGTAAACCTGTCCTCATGATTTCCAGTTGAGTCAGGAAACCTAGGGCTGATGCCACAACCCTGAATAGATTTATATTAGGGACCAAAGCCATGGAACATTCCCTTTCCATCACTTAATTCAATCTCTGATGAAGTCCACACCAGTCATTCCCCCTGCACAGCCATCTTGCTCATATCCTTCTCAACAAACTGGCTCCTAACCCTATCTGGAGGACTGGCTAGCCATTCTGGCAGAACAGTGGTCCTAGTCACAAGGGAAAAAGGAACCCATTTGCAAAGCAGCTATATTTGCTAAGTAAGACACTTTGACAGGCTGAGCACGGCCTGTAATCCCAAAGCAGCTATATTTGCTAAGTAAGACACTTTGACAGGCTGAGCACGGCCTGTAATCCCA
>NW_012118488.1:2878624-2880155 GCF_000951035.1 Colobus angolensis palliatus
AGATGGCGCCACTGTGCTCCAGCCTGGGTGACAGAGCACAACTCCATCTCAAAAAAAACAATCATCTGGACATGGTGGCAGGTGCTTGTAATCTCAGCTACTCAGGAATCTGAGGCAGGAGAATCGCTTGAACCTGGGAAGCTGAGGTTGCAGTGAGCCGAGATCACACCACTGCATTCCAGCCCGGGCAACAGAGTGAGACCCCATTTCTTAGAAAAAAGACACTGACAAAATGCCTTTTAAGGAAATGGTATTTGGGGAGATATGCTCTCAGTAGTTTTGATAGGAACTCAGCATTGAGTTCCTACTGAGGAAACAGCAGAGAATATCTGTGAACCTCTGTGACTGGGTTCTCCTTCATGTTCCACCTCTTTCACATACCTCACACACCCCTGCATCCCTCCTGCCCATCCTCTATTCCATTTGTCCTGTCATTTTTGACTCTGAGTTTTGACAGCCCCAAACCTTGTCCCTCCATAAAGTAGACAGGCTAGCAGGTCATCATGGTGAAGAGCCCAGACTATGGAACTAGACTGTCTGGTGGCAACTTTAGACAAGTCACTCAACCGCTCTTGGCTTTGGTTTCCCCATTTGTAAAATGGCATTGACAATTATAGTCCCTGCTTCAGCTAGATGAGTGAAAATGGGTAGAGCATTTAGAACAGCGCCTGACACATGCTGATTGTAAGCACTCAATAAGTGTTCTGCCCTGCCACCTGATTAACAGCTTTGTGAAATTGGGCAGGTCACTCTGAAAGAGGGTATGATTATGATGTAGTGATTAAGAGCACTAGGTTAAACATCAGATGTCCTTGAATCTTGATTTTTTTTTTTTTTTCCTGGAGACAGGGTCTCATTCTGTCACCTAGGCTGGAGTACAGTGGTACAATCTCAGCTCACTGCAGCCTCAATCTCCCGGGCTTAAGTGATCCTCCCACCTCATTCTCCTGAGTAGCCGGGACCACAGGCATGCGTACACGACACTTGGTTCTGTTCTTGTCTCCTGTCCATTCCACCCCCGAGCCAGCAGTCCCAGGAGACACAGCCTCTTCCTATTCAATATCTCCCCCATGTAGGAGCTTAAGTAAACGAAATACCACCACCCTCTCCCATCTTACCTTGAGATTAGGAAAGACTGTGGTTGAGGGCAGCCTGTGTTACTGAATGTTATCTTCGCGGGTTTGGCTCCAGAGCCCTCAGTAGGAAGAGGGACTGGACCTGCAGCCTCAGACTCAGAGCAGGGACTTATAATGAGCAGAGTCCTGAGCCCCCTAGTGGGGAGTCTTGGGTTCCATTCCGCTTGGTCCTTGCAGGGCCTTTTCAAGAAGTCAAGGGCCCTTGACACTTTTAGGAGTGCCCACATCATGTCAAAAATATTAAAATGCATTCACATCCCACAGAAGGTTTTTTTTTTTTTGAGATGGAGTTTCGCTCTTGTCGCCCAGGCTGGAGTGCAGTGGTGCAATCTTGGCTCACCTCTGCCTCCCGGGTTCAAGTGATTCTCCTGCCTCAGCCTTCCAAGTAGCTGGGA
>NW_012118488.1:2880600-2881896 GCF_000951035.1 Colobus angolensis palliatus
AAAAAATAGAGATGGGGTTTCTCCATGTTGGTCAGTCTGGTCTTGAACTCCTGACCTCTGGTGATCTGCCTGCCTCGGCCTCCCAAATTGCTGGGATTACAGGTGTGAGCCACCGTGCCCCGCCTGAAATGTAGTTTATACATAAACTATATATGCAAACTGAGTTGAGTTGCAATTGGTTGAGATTTTGTTTTGTAGCCATTTATTTCAATATTTATCCAATGCCATTTTGCAACTTTTTTTTTAAAAACAATAACTTTTTTCCAGGTTTCAATAATAAGCCTAGCCCCTATGCCACTGTGTCTAAGGGATGGGCCAGCAGTGCCTCCAGTGCCTAGCTTGACTTGGTTAGATTCCCTGGTCCCAGAGCTTGTCAACTCCAGAGCCCATGTGAACCATGCCCACTCTATCTATCTATCTATCCACCCGTCCATCCATCCGTTCGTTCGTCCATCTGTCCATCCATCCATCCATCCACCCACCCATATATATCTGAGCTGCCTATGGTACAAAAAAAGCAACTCGGGAAAAGGCTAGAGAAGACAAGCATGGTGTGAGACTGCCCTCTAGAGATTGCTCCAGGAAAGTGCAGCTAAGGAGCTTCCTCTTTCAGGCTCAGATCAACCCCACCCCTCGTTCACTCATTCACACTTACTGTGTGAGTACCTACCTATACCCGGCACCACATACTTACCTGTTCTGGGAACAAAAGACAAATACAAAGAGAAATAGCACACATCCCCATTCTCCAGGAGGTCACCATGTATAACAAATGATTACTGTTCTGTGCAATGACTACTGGAGTAGATGTGCACCAAGTTCTATGGGAGCACTGAAGACAAGGAAATAAGTCTGGGGCAATAGGGGAAGTCATCACACGGAAGGTGGCATTCAAGATGGGCCTTGAAGGATGTGTAGGAGTTTGTCATACAGTGCTGGGGAGGAAAGGCATTCGGGGCAGAAGGAATGGCAGTGTAGAAATGCAGGTTTGTTGAGGGCCAGTGAGGTGTGGCAAAGCTGGAGCATGCATAGCACTGAACAGTCAAGACCCAGCTAGAGAGGCAGGTGGGGCCAGACAGTGAAACTCCCACTCAAAAAACAGGAAGTGAGCCAGGTGTGGTGGTGCTCGCCTGTAGTCCCAGCTACTCGGGAGGCTGAGATCAAAGGACTGCTTGAGCCCAGGAGTTTGAGACTGCAGTGAGCTATGATCACACCTGTGAATAGCCATTGCTCTCCAACCTGGGCGACATAGTGAGACTCTGTCTCTTAAAAAAACAGAAAACAGGCCGGGCACGG
>NW_012118488.1:2882412-2884003 GCF_000951035.1 Colobus angolensis palliatus
AAAACCAACAACAAACATTAGCAGCAGGGCATGGTGGCATGAGCCTGTAGTCCCAGCTACTTGGGAGGCTGAGGTGTGAAGACCACCTGAACCCAGGATGTCAAAGCTGCAGTAAGCCATGACTGCACCACTGCCCTCCAGCCTGGGTGAGAGCGAGAGAGACCCCATCTCAAAAATAAAACAAAGCTGGGTACAGTGGCTTATGCCAGCACTTTGGGAGGCTGAGGTGGGCGGATCACCTGAGGTCAGGAGTTTGAGACCAGCCTGGCCAACAAGACAAAACCCCATTTCTCATAAAAATACAAAAAATAGCCAGGTGTGGTGATGGGCACCTGTAATACCAGCTACTCAGGATGCTGAGGCAGGAGAATCGCTTGAACCTGAGAGGTGGAGGTTGCAGTGAGCCGAGATTGCGCCATTGCACTCCAGCCTGGGCAACAGAGTGAGACTCTGTCTCAAAAAATAAAAAATAAAATATATAAAACAAACAACAAAAAAAGTAGGACATGTCGCACTTAAACTCAACACTCTTTTTCTTGCAGCAGTGGTTTAAACAGAGGAACAAACAGGAAGATCTTGTCACCTTTGAGGGGTTGTGGTTGTGCCCCTCAAAGTGACTTTGGAGGTTCTACACCACTCGTGGTCACCCAGTCCCCCAGTTAATCCCAAGTGGGGGCTCCCAGGCAATTGATGTGCCTGACAGAATGTGCCAGGTACTTGATAGGAGGTTTGCCAAATGCCCAGATCCCAGTGATTACAGTCACCCTGCCCTCTCCTGTTTTCTGCAGACCAAGACATGGGCACCCAGCACCACATCTGGGCCCACTTGATCCAGATCATGAAGGTGGAGGAGACCAGAGCCAGCAAGTGCAACCGGCCAGCAGCCACACAGCTCCATGACTCCAAGGTTGAGTTCCTGCTGCCCCACTGGGTCCTCTATGGCCAGCAACAAGCCATGTGTCACCACCAAGAGGCCTGACATCTTAAAGGTGCAGGGCCCTCTCACCCTGGGTCTGCCCAAATAAACTCCTCAAGAACACCAAACCAAACAAAACAGGATGTGATGCTCTGGCCAGAACTCTGTGCCAAACAGAGGGAGACCTGACCTAGCCATTCAGAGTCTCCGTGGAGGGAGGATCAGGCATATTGAGGACCAGGACCACAGACACTGAGACACAGCACCTGCCTCTCACATAGTCTCAGCTGAAGACATTAGTGCTGAGTTGATGAGGCCAGGGTGGGTGGGGAACTTTCAGGTGGGAGCAGGGGTGAGACAAGGGAGCACAGCATGCTGAAAGGAGCCAGGAGAGCTTCCAGAATACCTCTGGCTCTCCTACCTCCCTAACAACTCCTGCTTCATTCATGAGTTTCTTTCCTGAGTAGGAATCCTGTCTTCACCATCAACTGGCTGTGAGACTTTGAGAAAGTCACTTAATGATGCACTGGCTGGTGAGGTGGCTCATGCCTGTAATCCCAGCACTTTGGGAGGCCAAGACAGGAGGATCACTTGAGGTCAGGAGTTTGAGGCTGCAGTAAACTATGATTATGCCATTACACTCCAGCCTGGGCAACAGAGAGAGACCTTGTCTTT
>NW_012118488.1:2884243-2888568 GCF_000951035.1 Colobus angolensis palliatus
GTGCTGTTCTTAGGGTTTGTGGGGAACTTTGCAGACTCCATTTCAAAAAAAAAAAAAAAAAGTAATGGAAAGCCCATCCTTAAGCTTTTGTAGGATACATGGTGGCCCAGCCAGAGACTGGACTTAATAGCCCTCCTTGCAGCTAGCTGTGGCCATGAAACTAAGTTCTGGCCAATGAGAGGTGAGCAGTAGAGAGTCATGCAACTTCTAGATCCCATGCTTAGAAGGAATAAAGTTGCTTGCTCTTCACTTTTCTCCTTCCTGCTGATTGAGAAGTGGTTAACACCTGGCGTAGCCACCTTAGCCACAGAGATGGAAGCCACATGTTGAGGATCGCAGAGTCACTCTGAAAACCCCGGGCTGCTCACCTCTTACTGCTACATGAAAAATAAATTATCTTTTTTCGGATCTATCTTACCTAAGCCACTGGATTCTGGCACCTCTTTGTTATAGCAGATTACCATGTACCTTTAATTAATGTAGCATGTTTTTTTAAAATAATCCTTTCCTGTTAGAAAAGTGGGCAAAAGGCATTAGCTGATGGTTCACTCACACAAAAAAGGGCTACAAATGGCCTTTACGTATGTGAAAATATGCTCAACTTCACTTAGAAGAGAAATGCAAATTAAAACTGCACTATGAGACTATTTCTCATTAATCACATTGGCAGAAATTCAAAGGCATGACCATACACCCTGTGGCAGAGGCTGTGTGGGAAATAGACATGCTCATAGTTGGCTGGTGGGAGTGCAAAATGCACCAGGAGCGGAGGTTTATACCTGTAGTCCCAACACTTTAGGAGGCCAAAGTGGGAGGATCACTTGAGGCCAGGAGTTCCAGGCTGCCATGAGCTATGATTGCACCACTGCACTCTAGCCTGGGCAACAGAGCAAGACCCCAACTCTAAAAAATTTTAAAAAATAAAATAAAAAAAAAAACAGAAGAAACTAAACGTATCAGAATTGGCACTATCTTCCTCCAAGAGGGCAAAAGCGTGTCCCCTTGCTCCATGAGGGGAGTATTTCATGCTCTGGAGCTCCCCATGGGTTCAGGCTGCATCTAATCTCCAAATGAGATCAGATCCTTGCTTCCCTTTTCCCCGCTTCCCTTATGTCCTGCTCCGGAGAACAGTCTGTCCATCAATCACTTGCACAAGCATCCCTGTCTCAGGCTGTGCTCTCGTGAACCCAACCTAAGATACATGACCCTTACTAAACCAGTCAATAGCAAGGAAATGGAATGGCCAGCTCTCAAGCTTCAGGCTCTGCCTCTGTGTGAGCTGCCGACACACAGAACATCGCAGAAGAGGAACACCAGGCTCAAACTGGTGAGTGATTAAGAAGTAAGAAGAAAACATGGTTCTTGGTAAGGCGATCAAACTAATAGAGGTGCTCTGGCAAGTCACACTCCTGGGGGAAGTAAAGAAGTAACTCTTGACCAGGAGTGGTGGCTCACCCCTGTAATCCCAGCACTTTGGGAGGCCGAGGCGGGTGGATCACCTGAGGTCAGAAGTTCAAGACCAGCCTAGTCAACATGGTGAAACCCTATCTCTACTAAAAATACAAAAATTAGCTGGGCGTGGTGATGAGTGCCTGCAATCCCAGCTACTCGGGAGGCTGAGACAGAAGAATCACTTGCATCAGGGAGGTGGTGGTTGCAGTGAGCTGAGATCATGCCACTGCATTCCAGCCTGGGTGACAGTGAGACTGTCTCAAAAAACAAAAAAAGAAAACCGTAAGATATTTTCTTTGTTTTCAGACAGGATCTCACTCAGCTGCCCAGGCTGGAGTGCAGTGGCATGATAATAGCTCATTGCAGCCTTGATCTCCTGGGCTCAAGCGATCCTCCCATCTCAGCCTCCTGAGGCCTGGCTATTTTCTTTTTTTTTTTTTTTAAGTAGAGATGACATCTTGCTATGCTGCCCAGTATGGTCTCAAAATCCTGAGATCAAGTGATCCTCACGCTTTGGCCTACCAAAGTGGTGGGATTACAGGCATGAACTACCGCATCTGGCCAGATCTTAGCTGTTGGAATAAGAGTATTGATTCATTAATTCAATAATTTACTAATCGAGCACCTACTCCATGCCAGGTACTATCCTAAGCACAGTGAACAAAACAGGCAAAGATCCCTGCCCTCAAGGAGCTTAAATTATAGAAAGAATAAAAATGAAAAATTTAATAGTAAACATAACAAATAATGATATTTGTTGGTTACCATTACAATAGAATAGTATGTTAGGAAATGCTAAGTACTCTGTAGGAAATAATGGAGCAGGGTAAGAAGTTCGTGGAGACTAGGGAAGAGGCAATTGCAATCTTAAATAGGGAGGTCAGGCAGGTCTCACTGAAAAGGCAAGATTTGAGCAGGACATGAAAGAAACTAGGTGTCGGGCGCGGTGGCTTACGCCTGTAATCCCAGCACTTTGGGAGACCGAGGCAGGTGGATCACCTGAGGTTGGTAGTTCGAGACCAGCCTGACCAACATGGAGAAACCCCATCTCAACTAAAAATACAAAATTAGCTGGGCGTGGTGGCGCATACCTGTAATCCCAGCTACTCCAGAGGCTGAAGCAGGAGAATCGCTTGAACCCGGGAGGCAGAGGTTGTGGTGAGTCAAGGTTGCCCCACTGCCCTCCAGCCTGGGCAACAAGAGCAAAACTCCATCTCAGAAAAAAAAGAAAAGAAAAACCCAAACCTCGGGTCTCTCCAAAGTATCTCCCACTGAGCTCCCTCTGCTGGACAAATGTGAAATTGCTTCCCCCTCTAAAGATAATCTACTGATAGTTGTGGAATGCAACAATCATGTACGGCTAATCTTCCAAAATGGATTAGAAGCCGGTTGCGGTACTTTGGGAAGCCAAGGCGGGTGGATCACTTGAGGTGAGGAGCTCGAGACCAGCCTATCCAACATGGTGAAACCCCATCTCTACTAAAAATATTAAAATCAGCCAGGCATTGTGGTGCACGCTTGTGATCCCAGCTACTCAGGAGGCTGAGACAAGGGAATCACTTGAACCCAGGAGGCAGAGGTTGCAGTGAGTCAAGATTGAGTCACTGCACTCCAGCCTGGGTGACAGAGTAAGACACTCCCATCTCAAAACAAACAAACAAACAAAAAAGTGGATTAGGGGAGAAAGGCTCCCATGAGACACCTCCAACCCCATTATTCACCATCCATACCCCGGGGCTAAGGCCCTTAACTGGAGAGGAGTTGGAATGGACGAAAGGACCCCCCTAGGCCAGGCGCAGTGGCAAACACCTGTAATCCAGCACCTTGGGAGGCCAAGGCCCATGGATCCCCGCTTGAGGCCAGGAGTTCGAGACAAACATGGCAAAACCCCACAGGAAGGAAGGGAGGGAGGGAGGGAAGGGGAAGGGGAAGGGGAAGCGGAAGGGAACCCCCCCTAAGCAAGCCTTGCTCTGAATCCTTACCAGGCCTGGAAATTCTCAAAGAAGACAAGCTTCCTGGGTTGAGTTTTTTAGCAGTGACTTCCCCTAAATGAAATGCTCAAGCTACCAGGTTTTTAGGAATTGTAGCTCCAGGAAAAAACAATACATAGTGCTGGCCAACCGAGGCCTGAGATTTTTTTAAGCCAATGTTGCAGGAAGACTCAACCCCAGACAGACATACAAAAGATTTCCACAATCACAGGAAGTGGATGGTTCAAATTACACAGTTCCCAACAGGAAACCCTACTCATTGCTCGTCTTTGGAGCATTCCTGAAGGATGCTTGTTATACAAGGGAAGTCTTCCAAACAGGTAGACCACAGGGACTAAGGAACTCACTGTCCAGGAAGTGAGTTACACAAAAACAAGGCTTGTGAACTTTGTTGGTTCTGTCATTGGCTGCTTCTATCATTTACCTGTACAGCCTTATCCAGCAAGACACAACACAGCTCCTGGACCAATGACCAAGGATGGTGCTTCCCTGGAGGTGTCCCTTTTCTTTATGGTAGCTATTGTGAATGTCCCTTTTTTTTTTCTCCCACTATTGCATGTGAGTAGTGATTAACAATAGGTATTGCCAATCAATTAAAATTGGGAAATTGTAATGGTCAGTAATATATAAGGAAATATACCTTAAAATTGATACTACATATGTCAAGATTGGGTGTATATTTAGGAATATTTTGTGTTAGGAAAAATTCAATGAACCAATAAAATTAGATTAACATGTCTTGGTCACTAAAATGCTGGCAGGTGCAAAACTGATTATAGAAATAGATTGGGAGGCTGGGCACAGTGGCTCATGCCTGTAATCCCAGCACTTTGGGAGGCTGAGGCAGGTGGATCACGAGGTCAGGAGTTCAAGACCAGTCTA
>NW_012118488.1:2893738-2895100 GCF_000951035.1 Colobus angolensis palliatus
CATAAATGAACTAAGTGTCCATCATTTCAATCGATCTGTCCTGATCCTTGCACAATCTGAGCGCTTTCACGCATGGAAGGAAACCCAAGTGGGCACGGGGTGGAGGCAGTTAGCAGTTATATTTTTTAGTCCTTAGTTAGTGGAATGAGGCCAGATACAGTGGCTCATGCCTGTAATCCCAGTACTGTGGGAGGCCAAGGTAGGCAGATCACTTGAGGTCAGGAGTTCAAGACCAGTCTGGCCAACACCGTGAAACCTGTCTCTACTAAAAATACAAAAATTAGCCAGGTGTGGTGGTGCATACCTCTAGTCGCAGCTACTCAGGAGGCTGACACTGGAGAATCACTTGAACCCAGGAGGCACAGATTGCAGTGAGCCAAGATTGTGCCACTGTACTCTAGCCTGGATGAGAGAGTAAGATTCCATCTCAAAAAATTTTTTTAAATTAGATGGTGGAATGATGTAGATCCATGCCAAGGTAGGAGTGAACCTGAACTAGAAGAGTAGACATTCCTAAGACATTATGTACTTAATGTTGCCTTTGGATACTAGCTGGACATGACTTTGTATAATTTTTCCTTTAGGAATAATATGAATTGTGGTTGTCCTTGAAGTTTTTGGGTCATGCTTGGTGACGTCATCTTAGGCTATACTGGGACAAGGGTGTATGTGTGTATGTGTGTGTGTGTGTGTGCACACGGGCATGCACTGGACAACACGGCCTAGAATGTGGTAAAGACTTTTTGGGGTATCTCCCTGGCTATGAGTCTTCACTTCACTCCTTCTTCTGAAGATACTTCCCTACAACTCTTGGCTTGGACTCCAAGTTTGAAAGTTTATTTTTTATGGCCGGGCACGGTGGCTCACACCTGTAATCCTAGCACTTTAGGAGGCTGAGGCAGGCAGATTGTCTGAGGTCAGGAATTCAGGACCAGCCTGGTCAACGTGCTGAAACCCTGTTTCTACTAAAAATGCAAAAATTAGCCGGATGTGGTGTATGCCTGTAATCCCAGCCACTCGGGAGGCTGAGGCATGAGAGTCACTTGAATCCAGGAGGTAGAGGTTGCAGTGAGCCAAGATCACGCCACTGCATTCCAGCCTAAGCAACAGAGCGAGATGCCGTCTTAAAAAAACAAAGAAATGGCCGGGCGCGTTGGCTCACGCCTGTAATCCCAGCACTTTAAGAGGCCGAGGCGGGTGGATCACGAGGTCAGGAGATCGAGACCATCCTGGCTAACACGGTGAAACCCCGTCTCTATTAAAATATAAAAAATTAGCTGGGCGTGGTGGCGGGTGCCTGTAGTCCCAGCTACTCAGGAGGCTGAGGCAGGAGAATGGCGTGAACCCAAGAGGCGGAGGTTG
>NW_012118488.1:2899680-2902263 GCF_000951035.1 Colobus angolensis palliatus
GAGGGAAGGGAAGGGAGTTCATTTTTTGTGCCTAAATGCATAGTTTTTGTTTTTATTTTTGAGATGGTATCTCATTTGCCCAGGCTGGAGTGCAGTGGCAGGATCTTGGCTAACTACAACCTCTGCCTCCTGGGTTCAAGCCTCTCCTGCCTCAGCCTCCCCAGTAGCTGGGACTACAGGCACGCACCATCATGCCCGGCTACTTTTTGTACTTTTAGAGGAGACGGGGTTTCATATGTTGACCAGGCTGGTCTTGAACTCCTGACCTCGTAATCTGCCCAACTTGGCCTCCCAAAGTGCTGGGATTACAGGTGTGAGCCACTGGGCCCAGTCCTAAATGCATGGTTTTTAATGTTTTGATTTCCTACTTAATTATGTTGTGGCCAGAGAATGTGGTCTATGTGATATTGATTCTTTGGTATTTATTGAAGCTTGTTTTGTGACTAAGTGGCCAATTTTGATAAGTGTCCCGTGTATGCATGAAAAGGATACATACTCTCTAATTGCTGGGTGCAGGCTTCTACATAAGTTCAATAGATGCAGGTAGTTAGTTGTTCAAATCTTCTATGTCTGGCCAGGTGCAGTGTCCACACCTGTAATCCCAGTGCTTTGGGAGACTGAGGCAGAAGGATTGCTTGAGCCCAAGCAAGACCAGGCTGAGCAACATAGGGAGAGCCTGTCTCTACAAAGAAATTAAAAATTAGGGGCAGGCACAGTGGTTCATGCCTATAACCCCTGCACTTTGTGAGGCCAAGGTGGGCAGATCTCCTGAGGTCAGGAGTTTGAAACCAGCCTGGCCAGCATGGTGAAACCCTGTCTCTACTGAAAAAAATACAACAATTAGCCGGGCATGGTGGTGCACACCTGTAGTCTCAGCTACTCGGGAGGCTGAGGCAGGAAGATTGCTTGAACCCAGGAGGCAGACATTGCAGTGAACCAACATTATGCCACTGCACTCCAGCCTGGGTAAGAGTGAGACTCTGTCTCAAAAAAGCAAAAAAAAGCCGGGCGCGGTGGCTCAAGCCTGTAATCCCAGCACTTTGGGAGGCCGAGACGGGCGGATCACGAGGTCAGGAGATCGAGACCATCCTGGCTAACACAGTGAAACCCCGTCTCTACTAAAAAGTACAAAAAACTAGCCGGGCGAGGTGGCGGGCGCCTGTAGTCCCAGCTACTCGGGAGGCTGAGGCAGGAGAATGGCGTAAACCCGGGAGGCGGAGCTTGCAGTGAGCTGAGATCCGGCCACTGCACTCCAGCTTGGGCGACAGAGCGAGACTCCGTCTCAAAAAAAAAAAAAAAAAAAATTAATCTGGCATGGTGGCACATGCCTGTAGCTACATGGGAGGGTGAAGTGGGAGGATTACTTGAGCCCCAGGAGGTTGAGGCTATAATGAGCTATGATGGCACCACTGCACTCCACCACTGCACATCCTAGGCCAGGTATGGTGGCTCACACCTGTACTCCCAGCATTCTGGAAGGCTAAGGCAGGTGGCTCACCTGAGGTCAGGAGTTCAAGAAAGGCACGCACCACCACCCCCAGCTAATTTTTTGTATTTTTTAGTAGAGACGGGGTATTACCATGTTGGCCGGGACGGTCTCAATCTCCTGACCTCGTGATCCACCCATCTCAGCCTCCCAGATTACAGGTGTGAGCCACTGCGCCTGGCCGACCCCATCTCTTTAAAAATCTCTTTTAAAAATGTTTTTTTTTTTAAATTAATGGGGTCAGGAGCAGTGGTTCATGCCTGTAAACCCAGCACTTTGGGAGGCCAAGGCAGGTGGATTGCTTGAACCCAGGAGTTCAAGACCAGCCTGTGCAACGTGACAACACCCCCATCTCTACCAAAAATACACACAAAAAATAGCTGGGCATGGTGGCATGCGCCTGTAGTCCCAACTACTTGAGAGGCTGAAGCGGGAGAATCACTGGAGCCCAGGAAGTCGAGGCTGCAGTGAGCCATGATTGCGCTGCTGTAAGCGAGCCTGGCTGACAGAGACTCTATCTAAAAAAAAAAAAAAGAAAAAAAAATTTGACTGGGCACCGTGGCTCACACCTGTAATCCCAGCACTTTGGGAGGCCGAGGTGGACGGATCACCTGAGGTAAGGAGTTTGAGACCAGCCTGGCCAACATGGAGAAACCTGTCTCTACTAAAATTATAAAAATTAAGGCTGGGTGCGGTGGCTCATGCCTGTGATCCCAGCACTTCAGGAGGCAGAGGCGGGCAGATCACCTGAGGTCGGGAGTTCAAGACCAGCCTGACCAACATGGAGAAACCGTGTCTCTACTAAAAATACAAAAATTAGTTGGCTGTCATGGCACATGCCTGTAATCCCAGCTACTCAGGAGGCTGAGGCAGGACAACTGCTTGAACGCAGGAGGTAGAGGTTGCGGTAAGCCAAGATTGAGCCATTGCACTCCAGCCTGGACAACAAGAGCGAAACTCCATCTCAACATATATAATATATACAAAAATACAAAAATTAGCCAGGCATAGTGGCAGGTGCCTGTAATCCCAGCTACTTGGGAGGCTGAGGTAGGAGAATTGCTTGAACCCATGAGGCAGAGGTTGCAGTGAGCTGA
>NW_012118488.1:2902366-2904545 GCF_000951035.1 Colobus angolensis palliatus
TTCTCCATGTTGGTCAGGCTGGTCTCGAACTCCCCATCTCAGGTGATCCGCCCACCTCAGCCTCCCAAAGTGCTGTGATTACAAGCATGAGCCACCATGCCCAGCCTCAACCTCTTTTATAAAGGCAGGAGTTCTGTTCATGACAGATCAGATCCCTCAAGACTTAATAACTTCCCAAAAGTCTCTACCTCCTCAAACCTTCACCTTAGAGGTCAGGTTTCAACATACGAATTTTGTGAGGACACCAACATTCAGATCATAGCATGTTGTATATTTCATATTACATCTCATCATAAAACACACTATCTAGTGACACCTTGGTTGTAACAACATGAATGGCCACCGGTTCAGAATAAGGACAGTGTAATGCAACCTTCGCCTCCCAGGTTCAAGCAGTTCTCCTGTCTCAGCCTCCCGAGTAGCTGGGACTACCAGTGCACGCCACCACACCCAGCTAATTTTTCTTTTTTTTTTTTTTTCTGAGACAGAGTCTCACTCTGTCGCCCAGGCTGGAGTGCGGTGGCACAATCTTGACTCACGGCAACAACCTCTGCCACCCGGGTTCAAGCGATTCTCCTGCCTCAGCCTCCCAAGTAGCTGGGATTACAGGTGCCTGCCACTGCACCCAGCTAATTTTTGTAGTTTTAGTAGAGATGGGGGTTTCACCATCTTGGCCAGGCTGGTCTTGAATTCCTCACCTAGTGATCCACCCACCTTGGCCTCCCAAAGTGCTGGGATTACATATGTAAGCCACCGGGCCCGGCCTAATTTTTGTATTGTTTTAGTAGAGACGGGATTTCACCAAATTGGTCAGGCTGGTCTCAAACTCCTGACCTCAGGTGATCCACCGGCATCAGCCTCCCAAAGCTCTAGGATTACAGGTGTAAGCCACCTCACCCGGCCCTCCTGATGGTTTTAAGTCAATTAACAATCTGTCCTAATCAATAATTTCATGAGGTTTGCAAAATGATAATGTTCAAATTCTAGTTCATTCTGTAAAGCTTTTCTTTATCAACAGAATATTTGATTATCCTAAAACACAGCTCCTGACAGAAAGGCAAGATAAATGCTTCTTTATTTTCCTTTAATTATCAATTTTCAAAGAAAGTGTTAAATAGTAGAAAAAAAATTCTTTTTTTTTTTTTGAGACAGTCTCGCTCTGTTGCCTAAGCTGGAGGGCAGTGGCGTAATCTCGGCTCACTGAAACCTCTGCCTCCCGGGTTTAAGCGATTCTCTTGCCTCAGCCTCCCACGTAGCTGGGACTACAGGCACATGCCACCATGCCCAGCTAATTTTTGTATTTTTAGTAGAGACAGGGTTTCCCCATGTTGGCCAGGATGGTCTCGATCTCGTGACCTCATTATCCGCCTGCCTCAGCCTCCCAAAGTGCTAGGATTACAGGCGTGAGCCACCGCGCCCCGCTGGGAAAAAAAAAAAACCTGCTTATTCTTAAACCTGCTCCAATCAGCTTTAACCTCCACCAATTCACCAAAACTTCTCTCGTCAAGTTCACCAATGACCTTCAGATTGCTACATCTAGGAGGTGAGGTGAGAGAATCGCTGGAGCCTGGGGAAGTCAAGGCTGCAGTGAGATGTGATCATGCCACTGCACTCCAGCCTGGGTGACAGAGTAAGTCCCTATCTCTAAAAAAAAAATTAAAAATAAATAAAATTAGCCTGGTGTGGTGGTGCACACCTGTACTCCCAGCTACTAGTTGTTCTGTTCTCCTAATTCTCATCTGACTTGACCTATCAACACCATTTAAGATGTTATCACTCGCTCTTCCTTCAAATACTTTCATTTTGCTTTCATGTCACCACCTTGCCTCAAGTCCTCTCCTTGGATTTCTCATCTATACTCATTCTTTTTTTGTTTTGTTTTAACCTTGAGCCAAAAGATATATTTTATTGTTAATTTATATATTTGATTTTTCGAAGTAAATGCAGTATGTATGAATTATATACAATTTAGAAAATGCAGGCTGGGGGCTGGGCAAGGTGACTCATGCCTGTAATCCCAGCACTTTGGGAGACCGAGGCAGGTGGATCACGAGGTCAGAAGTTTGAGACCAGCCTGGCCAATACAGTGAAATCCCATCTCTACTAAATGTACAAAAATTAGCCGGGCCTGGTGGCTCGTGCCTGTAGTCCCAGTTCCTCGGGAGGATGAGGCAGGAGA